>NC_090648.1:294630925-294999050 GCF_040937935.1 Hyperolius riggenbachi | reverse complement strand
GTTCCACCAGTCGATTGTAACGGTATCTGACGAGAGCCAGGGGCGAGCAACTCTTCCCTGGTCCTCATCAGGGCTCGTTTTTTCCCCCTCTCAATCATCCATCCCGGATATCCCCGCTCCACAAGTCGGGAGCCCACGACACCTAACTCCGCCTGAAGTGCTGAGGCATCAGAGCAATTCCTACGTGCCCGTATCGACTCACCCACGGGAATAGCACGGATGGTATGAGATGGATGGCAGCTATTAGCCCTCAAGGTGGAATTGCCACTGCAAGGTTTACGGTATGTGGCAGAGACTACCGAGGCCAGAAAGGGGTCTCCCCTGAGGGTGAGGTCAAGGTAATTGACCTCCACAGGTGACCACTGAAAGGTAAAAACAAGGTTCATGGCGTTGACGTTGAGGAACTCAACAAATCGTGTGGCCTCGTCGCGCGTGCCGTCCCAGATGACCAGCAGGTCATCTATATATCTGCCATACCACACAATATGACTCGAGTAAATATTACTCTCACTAAACAAGTGGAGCTCCTCCCACCAACCCATATAAAGGTTTGCGAGTGAGGGAGAAAATTTCGATCCCATCGAGGCTCCACAACGTTGTAAATAAAACTCAGAGTCAAATAAGAAATAATTGTGGGCAAGCAGATATTGTACGGCACGCGCGACGAAGAACTGGAGGTCCGTGGAAAAGGCAGAATACCTGGCCATATGGTACTCCAGAGCGTCCAAGGCAAGAGCATGTGGGATGCATGAGTACAATGATTTGACATCGATGGCAATCCAGCTGAAGTTGTCATGCCATTGAAAACATTGTAGACTGCTCAAGACATGCTTAGTGTCACGAACATAGCCTGGAAGTCGTCGTACAAGAGGCTGCAGGTGTTCATCCACCCAATTGCCCAGGCGCTCCCCCAGGGATCCAATCCCGGCCACAATAGGCCTACCCTCTGGGGGAAAGCCCTGTTTATGAATTTTAGGTAGATGATGAAATACCGGTATAACAGGAGATGGAACGGCCAGGTATTCCGCCACGCGTTTAGAGATCACTCCCAGACTCTCACCTAACGATAAAAGTGAGAGTAATTGGTTGCTGAACTCTATAGTGGGGTCGCCCCTCAACCGAGAATAAGTAACTGGATCCCGAAGTTGTCTCAGTGCTTCAGCACAGTAGACCTCAGTGTCCAGAATAACCACTGCACCCCCCTTATCCGCATTTCTAATGACAATGCGTGTATTCTCTTTAAGGGAGGAGAGTGCCTGCTTCTCAACGGAAGAGAGGTTACAACGAGAACTGGCGGCGCCAGCAGAAGCAAGCTCAAGCAGTTCTCGTTCTATAACCTCCTGGAAAGCATCAACAGAGGGACTACGGGCCTTGAAAGGATAAAAGGCCGGATTGCGGATTTGTATAGGCCTAACATCTTCTTCAGAAACAAGCGGGAGCGTCTCAGTGAGCAATTGCTCTAAAGACAAAAGAGACTTGGTATCGCTAAAGTTTCTTATATCAGAAAAGGCCACATCGTTATTAACTGCAATATTATCGGCCGCTTCATCCCCTGTCCGTCTGTCCATGAAGTGCTTCCTCAGGAGGATAGACCTGATAAATCTGTTCACATCCAAAAGTGTGGAAAACACATCGAAATGTGCTGTAGGGGCAAAGGACAGCCCCCGCGAGAGCAAGGTGATCTCAGGAGAGGTCAATATGGTGGCAGAAAGGTTAATGACAGTATGATTGGAGGATGTGGAGGAAACTGTAGTTGGTTTTCTATGTTTTATACCTCCTCTTCTCGTGCGCCTCGACTTTTTTTCTTTCTGTATCTGTTGGATTTTTTGGGGCGGGCAGATGGAGGAGGAGGGGGTTGCGGGTTTTTTGACAGCAGATTATTGACTGAAGTGATTGGGGCAGAGTGGGGGGCTGTATTAATACCCCCTACAGCTCCATGTATATGGGCAATGGAACCGTCCGACAACTCTGACTGAGAGTCAGATGTTTCGGGTGAACTAAAGGTAACCTTTTTAGTGGGTTTAGAGGGTTTGGTTCTAGGTCGCCATGTAGTAGATCTAGGCGACCGAAAGGTGGCCTCCCACCAACCCCATTCATAAACAACACCCTTATTATAGTCACCGACATCACGAAGATACTTAACTCTCTTGGTATCAGTGATCAAAGATTCTAGCCTCGACACGTTGTCCAAAAGTTTTTTATTTAATTCATCATATTGTTGCAACGCGTCGAGTCTAGAAAGGGTCTGCTTGATCTCAGAAACTTGTAACCTCAAATCAATCAAACGCTGTTCTTCATATACAATGATCAATTTCATCAGTTTAATTGAACAATCACTTAAAATAGCATTCCACTCTATCACAAAATTGTCTTAATTCCTACTTAAGGGTCATCCTTGTTCACTTGCACCCATGCTATGATTAAGGACGTGTAACGTCCGAAACATGTCAGCATGTGGTGATGGATTTTAGCTTGTCATGTACGTGATTCAATAAAGCGAAGTTTTTTCCACTGACCTGGTGCGGAATCCACTTTCTACTCGATTGGAAAATACCTATAAATCAGAAATATAATCCCTAAAAGGTGACATCTCTCAGGTGGGGAACAGAGTGCTGACTTTAGAGGAAACTGTAGATAAAATGAAATCGCAATTGGAGTCCCATCACACTGCCATCAATACCCAAGCACTACAATCCCAGGAGCATCCTGATCCTGATGATGCGCCACAGTATGTGACGGCGCGAAACAGCTGTCGACCTCCCCACCAGCCTTGTACCTCTCTCTATGCTGCATGGAATATGTAAAGTATGCCTTTTAAATTGTTATTATTAGAATAAAAGTGACGTTTTACCAAGGGATGTGCACAGCCCTTTTCTTCTACCTGTTGGATCTACAATCCCAGGAGCATGTTATGCAATCCGATGACATTGAGAACAGAAACAGGTGAAATAACATTCGCATTAGAGGGGTTCCCGTATCTGTTGATGCCAAAGAATGCGATGTAGTAGCCCAGAAAATCTTTCAACAATTGCTTCAATCTGAAACTCCAATTGAACTAGATAGAGCTCACAGGGCATTAGGACCAGTGAATTCTGACCCAACACGTCCCCGAGACATCATATGCAGAGTTCACTTTTACAAAATTAAAGAGGAAATAATGCTGGCTGCACGTAATCAAGATGCTATCATGTTCAATGAAGCCCAAATCATTCTTCTTCCCGATCTCTCCAGACGCACTTTGGCCTTACGCAGGTCCCTTAAAGTGAACCTAAAGTGAACTAAAAAAAATTAGATTAACTCACCTGGGGCTTCCCTCAGCCCCCTGCAGACGATCGGTGCCCTCGCAGCCCCGCTCAGATGCTTCTGCACCCGCCGGCGACGACTTCCGGTTTCGCCGTCACCGGCCGACAGGCATGGGAACGCGAGTGATTGTTCGCGTTCCCAGCCTGTATATCGCCCCCTATGCTGCTATTGCGACCTCCTGGCCGCAATAGCAGCATAGGGGGCGATATACAGGCTGGGAACGCGAACAATCACTCGCGTTCCCATGCTTGTCGGCCGGTGACGGCCAAACCGGAAGTGTTCGCCGGCGGGTCCAGAGGCATCGGACCGGAGCTGCGAGGGCACCGATCGTCTGCAGGGGGCTGAGGGAAGCCCCAGGTGAGTTAATCTCATTGTTTTTAGTTCACTTTAGGTTCACTTTAAACCTCTCCTCACACTCCTGAAAGAGAAGGAAATACGATACAAATGGGGATACCCTTTCCATCTAATAGCTTCCAAAGATGGCTCTTCATCAGTGTTCCGCACTCTAGGGGACTTACCTCATTTTCTAGGAACATTTGAACTTCCTCAAGTGAAACTACCAGATTGGCCTTTTCACACCCCTCTACCCATTTCTCCCCCAAGGGAATCATGGTCTGAGGTCACCCCTAAACGCCGTCAAAACAACACCAAGAAGAAAAATCAAGCTTCAGAAGCTACAGACACTTGAGTATCACCCTCTAGTAAAGGCGTACCTTTTCCTCCTCTACTGTTTCTCTACCACAGTGGATAGCATTTTGTGTTCTATCCCTTTTGTGGCTCGTTTTATATAGATTATGATAAACTTTTCTTCCCTTTAATTTTCAGGCTCTAGCCCACCGTACATTTTTATATCAGTGTCTTTATAGTCTTAATTAGTGCTTAAGATATATTAATGTATATGACCCTGTGGGAACCCTGATTTTGTTAAGGTTATTCCTTTATGAACCTTTGTTTCTTCTTGTTCTTAGTTGTTTTATTTACTACATTGATAAGACTTGTTTAATATGTGTCCTGGTCTCCTATACACTTTTTCAGTATACACACTTATAATTATGGGAATAGTGACGGAGCCATACCCGTTCATGGCTTCTACTTACCCCTCTGTACCAATATGGTGCCTATCGTGTTTTCACGGAGGCCCCACCAACCGCTTGGTTTCTTTTCAATCCCCCCATACCATGGATCCTAACCCCTCTAGCTCACCATCAACATCACCCCTTTATTTATATAAACTCCTATTACACTACAGTGATAATGGAGAAACTTAAATTCTGTTCCTTTAATGTTCAGGGCTTTAATGTCCCTTCCAAAAGGTCTAAGACACTTTACCGCCTACAGAAACTTAAGGCTCAAATTGTACTAATACAAGAAACACATTTCAAATCATCTTCGACCCCTGAGATCAGAGACAGACATTACCAAAACTGGGTGCACTCTACCAACCCTGAATCTAAAACAAAGGGGGTATCTATTGGATTTCATAAATCTCTTCTGGTTCAAATCTTAGAAAAAGATATTGACCCGAAAGGAAGATTTATACTTCTTACAATATCTATTCATAATCAAATTTTTACCATCTGTAACTGTTATGTTCCTAATCAAGGTCAAATCTCTTATATTATCTCTCTTCTCAGACGTCTAGAGAAATTTGCTTCTGGACTTACAATACTAGGAGGAGATCTCAACACCCCTCTTGATCCAACTGTGAATACTTCCTCGGGTAAGTCCTCACTTTCCTCAGCAGCCCTATCCGCTCTCAAAAAACAGCTTCGGCACCTACACCTCTTTGACATATGGCGCCTACTTTATCCCACCACCCAAGACTACAGTCATTACTCCTTTCCTAGAACATCTTATTCCAGGATTGACTATCTGTTAGTTTCCCAGAAACTCCTAGATATGTCTCCAGAGGCTTCCATCGATCTCATCTTTGGCTCAGATCATGCACCAGTTACATTCTCATACAGTTTACCTAATTTTACCTAAACCAGGCTGGACCTGGAGGCTAAATGATAATCTCTTAAAAGATCCCTTGTGTAAATCTGAGATATCTAAAGCCATTGATGAGTTCCTGGAAATTCATTCTGTAGACACAACTTCTCTTCCCATACAATGGGAAACATTGAAATGTGTACTCAGAGGAATATTCATTAAACATGGATCTCGCTTAAAGAAAGAGAGATCTTACACCATTAATAAACTACTAACCCAGATCACCTCCCTTGAAGCCTCTCATAAAGCCAATCCCTAATTTATAATCTTCCTTGAACTTTCTAATAATAGGCAAGAACTACTTCATCTCATAGATAGAGTTGGGCCGAACGGTTCGCCTGCGAACGGTTCCATGCGAACTTCAGTGGTTCGCGTTCGCGTCCCGCAGGCGAACTTTTGCGGAAGTTCGGTTTGCCCCATAATGCACCATGAGGGTCAACTTTGACCCTCTACATCACAGTCAGCAGGCCCAGTGTAGCCAATTAGGCTACACTAGCCCCTGGAGCCACTCCCCCCCTAATAAAAGGCAGGCAGCGGCGGCCATTACGCTCACTCGTGCGCGTGCGTTAGTGAGAGTAGGGCGAGCTGCTGCAGACTGTCTCTCATAGGGAAAGATTAGTTAGGCTTAGCTTGTTCCTGGCTGCATACCTGTTCTGTTCAGTGAGCCCACTGGATACCTGCATACCTGTTCAGTGAACCTGCCACTGCATACATGTTCTGTGAACCCACCACTGCATACCTGTACTGTGAACCCACCACTGCATACCTGTTCTGTGAACCCACCACTGCATACCTGTTCAGTGAACCCACCACTGCATACCTGTTCAGTGAACCCACCACTGCATACCTGTTCAGTGAACCTGCCACTGCATACCTGTACTGTTCAGTGAACCCGCCACTGCATACCTGTTTTGTTCAGTGAACCTGCCACTGTATTCCTGTTCAGTGAACCTGCCACTGCATACCTGTTGTGTTCAGTGAACCCGCCACTGTATGTAGAATGTAGAAAGCGAGAAGATAGTCGGCACATGCAAGCAAGATAGCATTAAAAAAGCTTTATTTCTGAGGCTTCATGCAGATTGCATAATGACAGAGTCCATAATAAAAATGGTCCTACCCGTTACTATGGTGGCTGTGGGGTGAGGTGGAAGCGGTGGGGGCCGTCTAACGACCGTTTCGCTCTCCTGAGCGTCTTCTGAGGCAATGCGCACCCCCTCAGAAGACGCTCAGGAGAGCGAAACGGTCGTTAGGCGGCCCCCACCGCTTCCACCTCACCCCACAGCCACCATAGTAACGAGTAGGACCATTTTTATTATGGACTCTGTCATTATGCAATCTGCATGAAGCCTCAGAAATAAAGCTTTTTTAATGCTATCTTGCTTGCATGTGCCGACTATCTTCTCGCTTTCTACATAGCATACCTGTTCTGTTCAGTGAACCTGCCACTGTATACCTGTTCTGTTCAGTGAACCCACCACTGCATACCTGTTCAGTTAACCTGCCACTGCATACCTGTACTGTTCAGTGAACCCACCACTGCATCCCTGTTGTGTTCAGTGAACCCGCCACTGCATACCTGTACTGTTCTGTGAACCCGCCACTGCATACCTGTTCTGTTCAGTGAACCTGCCACTGTATACCTGTTCTGTTCAGTGAACCCACCACTGCATACCTGTTCAGTGAACCTGCCACTGCATACCTGTTCTGTGAACCAACCACTGCATACCTGTTCTGTGAACCCACCACTGCATACCTGTTCAGTGAACCCACCACTGCATACCTGTTCAGTGAACCCACCACTGCATACCTGTTCAGTGAACCTGCCACTGCATACCTGTACTGTTCAGTGAACCCACCACTGCATACCTGTTCTGTTCAGTGAACCCGCCACTGTATTCCTGTTCAGTGAACCCGCCACTGCATACCTGTTGTGTTCAGTGAACCCGCCACTGTATACCTGTTCAGTGAACCTGCCACTGCATACCTGTTCTGTGAACCCGCCACTGTATACCTGTTCTGTTCAGTGAACCCGCCACTGCATACCTGTTCTGTTCAGTGAACCCACCGCATCAGTGCGCATACCTGTGCAGTTAAGTGAACCCACCTACCTACGTGAGTGCACACAGTGTGATATACCACTCCGTGCATACCCGATATGGACAAAAGAGGTAGAGGAAGAGGTAGTGCCAGAGCCAGAGGAAGGCCACCCGGCAGGTCTGTGCGAGGTCGTGTAAATGTAATTTCGTGTGGACCTTGCCCACAGTACAGTGCTTGGAAGAAGGCACGTCCCATCACCTCCCAAGATTGTCAGGACGTGGTTGAGTATTTAGCGACACAGAACACCTCATCTTGCTCAGCCACCAGTGCTACTACTAGCACCACTTCCACTGCATTTGACACTTCGCAAGAATTATTTAGTGGTGAAATCACTGATGCATAGCCATTGTTGTTACAGCCAGATGAATTTTCACCAGCTCATATGTCTGAGTTACACGCCAACACTATGGATGTAACGTGTGAGGAGGATGAAGGACCTACTGATGGTGCATGTTTGGATTTTTCTGAGGCAAGCGAAGCTGGGCAGGATGATTATGATGATGACGATGATACGGATCCTCTGTATGTTCCCAATAGAGGAGATGAAGAGGGGGACAGTTCAGAGGGGGAGTCAGAGAGTAGTAGGAGGAGAGAAGTTGCTGAAAGAAGCTGGGGCAGCTCTTCGTCAGAAACAGCTGGTGGCAGTGTCCGGCACCATGTATCGCCACCTATGTACAGCCAGCCAACTTGCCCTTCAGCATCAGCTGCTGAGGTCCCCATAGTGCCCACATCCCAGGGTGGCTCAGCGGTGTGGACATTTTTTAGTGTGTGTGCCTCAGATCGGAGCAAAGCCATCTGTTCGCACTGCCAACAAAAATTGAGCTGTGGAAAGGCCAACACTCACGTAGGGACAAGTGCCTTACGAAGGCACCTGGAGAAAAGGCACAAACAGCAATGGGATGGCCACCTGAGCAAAAGCAGCAGCAGCACACAAAAGAAAAGTCACCCTCCTTCTCCTCTTCCTCCTTCAGGTGCATCATCTGCTTCTGCCGCTTTCTCCCTTGCACCTTTACAGGCACCCTCCTCCACTCCGCCTCTGCCCTTGAGCGGTTCCTGCTCCTCTGCCCACAGCAGCAGTCAGGTGTCCGTGAAGGAAATGTTTGAGCGGAAGAAGCTAATTTCAGCCAGTCACCCCCTTGCCCGGCGTCTGACAGCTGGCGTGGCGGAACTGTTAGCTCGCCAGCTGTTACCATA
This sequence comes from Hyperolius riggenbachi, assembly GCF_040937935.1. Taxonomy (NCBI): domain Eukaryota; kingdom Metazoa; phylum Chordata; class Amphibia; order Anura; family Hyperoliidae; genus Hyperolius; species Hyperolius riggenbachi. The sequence goes on along the minus strand of NC_090648.1, from coordinate 294,990,464 downwards.
CTGGCTGGTGGACTCTGAGGCCTTCCGTAAATTTGTGGCCATCGGGACACCGCAGTGGAAGATGCCAGGCCGCACTTATTTTTCTAGAAAGGCCATACCCCAACTGCACCGTGAAGTTGAGAGGCAAGTGGTGTCATCTCTTGCGAAGAGCGTTGGGTCAAGGGTACACCTGACCACGGATGCCTGGTCTGCCAAGCACGGGCAGGGCCGCTACATTACGTACACAGCCCATTGGGTCAACCTGGTGAACGATGGCAAGCAGGGCGCAGCGGACCAAATTGTGACACCTCCATGGCTTGCAGGCAGGCCTCCTGCCACCTCCTCTCCTCTTGCTACATGCTCTTCGCTGTCCTCCTCCTCCTTGGCTGAGTGGCAGTTCTCCTCTCCAGCTACACAGCCCCAGCTCCGCAGGGTCTATGCTGCATGCCAGGTACGACGGTGTCACGCCATCTTAGACATGTCTTGCCTCAAAGCGGAGAGTCACACTGGAGCAGCTCTCCTGGCTGCTCTTAAGAAACAGGTGGATGAGTGGCTGACCCCGCACCACCTGGAGATAGGCAACGTGGTGTGCGACAACGGCAGCAATCTCCTTGCCGCTTTGCATATGGGGAAGCTGACACACATACCCTGCATGGCACATGTCATGAATCTAGTTGTTCAAAGATTTGTGTCAAAGTACCCTGGCTTAGCGGATGTCCTGAAGCAGGCCAGGAAGTTCTGTGGGCATTTGAGGCGGTCTTCCACAGCCATGGCACGCTTTGCGGAAATTCAGCGGAAAAACAACTTGCCGGTGAGACGCCTGATTTGCGATAGCCTGACTCGCTGGAATTCGACCCTGCTCATGTTCTCCCGCCTGCTAGAACAGGAGAAAGCTGTCACCCAGTACCTCTACAACTACAGTAGAACGAAACATCCTGGGAAGATGGGGATGTTCTGGCCCGACAACTGGACACTGATGAGAAATGCATGCAGGCTCATGCGGCCGTTTGAGGAGGTGACCAACCTGGTGAGCCGCAGTGAAGGCACCATCAGCGACTTGATTCCCTACGCTTACTTCTTGGAGCGTGCTGTGCGTAGAGTGGCGGATGAAGCTGTGAATGAGCGTGACCAGGAACAGTTACGGCAGGAACAGGCATGGGACCAATTTTCATCAGACCCAGCTGTTTCCTCAACACCTGCGGCAGCACAGAGGGGGGAGGAGGAGGAAGAAGAGAAGTCGTGTGCAGAAGACGAGTCAGACTCAGAGGATGATGAGCAAGGTGTTTCTTTGGGGGAGGAGGAGGAGGAGGAGGGGACGGCGGCAGGAGAACAACCGCAGCAGGCGTCGCAGGGGGCTTGTGCTGCTCAACCTTCCAGTGGTATTGTTCGCGGCTGGGGGGAGGAGGTTGACTTACGTGACGTCACTGAGGAAGAGCAAGAGGAGATGGATGGTACATCTGGATCCGACTTTGTGCAGATGTCGTCTTTTATGCTGTCCTGCCTGTTGAGGGACCCCCGTATAAAAAAACCTCAAGGGGAATGAGCTGTACTGGGTGGCCACACTACTAGACCCTCGGTACAGGCACAAAGTGGCGGACCTGTTACCAACTCACCTGAAGGTGGAAAGGATGCAGCACATGCAGAACAAGCTGTCAACTATGCTTTACAATGCCTTTAAGGGTGATGTGACAGCACAACGCCAGCAAGGTACCACTGCCACTAATCCTCCTCCCGTGTCCACGCAATCAAAGACAGTATGCTCCAGCGATCTCATGGTGATGTCGGACATGCGGACGTTCTTTAGTCCAACGCCTCGCCGTAGCCCTTCCGGATCCACCCTCCACCAACGCCTGGAACGGCAGGTAGCCGACTACCTGGCCTTAAGTGTGGATGTAGACACTGCTGTGAACAGCGATGAGGAACCCTTGAACTACTGGGTACGCAGGCTTGACCTGTGGCCAGAGCTGTCCCAATTTGCCATCCAACTTCTCTCTTGCCCTGCCGCAAGCGTCCTGTCAGAAAGGACCTTCAGCGCAGCTGGAGGCATTGTCACTGAGAAGAGAAGTCGCCTAAGTCACAAAACTGTTAAGTACCTCACCTTTATCAAAATGAATGAGGCATGGATCCCGGAGGGCTGCTGCCCGCCCCAAGACTAAGTCAGTCCCCGCACACACAGCATCTCTGCCTGCACGCCGTGTGACTGGCTGCCTGGCCTGCCCCAAGAAGACTAAGTCGCTCCCAGTCCCTCCACACAGCATGTCTGCCTGCAGGCCGCTTGACTACCTTCTCCGCCACCACCAACAGGGTCCTGGACTCCAGGCGGATTGCTGAATTTTTTAGGCCGCTGCTAGCAGCGGCCGCTGTAATAATTTTTCTGGTGCGTGTACATGACTGCCTAATTTTTCTGGCTGCACTGCGGGGAGCTGCAACAACAAAAGAAAAGGCATGTACATGCGCCCATTCCCCTTCGTGATCATTACCTTGCCGTGGTGAAGGGGCTTGCGTATCACAATGAAGCAAGGACCGGTGCCTAGATGAGTGTCTCGGGGGGCACACCCACGATAATAAGGTTGTTGCCTCATTGTGGTCAGACCAAATTTGATCAGCTGGACAGTCACTGTTCTGTCATTCAGCTACATCAGCCAGGCGACCATATGGGCTGTAAAGCCACCAAAACCTGCACTCTCGCCATGGTGCGCACCAGTCCAGCACGGCCGTCACTACACAAACAGCTGTTTGTGGTGCGTTACACGGTGAGTTTGGTGTGTCAGTGTGAAGCAGTACCTTAATTACACTACCTGATTGATGTATACACATGCAAGATGTTTTAAAGCACTTTAGGCCTGTCATTTAGCATTCAATGTGATTTCTGCCCTTAAAACGCTGCTTTGCGTCAAATCCAGATTTTTCCCGGGGACTTTTGGCATGTATCCCACTCCGCCATGCCCCCCTCCAGGTGTTAGACCCCTTGAAACATCTTTTCCATCACTTTTGTGGCCAGCATAATTTTTTTTTTTCAAAGTTCGCATCCCCATTGAAGTCTATTGCGGTTCGCGAACTTTTACGCGAACCGAACCTTACGCGGAAGTTCGCGAACCTAAAATCGGAGGTTCGGCCCCACTCTACTCATAGATCAGAAATATTTTTAGAGACAAGAGCAGGAAAACTTACTATCAATATGACAGTAAATGTGGTAGACTTCTGGCAAGGCAAATTCACCCCTAGGACCAACAGAACTCACATACATTCTATTACCCAACACGACGGACGCCAATCATCCCGTATTTCTGATATCTCTAATGAATTTGTCAGATTTTACTCCAGACTGTACAATATTAAGGAAAATACTAACACCTCCACTAGGGAACATCTTTTAACCCGTATTAATAAATATATACAAGACACCCCTCTACCGACTATAAAGAAAGAGGAAACACAAACCCTTGAATCCCCCTTCACCGAGACTGAATTATCAACATCCACTAAAAATCTGCCCTCTGGCAAATGCCCAGGCCCAGATGGATACTCAGATAGATTCTTTAAAACCTTCTCCACACAATTAGTACCTTTTCTAACTAAAATATATAATATTATATCTCCTTCTTCCCCCTTCCCTAGACAAGCCTTAGAAGCACATATTTCCCTTATACACAAGAAAGGAAAGGACCCCACTCAATGTGGTAGTTATAGGCCCATATCACTCATTAATCTTGACCTTAAATTATATGCCAAGATGCTCTCTTGTAGGCTACAACCCCTCCTCCCTTCCCTAATTAATGGAGATCAAGTTGGGTTTATCCCAGGTAGGGAGGCCCGACTCAACACGACTAGAACAATCAATCTCATTGACGCAGCAAAGAGGAGGGCCATCCCACTCTGCCTACTTTCCTTAGATGCTGAAAAAGCCTTTGACAGAGTGGGGTGGCCCTTCTTAAAAGCCTCTCTTCAACAAATTGGCCTTGGCCCCCTCTTTATTAATAAAATAATGGCCTTATATACAATTCCCTCTGCTCGTATAAGGATAAACAGCTGTCTCTCTGACTCATTCTCAATCTCTAATGGAACCCGACAGGGTTGCCCCCTTTCCCCTCTCCTTTACGCCATAGTGATGGAACATTTCACCATCGCCCTACGAACAAACCCATCCATACATGGTATTACAATTAATAATTTGACCCACAAATTGGCCTTATATGCTGACGACCTCCTCATATACGTCACTAACCCTCATATTTCTCTTCCCAACATATTAGCTGAATGCTCTCTATACGGTGAAGTCAGCAATTATAAGGTCAATGTCTCCAAATCGGAAGGTTTCAACATATCTATACCTAAACAGACCTTATCCACAATTAGAACCTCTTTTTCCTTCAAATGGCAACCTACCTCGATCTCATACTTAGGCATGCAAATACCTGCAGATCTCTCTTTACTCTATTCACTTAATTATCAACCCATCCAAGAGAGGACTAAGAAAGACCTTCAGGATCGGACCACCCTCCCTCTGTCTTGGTTTGGCAAAATCAACATCTTAAAAATGGATATTTTACCAAAATTTCTCTATTTGTTCCAAACAATTCCAATTCAAATATCTCTCTCCTACTGGAAATCACTAAAATGCATGTTCATCCGTTTTATTTGGGGTTCAAAACAACCCAGATTATCATATTCCTCATTGATTCGCCACAGGGACAGAGGAGGGCTGAGCCTCCCCGATTTGAGCCTCTACCATAAAGCTTCCATCCTATCACGTATCATTGATTGGATGTATTTAGATAGAGAGATCAGAGAGTCATATTTCGAAGAATCCTTATCCACTCTATCACTTAAAGCTCTTCCATGGATATCACCCGATCTCATCCCTCCTTCATTTCACCTTCCTTACCTAGTCACACAAGTACTTACAGTCTGGAAGAAAATCAGATCCAAATTCAAACTGTCATCCATTCCTTCCCCCTTAACTCCAGTTTTTGACAATCCAGCATTCCCTCCTGGACTTAGGAACACCTCCTTTTTATCCCTTTCCAGGACACCCTGGCCCCAACTACGTCATATTCAGGGGCGTAGCAATAGGGGGTGCAGCGGTAGCGACCGCATCGGGGCCCTTGGGCCAGAGGGGCCCCAAAGGGCCTTCTCTCAACTACAATATTAGCTCTCTATTGGTCCTGTGCTCATAATAATCACTTCTATAGATACTTTGAATAGTGGTAATCATTAACAAGCTGCTCCCCATCCCTTCCTTGCACCTCTGACTCTGTAGTTGCCATTGGCAGGTTTTGGTGCACCGTATCAATTGCTATGTATAGAGTGCTTGGGGGCCCCCATTGTAAAACTTGCATCGGGGCCCACAGCTCTTTAGCTACGCCACTGGTCATATTAGATCCTCCTCTTCAACTGGCTTCTCTATTCCAGAGGAAGGCCTTTCCTTAGGCAAAGACTGGTTAATTTGGAGACAATTTACGTCATTCTGGAAAAACTTAGGAGATCCCTCCACATACTCTAGGGACCTCACACCCTTCGAAAAAATATGTACCACTCAAACCAAACCCGCTCATATTATTTCCCTTCTTTATAGGCTGCTGAGGGAAGATGGTCACGAGGAATTACCTACATACTGCAAGCATTGGGAAAAATTATTAGATAAGACTTTAACCCCAGAACAATGGTCCAAGGCATTTAAACTCACACATGCATCCTCGATCTCTTCTAGCTTTCAAGAGAGAAATTTCAAATTATTGTCTAACTGGTATAGATGCCCCCAGAATCTCCATAAGATGTTTTCGACTGTACCTGATCTTTGTTGGCGCTGCCACTCAGAAGTTGGCTCTCAACTTCACATCTGGTGGACCTGCCCATTACTCACCCCCTTCTGGGACTCAGTCTTTAAGATCTACAGCGATATCTGTGGGAAATCTATACCTCCATCTCCAGAAATTGCTCTCTTATCTATGATCCCTGGTCATATAGCTTCTATTAAGAAAGGCCTTCTCAGACACTTTCTCACCGCTGCTAAAACAGTAATTGCCAGAGGATGGAAAAAATCCTCCCCTCCGTCTCTGATCTCCTGGGTCGAAATAATAGATGATATTATGTATATGGAAGATTTAATCTCATCTGACATGGGCCTAAATCAGTCCTTTCTGGCTACATGGTCATTATGGATAGACCATAAATCCTCTGATTCATTCAAAAGAGCTGTCTTCACTTAAACTAGCCCTAACATATCAGACCATTCACTTCAGATAAGTGTCACAATAATGTTCAATCTATGAGTTTCTCTGAATCAGTAACTATTAGGTGATGTTTTCTTCTTCTTCTACTTCATATTACTTTCTCATTGTTTAGGATCCCCTCCTCCCCTCCTCTTACTTCTTCCCTAATCTTACTTTGCTACTTCTCCCTCTTCTTTATCCCTCTTCCCCCCCTCCCAATCTCTTCCTTCTCTTCCTACTTTCCTCATCTTATCCCTTTACTATTTCCTTCCTACCCTACCCTTGCTTTCCCCCTTACTCTTTCAATCGGGGGGTTGCCGTGTGGGGGTACCTTCTGCCCCTTACGCATCAACCTCCCACTTTCTAAGTCTCTTATTTTTCTTATCTCCCCTCTCTCTCAATCTATACTCTCTAAAACGTTCATTCAGACTTCCAGTTACTAACTTTTACTTATAAAGGTTGTCACTTAGTGTAGAACTCCTCATTCTAGTTGGGTTATTACTTAGCATATACCTGAGACTTATTTTTGATGATCCTTTTCATATTATTATACATTTCATTACTCCTACCACAGTGATGTAACTTTTTCATTTTGTAACAAGTTTCATGTAACTGTACTTTATTCTTGTACTCTGTTCATTTTTCTCAAAAAATGTTAAATAAACTCAGATTTAACAAGAAATAATTGCCTTGCCTTAGAACTGTGTGAATGTGAATTTTTCTGCAGACCAATTTGAGCAACTAAAGGTGGCCACTAAGAATAAATTCCCCAAATGATCGTTGGCTTCTGATCATCCATATGTACAATTGGAAACAATTGTTCGGTTGCACTTACAGACAAAAATCTTCTAACCAATCTGATCAGATTGACAGGATCTATCCTAAAATTGGATTGATTTCATTAATTTGCCCAGATTGTATTGTTTGTGGCCACCCAACTTTATAAATGGTCACTTGATTGGTTGCTGAGTTATTGGATGTGTTGGCGAATATTGAACACTCTGCAGATTGTGCACAATGGTGTTTATTCATTGAAACAAACACTTTAAAGAAAAACTTATAATAGTGATGAGCTCTATATTTATTTATTTATTTGTTGTATTTATAAAGCGCCAACATATTACGCAGCGCTGGACATTAATTTAGGTTACAGACAATATTTAGGGGTGACAAACAGCAATATGACAATACAGGAATACAAGAAAACCAGATCACACAGCACAGTATGAGTACAAGGTAATGCTTAGTCAGTCACTGGATGGGAGCATGGAGTTAGGCAAGTTAGGTTCACTCAAATGCATAGCATGGGTGCACAGTAATAGAGGTGCATGATCAGGTAGGACACAAAAGGAGTGAGGACCCTGCCCAAAGGCTTACAATCTAGAGGGAGAGGTAGGGACACGAGAGGTAGGGGACCAGAGTTCGGCTGTGGGTTTAGAGCAATTGTGAGGGGTGGTAGGCAAGAGTGAAAAGGTGAGTTTTGAGGGCCTTCTTGAAGGTGTTGAAGGAGGGGGCTGCCCTAATGGGTGGAGGTAGGGAGTTCCATAGTGTCGGAGCGGCTCTTGAGAAGTCTTGGAGGCGTGCATGGGACTGGGTGATGCGGGGGACGGTCAGGCGAAGTTCATTGGAGGAGCGGAGTGAGCGGCTTGGTGTGTATCTCTGAGTAAGATCAGAAATGTAGGTTGGACAGGTTTTGTGGATGGATTTGTAGGTCAGACACAATATCTTGAATCTGATTCTGGACTGGATAGGAAGCCAGTGGAGGGATTCACGGAGGGGAGCCGCCCTGGTGGAGCGATGGGAGGAGTGGATAATTCTGGCAGCCGCATTCATGATGGACTGCAGTGGGGCTATTCGGGTCTTAGGGAGTCCAGACAGAAGGGCATTGCAGTAGTCGAGGCGGGAAATTATGAGGGCATGGATGAGGAGTTTGGTGGTGGCAGGGGTCAGGAAAGGGCGAATCTTACAGATGTTACGAAGGTGGAAGTTGCAGGACTTTGTGAGGTTTTGGATGTGGGGAGTGAAGGAGAGTGCGGAGTCCAGGGTGACACCCAGACAGCGGGCTTGAGAGGTAGGGTGAATAGTAGTGTGGTTAACAGTGACCTGCACATCTGGGAGGTCCAGGGATGACCGGGGTGGGAAGATCATAAATTCCGTTTTGTCTAGATTTAGTTTTAGGAACCTAGCGGACATCCAGGAGGAGATGGCAGATAGGCAGGAGGAGACCTTGTCCATGGTAGTGGTGGATATGTCAGGGGTGTGGAGATAGATTTGAGTGTCATCTGCATACAGATGATAGTTAAAACCCATGGAGGAGATAACCTTGCCAATGGAGGATGTGTATAGGGAGAACAGTAGGGGGCCAAGGACCGAGCCTTGGGGGACTCCCACTGAGAGGTGGTTGGGGGTGGACGAGGACTCATTGAAGGAGGTCGTGAAGGAGCGGTTGGAGAGGTAGGATGAAAGCCAGGTCAGGGCGAGATCGTGAATGCCCATGGATTGGAGGGACTGGAGGAGTAGGGGATGATCTACTGTATCAAAAGCTGCTGAAAGGTCAAGGAGGAGGAGAATGGTGTATTTACCTTCAGCTTTAGCTAAGGCAAGGTCATTGACCACTTTGGTGAGAGCCGTTTCGGTTGAGTGGGCAGGCCGAAATCCAGATTGCAGTGGGTCTAGTAGTGAGTTGGCATTGAGGTACTGGGTCAGGCGTTTGTGAACCAGACGCTCAAGGAGTTTTGAGGCGAAGGGGAGGAGGGAGATCGGGCGGTAGTTGGAGGGTAGCGAGGGGTCGAGGGAGGGTTTCTTGAGCAGAGGCAGTACAGTGGCCTGCTTGAAGTCTGAGGGGAAGGTGCCTGTGGATAGGGAGAGGTTAAACATGGTAGTGAGGACTGGGGCCAGATCCGTGAAGTGAGGCTGAAGTAGATCAGAAGGGATAGGGTCAAGGGGGGAGGTAGTGGTATGGGAAGTCTGCAGTAGGTGGTTGACCTCCTCAGTGGTAGTAGGAGTGAAGGAGGTGAGGGGAGGATAGGGTGGAGAAGGAGTAGGTTGTGAGCAGGTGGGAGGTGAAGATTGAAGATTGGATATTTCCTGACGGATGGAGACTATTTTGTTGGTGAAGTGGGTGGCTAAATCTGTGGCAGAGAGGGAGGAAACAGAAGGTGGGGGGGTGGGCTTAAGCAGGGAGTTGAAGGTGCTAAAAAGACGCCGGGGATTGGAAGCTTGTGCTCCGATGAGCTTGGTAAAGTATTCCTGCTTCGCATGATATTGATCACCTCTTAGACTTACTGTAAGAATGGTTTGCTGTAAACAAAAGGGAAAAAAAAAAACTGCAAATTTCATAGTTTGCTCATTGAAGCACTATTTTTTTTCAGTACCCCATTTCATTTCATGTCTGTTATCATTGTGTTTGTTCTCCTTATGAGGAATGCAATGCAGCGTTACTCTAAATAGGGTGAGCCAACAAAAACAAGTCACTAGAGCAGATGAGTGCACAGATCAATAAAGAAAACAGCACATAAAAGAACCTCTTACATTTGTGATCTTTTCTTTCATGTAAGCTGTCTTCTGTACAGCTTAATTAAACTTGTTGGCAGTAATGTTTGAACTCTGGGCAGAGTTTAAACTTAGCTCTCAACTGTCCTTCTCCTGGAGACACGGCTCTCATTTTGGAACCAAATCCTGCCCTGATTTCTTCTTCAACTGTCCCTCTACTAGGTCAATGTACAGATATGTAATACTGTAAATGTATTTACCTACAAAAAGAGTGTTTTTTTTTAATATGCTGCATATCCATTGTTTAAGTGAGTCATGTGCTAATTTAAAGTAAAAATGACAAATGTGGAATGAAAAATGAAAAAAAAAATGTATCTTGCTTTTTAATGGTTTTTTTATAGTCCATTTTTTTTTAATTCAAGCTGGTATAAATAGCACTCAACATTTTTTTCATCATAAAAAAACCCTTCTGAACAAGCAATTACATTAAGCTAAATAACATCACACTTATTTTAATAGCAAAATCAAAGAACGAAAAGAATAAGAAAAAAGGAATAGGAAATGGCCAGAAAACAGCCCATAACATTTCAATGGTGCATTAACTAATGCTCTGTTCCATACTCACCATCTTTAACCTAAGAAGAAAGTCCAAACTTTATCAAATGTACTTACATGGTCCAATAGAGGAGAAAAAGGAGAAGCTGGCTCTCGATCCTGGCTCAATACACAGCAACTTGCCCTTGGAGTTGTAGTGTGCACCACCGATACAGATTGCAATGAATATAATAGAAAACAGCGCTGGGCACTAGTGTTGGGCGAACAGTGTTCGCCACTGTTCGGGTTCTGCAGAACATCACCCTGTTCGGGTGATGTTCGAGTTCGACCGAACACCTGATGGTGTTCGGCCAAACCGTTCGGCCATATGGCCGAACTAAGAGCGCATGGCCGAACGTTCCCCGAACGTTTGGCTAGCGCTGTGATTGGCCGAACGGGTCACGTGGTTCGGACCCGAACGCGCTCTGATTGGCCGAACGGGTCACGTGGTCCGGGTAAATAAATACCCGATCCACGTAATTTCTCCGCCATTTGTCTGTGGGTTTAGCTTTGGGTAGGCAGGCAGGGTAGTTCTCTCTCCAGCCAGGCTAGCCAGGGTCCCCCCAGTCATTGTGTCGCTGCTGGAAACAGTAGTACACCGCTCACCCACACTATATAGCATTGTGTTTACTGCCACTCTGTGTACACCGCTCACCCACCACTGTATAGCATTGTGTTTACTGCCACTCTGTGTCTCTGCTGGGAACAGTAGTACACCACTCACCCGCCACTGTATAGCATTGTGCTCTGTGTCTCTGCTGGGAATAGTAGTACACCGCTCACCCACCACTATATAGCATTGTGCTCTGTGTCGCTGCTGGGAATAGTAGTACACCGCTCACCCACAACTGTATACCATTGTGCTCTGTGTCGCTGCTGGGAATAGTAGTACACCGCTCACCCACCACTGTATAGTAAAGAAAAATGACATTTTCCGCATTTAAAAGACATTTTTTCCTTTGAAACTTTACAATCAATTTTCTCAAAAACTATAAGCTCTTTTTCAAATATTTTTTTTCCTCTTGTACCCACTCCCAAGGTGCACATACCCTGCACATTTGGGTTATGTAGCATGTAAGGAAGCTTTACAAAGCACGAAAGTTCGGGTCCCCATTGACTTCCATTATGTTCGGAGTTCGGCGCGAACACCCGAACATCGCGGCCATGTTCGGCGAACGTTCGCGAACCCGAACATCCAGGTGTTTGCCCAACACTACTGGGCACCAAAACCAAAGCTTCCAAAATGTATTGACACATAACACAGAGTTACAGGCAGATGGAGTAAGATGGACATCTGTAACTCTTTTCTACTATATCCAGTACTTACATGGTTCCTCAGATTACATGTCAAAGGGACCCGAGCAGAGCTTTAAAATGAAAATCTGCACTTCCTCCAACCTCCTGTAGCCTGTAAGGTGCCTCGGCATCCTTCAGGTGCTCTCTGTGGTCCCGCTGGTGGCCCCTTAGCCTGGCGACTTTGGCCGAAGTCAGGGGCGTTGCTAGGATCCTAAAAGATCTGGGGCAAACATAGGCATGGGGGGGGGGGGGGGGGGGGGATGGGCATGGCCTGCAGTGAGTGGGCGTGGCCATGGGTGGGACCAAATGACATGAACTTAACAGCGGTGTAACCTAATAATAATGGGCCTGCCCAGCAAAATGTTGGATGGAGCCCCCTATCCTTTAGATAGTTTATCAGTATAGGCATAGAGTAAAGATGCATACACACATTCAAGTTTTACTGGTCAATCACTGACCAATTTGACCAACTCTATGTAGTATGAGGGTCAACAGACTATGAACAGAGCTGAGATCTCATAATACCTAGAAGTAGTAAAATTGGCTACTCAAAATTGTATGTGTGTACCAGGCTTTACAGCTAATACTGTACATAGTGGAGGTGGCAGGGATGAGCACACAATACAGCTGGTTTACAATCAGTACAGGGACAGAGCAACAGCTTATACTGTGCACACTGGAGGTAGCAGAGTTCAACACACACTACAGCTAGTCTACTATCAGTCCAGGCACAGAGTAACAGGTTATACTGTACCTACTGGAGGTAGCAGAGATCAGCACACGCTGCAGCCAGTTTACTATCAGTCCAGGCACAGAGCAACAGGTTATACTGTACATACTGAAGGTAGCAGAGATCAGCACACACTGCAGCCAGTTTACTATCAGCACAGGCCCAGAGTAACAATTATATCAATTATATCTTTACTTCAAGACTGGTGTGACAGACCCAACTCTAACTATAAACGCCTGCTTACGTGAACTACAGCAATGGATGAGTGACAACTGGCTGAAACTAAATGCAGATAAAACTGAAGTCCTTCTGATCGGAGGGCAGCACATGACAACAAAACAACTTAACTTGCAGTCTTCACCACTGGGAATAGGAGGCACGGATCTACACAGCTCTGATCATGTGCATAGTGCCTGGGAGTTCTAATTGATGGGGATTTAAACTTCAGAACTCACATCTCTGCTGTGGTGAAATCATCCTATTTTCACCTTAAGATCATCGCAAAAATCAAGCACTTCATCCCCCAGAAGATCTACCAACTTTACTTCATGCCTTCATTACCTCCTGACTGGACTACTGCAATGCTCTCTACACTGGCCTTCCAAAAAAGGACTTGTACCGCCTACAGCTGATACAGAATACTGCTGCCAGACTGCTAACCAACCAACCAACCCCGTCACTGCCACATAACGCCAGTCCTGCACTCCCTTCACTGGCTCCCTATAGAATGGAGGGTCCTATTCAGGATCGGCCTACTGACATTTAAATCACTGAATAATCTGGGCCCTGGATACATGAAATAAAAGTTGCAGCTGCGTAGCAATCCCCACACTCTCAGATCTACAGGTTCTAATAATCTAGTCATACCCAGAGTCCACTTGGAAACTGTTGATCCCAGAGCCTTCTGTCATGCTGCCCCTACGTTTTGGAACTCTTTACTTCAACAGATCAGGACAGCTCCAACCCTGGACGTGTTTAAATCCAGACTGAAAACACACCTGTTCAGTTTGTCATTTGCAGAAATATAACTTTTGTTGTGTGAATACTTCATCCTACTACCAATTACTGAATCTGAGAGAGCCTAAGCGCTTTGAGTCCTATGGGAGAAAAGCGCTATAGAAATGTTATTGTATTGTATATTGTATTGTATACTGTACATACTGGAGGTAGCAGAGATCAGCACACGCTGCAGCCACTTTACGATCAGCACAGGCCCAGAGTAACAACTTATACTGTACATACTGGAGGTAGCAGAGATCAGAACACGCTGAAGCCAGTTTACTATCAGTCCAGGCCCAGAGTAACAGGTTATACTGTACATACTAGAGGTAGCAGAGATCAGCACATGCTGCAGCCAGTTTACTATCAGCACAGGCCCAGAGCAACAGGCCATACTGTACATACTAGAGGTAGCAGAGATCAGCACATGCTGCAGCCAGTTTACTATCAGCACAGGCCCAGAGTAACAGGTTATACTGTACATACTAGAGGTAGCAGAGATCAGCACATGCTGCAGCCAGTTTACTATCAGCACAGGCCCAGAGTAACAACTTATACTGTACATACTGGAGGTAGCAGAGATCAGCACATGCTGCTGCACTGCAGCTAGTTTGGGCACAGAGTAACAGCTTATACTGTACATGCGGCATGGAGGTTGGGGCACAGAGGGTGGGACACAGACACGCAGGCAAAATGGGGCATAGAGGAGGGGGCACAGACAAACACACACAACGTGACACAAACACACACAATGGGGCACAGAGGAGGGGGCATGAACACACACAGAGAATGGGGCACAGACACACACACAAAATGTGGCATAGAGGAGGGGGCACAGACAGACAGACACACACAATGTGACACAAACACACACACACACACACACACACACACACACAATGGGGCACAGATGAGGGGGCATAGAGGAGGGGGCACAGACAGACACACAAAATGTGATACAAACACACACACACAATGGGGCACAGAGGAGGGGGCATGAACACACACAGAGAATGGGGCACAGACACACACACAAAATGTGGCATAAAGGAGGGGGCACAGACAGACACACACAATGTGACACAAACACACACACACACACACACACACACACACACACACACACACACACACACACAATGGGGCACAGATGAGGGGGCATAGAGGAGGGGGCACAGACAGACACACAAAACGTGATACAAACACACACACACAATGGGGCACAGAGGAGGGGGCATAGAGGATGGGGCGAAGACAGACACACACACACAACGTGACACAAACACACACACACAATAGGGCACAAACACACACACACAAAATGAGACAGACAGACACACACAACATGACACAAACACACACACACAATTGGGCACAGAGGATGGGGCATGAACATACATATACAATGGGGCATGAACACACACACACAACAAGCCAGGCAGAGTATATACATACCTCCTCCCCCATCTGGAGTCTCTGCAGTCTGCCACACACAGGGCTAACACCAGCTTCCGCGGCTGCATTCTCCCGGTGTCCTGACCTCACGGCTGGATCTGGCTGTAGCTGTTCTTTTCTTCTTCTCCCCCGATGTACAGCTCTGCAGCAGAGGCTTGTTCAATCGCTCCTCAAGCCTCTCAGTCATGCTGCAGAGCTGAGCTTCTTACTCAATGTTCCCACGCTGGCAGTGCCTGGGACGTGAGGTGTGAGGAGGGTCCATATCTGGCTGTGCCTGTGTGAGGAGGAGTCCAGCGCTGCTGCAGGCTGAATCCAACTCCTCACGGCAGTCTGCCATGCAAAGGGTCAGCGGCAGCGGGCGGGCAAAAGGCATCTCCTCTACACTTGCAGGGGGTGGAGCTACTCATGCTCCACGACTCCATACCCCTGCTCAGGGGTGGACTGACCATTAGGGCACTCGGGCACGGACCGAGGGCCCGTGGTCAGGGGGGGGCCCGCCACCCGCCAGAGAACCCTGAGCAGGAGGGGAGACAGCCAGCAAAGGAGGGTGATGGGCATAGCAGCGGAAAAGGGGGGAAGTTTCCCCTCCCCTTCTCTCACCTTTGGGCCCCCCTTCCTGGCTCTCCCCTCTGTAATCTGCAAAGTGTCGGCACAGCTGGAAGCGGCTGACAGCGGGCGGAGACTTACCGCTGTTCAGCCACCGGAGGGAGCGCTGATCTGTGTGCCACTAGTCTGGGCTTCTCAAACCCACACTAGCAGCACACAGATCAGCACTCCCTCCGGTGGCTGAACAGCGGTAAGTCTCCGCTCGCTATCAGCCGCTTCCAGCTGTGCGACACTTTGCAGATTACGGAGGGGAGAGCCAGGAAGGGGGGCCCCAAGGTGAGAGAAGGAGGGGGAAACTTCCCCCCTTCTCCGCTGCTATGCCCTTCGCCCTCCTTCACTGGCTGTCTCCCCTCCTGGAGACACCTACAAGCCTGGCTGCATATACTGGGGGCACTTACAGACCTGGCTATACTGGGGAGACCTATACATCTGGCTGCATATACTGGGGAGACCTATACACCTGGCTGCATATACTGGGGGCACCTATACACCTGGCTGCATATACTGGGGAGACCTATACACCTGGCTATACTGGGGATACCTATACACCTGGCTATACTGGGGAGACCTATACATCTGGCTGCATATACTGGGGGCATCTATACACCTGGCTGCATATACTGGGGGCACCTCTACACCTGGCTGCATATACTGGGGGCACCTATACACCTGGCTGCATATACTGGGGGCACCTATCCACCTGGCTACATATACTGGGGAGACCTATACACCTGGCAGAATATACAGGGGAGACCTATACACCTGGCTGAATGTACTGGGGAGACCTATACACCTGGCTGCATATACTGGGGGCACCTATACACCTGGCTGCATATACTGGGGAGACCTATACACCTGGCTACATATACTGGGGAGACCTATCCACCTGGCTACATATACTGGGGAGACCTATACACCTGGCTGCATATACTGGGGGCACCTATACACCTGGCTGCATATACTGAGGAGCAGTGGTGCTCAGCAGAGCTCGAATATTCGAGTAGCTCGAATATTCGAGCTCTTTTTCAGCTATTCGAGCTCGGTATTCGAGCTCCGAATAGCTGCAGCTATTCGAATGGGCTATTCGAGTAAACGCGAATAGCCCATTCACTATTCGAGCTATTCGAGCAAACGGCGCTATTCGAGCTCGAATACCGAGCTCGAATAGCGTCATAGCCCAGATTGATGTCCTTAGAGCCAATCAGAGGGCTCCCAGGCCCTCTGACGGCAGCCAATCACAGAGGGGGACCCTGGCCAGCCCCTACCCTATAAATAGCGGCCGCCATGTTCCGTTTCTCCGTCCTTGCCTGAGACTTGCATAGAGAGAGAGTTGCTCCTTTGTGCTTTGGCTTAGCAAGAGCTCTATTGTGGTCATTTACCTAGCGTTTTTGCTCACATACACCTCCTATACACACCTATATTGTTGTTAGTTAGATAGACATTGTATTTTAGTTAGTAGCTTTTGTGTTACATAGAGACAGGCCAGCTACTGCTGCAGGCTTACAGCTTTAGGCCTCAGGGCCTGCCTGTGTGGGCAGCTGTCCTCCTGTCCTCTGTTAGTTTATTTCTCATTAGTATTAGACAGTATTAGACAGTATTAGATAGTATTAGACAGTATTTCTGCTGTCCTTTACTACTTAGTGATTGTATTTTGTATTGTAGTTATATACTGTAACTGTACTAGGACACTCACTGTCACTGTTCATAGGCTACTAGCTCCTGCGTGTGCTTGCACTCACTGTCTGTGTACACACACTCTATTTCCTTCTGAATAGTTATATACTGTAACTGTACTAGGACACTCACTGACTGTCACTGTTCATAGGCTAGCTCCTGCGTGTGCTTGCACTCACTGTCTGTGTACACACACTCTATTTCCTTCTGAATAGTTATATACTGTAACTGTACTAGGACACTCACTGTCACTGTTCATAGGCTACTAGCTCCTGCGTGTGCTTGCACTCACTGTCTGTGTACACACACTCTATTTCCTTCTGAATAGTTATATACTGTAACTGTACTAGGACACTCACTGACTGTCACTGTTCATAGGCTAGCTCCTGCGTGTGCTTGCACACTCACTGTCTGTGTACTGTACACACACTCTATTTCCTTCTGAATAGTTATATACTGTAACTGTACTAGGACACTCACTGACTGTCACTGTTCATAGGCTAGCTCCTGCGTGTGCTTGCACACTCACTGTCTGTGTACTGTACACACACTCTATTTCCTTCTGAATAGTTATATACTGTAACTGTACTAGGACACTCACTGTCACTGTTCATAGGCTACTAGCTCCTGCGTGTGTGTGTGTGCACTCACTGTCTGTGTACTGTACACACACTCTATTTCCTTCTGAATAGTTATATACTGTAACTGTACTAGGACACTCACTGACTGTCACTGTTCATAGGCTAGCTCCTGCGTGTGCTTGCACTCACTGTCTGTGTACACACACTCTATTTCCTTCTGAATAGTTATATACTGTAACTGTACTAGGACACTCACTGTCACTGTTCATAGGCTACTAGCTCCTGCGTGTGTGTGTGCACTCACTGTCTGTGTACTGTACACACACTCTATTTCCTTCTGAATAGTTATATACTGTAACTGTACTAGGACACTCACTGACTGTCACTGTTCATAGGCTACTAGCTCCTGCGTGTGCGTGCACTCACTGTCTGTGTACTGTACACACACTCTATTTCCTTCTGAATAGTTATATACTGTAACTGTACTAGGACACTCACTGACTGTCACTGTTCATAGGCTACTAGCTCCTGCGTGTGCGTGCACTCACTCACTGTCTGTGTACTGTACACACACTCTATTTCCTTCTGAATAGTTATATACTGTAACTGTACTAGGACACTCACTGACTGTCACTGTTCATAGGCTACTAGCTCCTGCGTGTGCGTGCACTCACTGTCTGTGTACTGTACACACACTCTATTTCCTTCTGAATAGTTATATACTGTAACTGTACTAGGACACTCACTGACTGTCACTGTTCATAGGCTACTAGCTCCTGCGTGTGCGTGCAGTCACTCACTGTCTGTGTACTGTAAACACACTCTATTTCCTTCTGAATAGTTATATACTGTAACTGTACTAGGACACTCACTGACTGTCACTGTTCATAGGCTAGCTCCTGCGTGTGCGTGCACTCACTCACTGTCTGTGTACTGTACACACACTCTATTTCCTTCTGAATAGTTATATACTGTAACTGTACTAGGACACTCACTGACTGTCACTGTTCATAGGCTACTAGCTCCTGCGTGTGCGTGCACTCACTCACTGTCTGTGTACTGTACACACACTCTATTTCCTTCTGAATAGTTATATACTGTAACTGTACTAGGACACTCACTGTCACTGTTCATAGGCTACTAGCTCCTGCGTGTGTGTGTGTGTGCACTCACTGTCTGTGTACTGTACACACACTCTATTTCCTTCTGATTACTGATTGATTATTGTAAATTCTACTTCCTGACAGTTACTACTTACTTACTGTAGTAGGGACACTCACTCAGTCACTGTTCATAGGCTAGCTCCTGCACGTGTGTGCGCGTGCGTGCACTCACTGTCTGTAGTGTACACACACTCTATTTCCTTGTGATTACTACTGATTATTGTAACTTCTAGTTGTACTTCCTGACTGTTACTACTTACTTACTGTACTAGGGACACTCACTCACTCTCTGTTCATAGGCCAGCTCCTGCGCGTGTTTGCGCGTGCGTGCACTCACTGTCTGTAGTGTACACACACTCTATTTCCTTGTGATTACTACTGATTATTGTAACTGCTAGTTGTACTTCCTGACTGTTACTACTTACTTACTGTACTAGGGAGTCGGGACACTCACTCAGTCACCTCACCCACCAACCCACTCCATTAAAGTACCCCACTTTTCACCCGCCCTTTTCAAAAACTTTTGTGTTTACGCCCAAAACATCGAAGATGTCTGGAAGTGGCAGCCAGCGCGGTTTGGGCAAGGGGAAGGGCAGCAAGGGAATCAGGAGGAGAGGGAGCAGCATTGTGGCAAGCCGCGGGCGCGGCCGCGCCACCATGCACAGTTCCGCAGCAGCAGCAGCGTCAGTGGCTAACATTCCTCCCATAGCCACTGGCCGTGGATGCCTTGGGCGCCGCCCAGCAGGAGCATCTGCAACTCACGCTGCAGAGACACAGCAGCAGCAGCAGCGTGTAGCACCTGCTCCGATTTTCCTCCAGCCGGGTCGGAAACATCCCATTGAGGAAAAGGATGCAGACACTGTGGTGCAACTGATGACGGAGGATGAGCAGCCCGCCATCAGCTCTGCATCCGAGGCCTCCACCCTCACCACCACCACCACCACCACCCCTGTTCGCAGCAGCCGCCCAGCAGGGCCTGGGGAGGAGGCCAGTTCACCGTCACAAGTTGGCGACCTGTCACTCAGCAGTATTTTTACCCCAGGCACCATCAGGGTATTGTCTGCTGTTGTTGGCGATTTGGAGGAGGAGATGCTGATGGGCACTTTGGGGGATGAGGGATTGGACAGCAAGACTGTGGCGACAGTCAAGCAGCCCATCCATGCATCAGGAGAGGAGTTTGGGGGGTCATCATCCCAGCAGGACATGTTTCAGGAGGGGGAGGATGATGATGACACGGTGACAGACAGAGACTGGGTGCCACCACCTCCAGGGGATGTCGTCCTCAGCAGCTCTGAGGAGGAGGAGGAGGATGCGCTTGTGGGCCTTGCAAGGAGGCGCATCATTGCAAGCATTGGCAGCAGTAGGCAGGTCCCACAGCCTGCTGGTGTCTCAGGCTCAGCAGCAGCAGCAGCAGCATCTGCCAGTACCACCACCAGCCGCACCCAAGCCCCGTACCCAACCACCACAGGGAGACAGGCAGCAGCGGTTCCATGCCGCAGGGGGTCGTTTTTGTCACCAATCTGGCGTTTTTTCACCATGCCCACAGTGTACAGCAAGTACGCCACTTGCAACCACTGTCAGCGGAAGTTGAGCAGAGGTGCAGACCCCTTAAAGTTCAGCACCAGCTCGCTCATCAACCACCTTGCTGTGAAACATTTCCACCAGCATGAGGAGTTCCAGAGGCTGAAGGCATCTGGTGCTGGCAGTGGCACCACACCCATCACTGCACAGCCTTCAGCAGCAGCAGCAGCAGCAACAGCAGCCACCCGCCCTCCTGCTCCTCCAGCAGCACCAGCAGGAGTGCGGAAACGCACTGCTCCTCCCCCCTCTGCAACTCCTGCCGCCGACACTGAGGCCTGTTCTGGCAGCCAGTCCTCAGTGGCCTCCTCTGCTGTGTCTGCTGATTCCCGTGCCAGCAAAAGGCCACGCCAGAGCCTTTTGAGCGAGTCCTTCCAGGGGGTGGTTAGGGCTCTGCCTCCCAGCAGCCGTCGCGTGCGGCAGCTGAACGGCTTGCTGGCACGGGCCATGTGCTCCCAACTCCTGCCGTACACGCTTGTGCAGGAGGGGAGCGACATGCGTGCGCTGCTTGCTTGTGCAGCCCCAGACTGGCAGCTCCCCAGCAGACACTTCTTCGCCCGCAAGGCCATTCCTGCACTGCACCGCTTTGTGATGGCCAATGTGGAGCGAGGGCTGGAGCACGCGGTTGGTGAAAGGGTCCACGTCACCATGGACTCCTGGAGCAGCCGCTTCGGGACAGGCCGCTACCTGTCTTTCACTGTCCACTGGGTCAGCTTGGTGGAAGGGGGTGAGGATGGGAGAGCAGCAGCGAGCACAGCAGCAGCAACACAGTGGGTGGTGCCCCCCCCGCAGGGTCAGGGGAACTGCAGCAGGTTCCTCCGATCCTCTGCCATCCTCCGGCACACCTGGCCAAACCCCCCGCCTCAGCAGCAGCGTGAAGGCCCGCCACTGCCAAGCGCTGCTGCACTTGGTCAGCCTTGGGAAGACCAAGCTGACGGCAACCCATGTGTTGGCCAAACTCCAGAAGCAGGAGAGGATTTGGCTGACCCCCAGAGGCCTCAGAGTCGGAGAGGTGGTGGCCGACAATGGGGCCAATCTGGTTGCCGCAATAGACAGGGGAAACCTGACCCACATCCCCTGTCTTGCCCACGTGCTGAACCTGGTGGTGCAAAAGTTCTTGCGCACCTACCAGGGGATGGGCAAACTGCTGGAAACGGCAAGGAACGTTGTGCGTCACTTCCGGCGCTCGGCTGCAGCCTGTGCGAGCCTGGAAGACGTGCAAAAGGAGCTGGAGCTGCCACGCCATCGGCTGATCCTTGACGTTCCGACTCGCTGGAACTCCACCCTGGCGATGTTGGAGCGTCTGGTTGAACAGAAGCACGCTGTCAACCAGTACCTTGCCCTGGCCACTGTTTCCGCCGCTCGGAGAAGGGACAAGACCAGCAACATCCCGTCCATCGTCCCCGATGATGACTGGAGGCACATGCAGCAGGTGTGCTTAGTGCTGGCTCCCTTTCTGCAGGCCACTAACATGGTGAGCAGGGACCATGCTATGGTCTGTGAGTGGGTGCCCCTGGTTTGTCTGCTGAACAGGGCCCTCGATGCTTTGCTGGAACAGGGAGCGGCAGCCTTGGACCAGCAGGAGCGGCAAGCAGCTGCACAGTCCACCTCTGAGGGGGAGGAGGAGGAGGACTTGGTGGAGGTCCCTGACCTTGCTGCTGATGAGGGGGATCAGCACAGCGCAGCTGAGTTGGTGCGGGGGTGGAGAGAGGATGAGGCGGCAGAGGAGGAGGATGAGGAGGACAGCACTGCCGTCGATGTGCCAGCACACGTGGCCCGCCTCTTCCCAATGGCAGCGCACATGCTGGCGTGCCTGCGCAAGGACCCCAGGGTGATCCAGATGAAGCAGAGGGAGGACATCTGGATCAGCATGATGTTGGACCCACGCCTCAAGGGGAAGTTGAGCCAGTTCCTGCCGCCTGCAGGAGGAGACCCAGCGCAACAAATAAGGAGCTTGCAGCAGGCCCTTGTTGAGCGCTTGGAGGAAGCCTTCCCCCAGCCTTCCACCCCCACTGTCCAGCAGCCAGCACAGAGGCAGCAGCAGGTGCCTGCATCCAGCAGCAAGCGCCCCACAGACCTGCTGTCTCTCAGCCACGAGCTCTACAGGACTGTAGAGGCTCCGGCAGCAGTGACTAGAGAGGAGGTGCATGATGCAGCAGCATCCTCCTCCGGTCACAGCCAGCGCCTGACCCGCATGGTGGCTGACTACATGGGGTCCTACAGCGGGCTTGACAGCGATGCCCCTGTTGATCCCATGGAGTATTGGGTCAAGCGCCTGGAGATCTGGAGCGAGCTGGCGCAGTACGCCCTGGAAGTGCTGTCCTGCCCCCCTTCCAGCGTGCTGTCCGAGCGCTGCTTCAGTGCAGCTGGTGGCATGGTCACTGAGAAACGCTCACGTCTGTCTCACAAGTCTGTGGACAGACTGACGTTTCTCAAGATGAACCAGGCGTGGGTGGAAGGCGAGTTCCTGGCCCCTGTTGTCGGCGAGAGGGGGACATGAACTGGCTAAGAACCATCGTTAATGTGCCTTACCACCCTTTACCACCTCCTGGCTCCTGCTCACTAAGCCAGCCTGGTTCACTTTGACTATTACGTCGCCTGCAGCCACACATTTTACACCTACAGTTGGCTGCTGTGTACTGCCCTTCTGCTGTCTGTCTGTGTTTCCCACTGCCAGGGTACACAGAATTACATTCTGCTGCCACTCTGCCACCAGCTATTACGTCAAACAATAGCTATATATCTGTGTAATTGGTTGTACAAACAAAACCAAAAAACCATAAAAAAAAAAAAAAGGTTTAATTTTTCTGAGGTGCCCGGGTTGAAAACTGTGTTGTCCCAGTTGTGTATTGGACACGATGTGGGCTGCACAACCGCTGTCTGGGACCTCCTGTTGTGTTTATTTACAGCCCTGGTATCACCGCTAGGTACCAGGGCTATTATGTCACGCTGCCTGCCTGCTGCCACACTCACACTGCTCCTCCATTCCTCCTGCTGCTGCTGTCGGTCTGTGTTTCCCACTGCCAGGGTACACAGAATTACCTTCTGCTGCCACACTGCCACCAGCTATTACGTCAAACAATAGCTGCTCACATTACTCCTCCATTCCTCCTGCTGCTGCTGCTGCTGTCGGTCTGTGTTTCCCACTGCCAGGGTACACAGAATTACATTCTGCTGCCACTCTGCCACCAGCTATTACGTCAAACAATAGCTATATATCTGTGTAATTGGTTGTACAAACAAAACCAAAAAACCATAAAAAAAAAAAAAAAAAAGGTTTAATTTTTCTGAGGTGCCCGGGTTAAAAACTGTGTTGTCCCAGTTGTGTATTGGACACGATGTGGGCTGCACAACCGCTGTCTGGGACCTCCTGTTGTGTTTATTTACAGCCCTGGTATCACCGCTAGGTACCAGGGCTATTATGTCACGCTGCCTGCCTGCTGCCACACTCACACTGCTCCTCCATTCCTCCTGCTGCTGCTGTCGGTCTGTGTTTCCCACTGCCAGGGTACACAGAATTACATTCTGCTGCCACTCTGCCACCAGCTATTACGTCAAACAATAGCTATATATCTGTGTAATTGGTTGTACAAACAAAACCAAAAAACCATAAAAAAAAAAAAAAGGTTTAATTTTTCTGAGGTGCCCGGGTTGAAAACTGTGTTGTCCCAGTTGTGTATTGGACACGATGTGGGCTGCACAACCGCTGTCTGGGACCTCCTGTTGTGTTTATTTACAGCCCTGGTATCACCGCTAGGTACCAGGGCTATTATGTCACGCTGCCTGCCTGCTGCCACACTCACACTGCTCCTCCATTCCTCCTGCTGCTGCTGTCGGTCTGTGTTTCCCACTGCCAGGGTACACAGAATTACCTTCTGCTGCCACACTGCCACCAGCTATTACGTCAAACAATAGCTGCTCACATTACTCCTCCATTCCTCCTGCTGCTGCTGCTGCTGTCGGTCTGTGTTTCCCACTGCCAGGGTACACAGAATTACATTCTGCTGCCACTCTGCCACCAGCTATTACGTCAAACAATAGCTATATATCTGTGTAATTGGTTGTACAAACAAAACCAAAAAACCATAAAAAAAAAAAAAAAAAGGTTTAATTTTTCTGAGGTGCCCGGGTTGAAAACTGTGTTGTCCCAGTTGTGTATTGGACTCGATGTGGGCTGCACGACCGCTGTCTGGGACCTCCTGTTGTGTTTATTTACAGCCCTGGTATCACCGCTAGGTACCAGGGCTATTATGTCACGCTGCCTGCCTGCTGCCACACTCACACTACTCCTCCATTCCTCCTGCTGCTGCTGTCGGTCTGTGTTTCCCACTGCCAGGGTACACAGAATTACCTTCTGCTGCCACACTGCCACCAGCTATTACGTCAAACAATAGCTGCTCACATTACTCCTCCATTCCTCCTGCTGCTGTCGGTCTGTGTTTCCCACTGCCAGGGTACACAGAATTACATTCTGCTGCCACTCTGCCACCAGCTATTACGTCAAACAATAGCTATATATCTGTGTAATTGGTTGTACAAACAAAACCAAAAAACCATTAAAAAAAAAAAAAAGGTTTAATTTTTCTGAGGTGCCCGGGTTGAAAACTGTGTTGTCCCAGTTGTGTATTGGACATGATGTGGGCTGCACAACCGCTGTCTGGGACCTCCTGTTGTGTTTATTTACAGCCCTGGTATCACCGCTAGGTACCAGGGCTATTATGTCACGCTGCCTGCCTGCTGCCACACTCACACTGCTCCTCCATTCCTCCTGCTGCTGCTGTCGGTCTGTGTTTCCCACTGCCAGGGTACACAGAATTACCTTCTGCTGCCACACTGCCACCAGCTATTACGTCAAACAATAGCTGCTCACATTACTCCTCCATTCCTCCTGCTGCTGCTGCTGCTGTCGGTCTGTGTTTCCCACTGCCAGGGTACACAGAATTACATTCTGCTGCCACTCTGCCACCAGCTATTACGTCAAACAATAGCTATATATCTGTGTAATTGGTTGTACAAACAAAACCAAAAAACCATAAAAAAAAAAAAAAGGTTTAATTTTTCTGAGGTGCCCGGGTTGAAAACTGTGTTGTCCCAGTTGTGTATTGGACTCGATGTGGGCTGCACGACCGCTGTCTGGGACCTCCTGTTGTGTTTATTTACAGCCCTGGTATCACCGCTAGGTACCAGGGCTATTATGTCACGCTGCCTGCCTGCTGCCACACTCACACTACTCCTCCATTCCTCCTGCTGCTGCTGTCGGTCTGTGTTTCCCACTGCCAGGGTACACAGAATTACCTTCTGCTGCCACACTGCCACCAGCTATTACGTCAAACAATAGCTGCTCACATTACTCCTCCATTCCTCCTGCTGCTGTCGGTCTGTGTTTCCCACTGCCAGGGTACACAGAATTACATTCTGCTGCCACTCTGCCACCAGCTATTACGTCAAACAATAGCTATATATCTGTGTAATTGGTTGTACAAACAAAACCAAAAAACCATTAAAAAAAAAAAAAAGGTTTAATTTTTCTGAGGTGCCCGGGTTGAAAACTGTGTTGTCCCAGTTGTGTATTGGACACAATGTGGGCTGCACGACCGCTGTCTGGGACCTCCTGTTGTGTTTATTTACAGCCCTGTTATCACCGCTAGGTACCAGGGCTATTATGTCACGCTGCCTGCCTGCTGCCACACTCACACTACTCCTCCATTCCTCCTGCTGCTGCTGTCTGTCTGTGTTTCCCACTGCCAGGGTACACAGAATTACCTTCTGCTGCCACTCTGCCACCAGCTATTACGTCAAACAATAGCTGCTCACATTACTCCTCCATTCCTCCTGCTGCTGCTGCTGTCGGTCTGTGTTTCCCACTGCCAGGGTACACAGAATTACATTCTGCTGCCACTCTGCCACCAGCTATTACGTCAAACAATAGCTATATATCTGTGTAATTGGTTGTACAAACAAAACCAAAAAACCATAAAAAAAAAAAAGGTTTAATTTTTCTGAGGTGCCCGGGTTGAAAACTGTGTTGTCCCAGTTGTGTATTGGACACGATGTGGGCTGCACGACCGCTGTCTGGGACCTCCTGTTGTATTTATTTACAGCCCTGTTATCACCGCTAGGTACCAGGGCTATTATGTCACGCTGCCTGCCTCATTGACTGCCTGCTGCCACACACTCATCATCCTCCTCCTCCTGCTGCTGAATTTACCTCCTGCTGTCTGTGTGTTTCCACTGCCAGGGAGCACATACAATGGCGCTTCCAACATGCGTGCGCCAACAGCTATTTGTTACGCTCAAAAATAGCTGCATTTCTTTAAAAAAAAAAATTGAAAAGAGAAATAAGTGAAGAAGAAGACAATATAGAAGAAGATGAAGAAGATGAAGAAGAAGAAGATGAAGAAGAAGAAGATGAAGATGAAGATGAAGAAGAAGAATGAAGAAGGAGAAGAAGAAGAAGATGAAGAAGAAGAAAATGAAGAAGAAGATGAAGAAGAAGAAGATGAAGAAGAAGAAGAAGAAGGAGAAGAAGAAGAAGATGAAGAAGAAGAAGAAGATGAAGAAGATGAAGAAGAAGATGAAGAAGATGAAGAAGAAGAAGATGAAGAAGATGAAGAAGATGAAGAAGAAGATGAAGAAGAAGAAGATGAAGAAGATGAAGAAGAAGAAGATGAAGAAGAAGAAGAAGAAGATGATGATGAAGAAGATGAAGAAGATGATGATGAAGAAGATGAGGAAGATGAAGAAGAAGAAGAAGATGAAGAAGAAGAAGAAGAAGAAGAAGAAGAAGACAATATAGAAGAAGATATAGAAGAAGATATAGAAGAAGAAGAAGAAGAAGAAGATATAGAAGAAGAAGAAGATAGAAGATAAAGAAGAAGAAGAAGAAGAAGAAGAAGTATATACAGTACTGAACAAAATTCTGGACAAAACTTCTCTTTTCACCTTTTTTTTTTTTAAGGAACATCCCCACATAATCACTTGCTGTTGTTACTTGGAAAAAAAGATGTTTCTTGCATCATTCACCCTCAAAACAAGTGTTGGAAGCTATTTAAGGCCAATTCGAATAGTCAGCTCGAATAATGAGCTCGAATACCGACTCGAATAGTGAGCTCGAAGTCCGAGGTCGAATCGAATAGTAAAAATTATTCGACTCGAATATTCGACTGACCTCGAATAATTTACTATTCGAATTCGACCAAACTCGAATTTTAAAAAGGGGTATTTGAGCACCACTGCTGAGGAGACCTATACACCTGGCTGCATATACTGTGGGCACTTATACACCTGACTACATATACTGTGGGCACTTATAGACCTAGCTACATATACTGGGGGCACCTATAGACCTGGCTGTATATACTGGGGGCACCTATAGACTAGTGTTGGGCGAACAGTGTTCACCACTGTTCGGGTTCTGCAGAACATCACCCTGTTCGGGTGATGTTCGAGTTCGGCCGAACATCTGATGGTGTTCGGCCAAACTGTTCGGCCATATGGCCGAACTAAGAGCGCATGGCCGAACGTTCCCCGAACGTTCGGCTAGCACTGTGATTGGCCGAACGGGTCACGTGTAGTGTTGGGCGAACATCTAGATGTTCGGCTTCGGGCCGAACATGGTCGCGATGTTCGGGTGTTCGAGCCGAACTCCGAAGATAATGTAGCATGTAAGCCTCCTTACATGCTACATACCCCAAATTTACAGGGTATGTGCACCTTGGGAGTGGGTACAAGAGGGGAAAAAAATTTAGCAAAAAGAGCTTATAGTTTTTGAGAAAATCGATTTTAAAGTTTCAAAGGGAAAACGTTCTTTTAAATGCGGCCTAGCGGCCCAAAACTCACCAGTCATGATCCCCCTAAGAGTCCCTACAATGCTAGAAAATTTGGTACTGCTGAGCCATTGCCCTTTGAAAAGATGTGAGATTTTGGAAAGTGAAATAGGGAGGCAATGAAAGCCTATGGGGGATTTTACCAATTTTGCACCCCTGTAACTCTGGTTTGCAGAGATGTAGGGACCCCATCTTTGGAATCCAAGTCTAACAATATGTCTTCTACCTGCATGAGACATTTCGTGAAATTCAGACGTTGCTAACGGCCATGGCTGAGATTTATGTACGTCAGCATCACTACCATTGAAATTGCCCAAATAAACAGGTTTTTGTGACCCTAGGCTATGACCTCTTTGGCCTAGGGGCCCGAAACTCACCAGTCATGTTCCCCCTAAGGGTCCCTACAATGCTAGTAAATTTGCCACTGCTGAGCAATTGCCCTTTGAAAAGATGTGAGATCCAGGATTGATTCATTTTAATTTGAGTCAGACGGTCTGCATTTTCTGTGGAGAGGCGGATACGCCGATCTGTGACGATGTTCGGAGTTCGGCTCGAACACCCGAACATCGCGGCCATGTTCGGCCTGTTCGGCCCGAACCCGAACATCTAAACACTACTATAGACCTGGCTGTATATACTGGGGACACCTATAGACCTGGCTATACTGGGGACACCTATACACCTGGCTACATATACTGGGGACACCTAAAGACCTGGCTATCTATACAGGAGACACCTATAGACCTGGCTATCTGTACTGGGGACACCTATAGGCCTGGCTACCTATTCTAGAGACACCTGTAGACCTGGCTACCTATACTGGGGACACCTATAGACCTGGCTATCTTAACTGGGGACATCTATAGACCTGGCTATCTTAAATGGGGACATCTATAGACCTGGTTATCTATTCTGGGGACACCTGTAGATTAGGCTACTTATACTGGGAACACCTATAGACCTGGATACTTCCACTGGGGATACCTTTTGACCTGGTTACCTATACTGGGGGCACCTATTTTGGGGGAACTGCTGCCAGATTAACTATTTTTGGGGAACTGCTGCTGCCAGATTAAGTGTATTTTGAGAAACAGCTGCCAGATTATGTGTATTTTTGGGGAACCGCTGCCAGATTGTGTATAATGGGGGAACTGCTGCTTCCAGATTCTGTGTATTTTTGGGGAACCACTGCTGCTACATGTATTTTTGGTGATCCGCTGCCAAATGATGTGTATTTGAGGGAACCGCTGCTGCCAGATAACGTCTATTTTGGGGGAACGACTGCCATGTTATCTGTATTTTGGAGGAACCTCTGCCAAATTGCATGGATTTTTGGTGAAATGCTGTCAGATTACATGTATTTTGGGGGGAAACACTATGGCAGAGTTCAAACTTCCCCGGCAGACCTTTTACATCACTGCTAAGGTCATGTATATTTTGCCCCACCCATGACCACGCCCACATTCTGTTGCGTGACCACACCCATTTTTGGGGGTTTTAAGGGGTTTTTGTCAGTGTACAATATCACAATATAACATATTTACTGTTGTCAGTAAATTATTATATCTTAGTCTGTAAAAATATAACGTGAAAGGTGGGAAACACTAGTATGGGGGCCCCATAATCTCCTATTGCCCGGGGGCCCCATGAGTTGTCAGTCCGCCCCTGCCTTCTCAATGCAACTCCACGCCCCCTGCCAGGTGCTCCGCTTCTGATTGGGGCAGGGGGCAGAAGTGGATGCCGGATGCGGCCTGTCACTTTTTAAAGCTGATGTCGGGAGCCGGAAGATCATGGCAGCCGCCATATCAAGATAACGGCGACCGCGTTTGTTACTTAAATTTATTATACATTTGGGGCACTTGTGTTGGGCACCCTATAAAATAGATTCGGGCACCCTAAGGCCATGTTCGGGTACACGGGCCCCCCTAAAATAGCCCTAATGATGCTGCTGGCCGAAGTCATGCGCAATTGCGCATGTGCGGCCAGTCTGCGCACCCTGCTCGATCACATGTGTGTCGCCGTAAGCTCCCTACGCAGTTCAGTTTTTAGAAAACAGCACATGCACAGGAAGCTTAAGTAGATATGCACATGATTGAGCCGGGTGCGTAGACAGGCCGCGCATGCACAGTTGCACAGGATTTTAGCTGAAGTCGCCAGGATAACGGGGCCACCAGTGGGACCACAGAGGGGACCCAGAGGATGCCGAGGGACCTTGCGGGCTACAGGAGGCTGGACGAAAGCCCCAGGTAAGTGCAGATTTACATTTTAAAGCTCTGCTCAGGGTCCCTTTAAGTTCTCCATCCTTATTATACATGTCACACTGCCCCACTATGATGGTTATGTGACACAAGTAGCAGAGAGAACAGATCACACATGGCTCACAGCTCAGAACAGTGAGTAGCAGCAGGAGCAGAAACAAATAGAAGTAAGCATATATTTTCCAGCTGCGTCTACAGTACAGAGCATATCAGGGCCATTGATGTACTGTTAAAAAGAAGAACTGTAACTGAAGTACTGTAACAGTAAATATTAGAAAAGGGAATGATAACTATTATCCAGAGGCATTATTTTGGTGGTCCACTGAAAATGTGGACTTTACTATGGGAACTATAACTATGGGCAATAAATGAAAGGTGGTTACATTTTGGACACTATATTGTAGGGTCACAATAATGACACCTTGATGGCTTACTATTTTAGTGCACTCTATATTGGAGGAGGCTATAACTGAAATGCTATATTGGAGGGGTACCGTATTGGAGGGGACTATAACTAGGATGTTACACTGTTGAGGCACAATAATGAAGTAGCCTATGACAGGGGCACTATAATGGACAGGACTATAGCCTGGCTCATTGTGGTGGGGCTTTGTAACTGTGTCTGAGGAACTAACCTTAAAGGAGAACAGAGGTAGGTGTGATGAGTTAGAAATATGTATGTATAGTTTCAAGCACATACTCGAATACAAGTCGACCTCGTGTATAAGTCGACGCCAATATTTGACCCTCTCAAGCTTGAATTTTTTATTGACTCAAGTATAAGTCTACCCAGGAAAGTTAATGGCTGCACTTGGGGACGAGGAGGTGTTAATGACTGCACTGCATACAGTATTGCAGCCATTAACCCCTCCTGTCCCTTAAGTGCAGCCAATAATTTCTCCAGGCCGCCAAGTGCAGCAATTATTCATTCCCCTTCCTGCAGCCCAGAATATCAAGAATGTGTCACTTACCACTGGGTAAATTGATGCAAATGAGAATGTCACTATTAGTACACACGTTACTCAATGTGCTCAGTGTTGCCCGTGACACGTGTATAAGTCGCCCCTATACTTTTATTTAGTGAGTCAGACCTAAATTTCTAGACTTATACACGAGTATATACTGTACCTAGGTTGTGTTCCTTTTTTTCTTTCTCTGCCTGAAAGAGTTAAAAATTAGGTATGCAAGTGACAGTTTATGTCCAGGTCAGAACTGGGTCGGACAATAGCATAACTCTCACTGATAAGTTTTCACAGCCATTAAAACACTTTCCTGTCAGTAAATGGCTCCTGAGAGCAGGAAAGAGATAAAAGGTGGTTAATGGTTCATAGATTTCAGCTCTGACATACTCCAATGCACGTCATTGAGCAGAGACAATGAAACAGTAAAAACTAGATTTGAATACAAAAGAAAACTTGGATATCTAAAGAAAAAGCCATTTTTTAGGAGAAGGAGGATAGATACAATTCTTTATCTCATCAGTTTATTTTCAAATTGGATTTCTTTTGAGGAGGCTATAACAGTTATCATTATATTGGAGGGACTCAATCAACGTGGGAGGTATTAAAATGAAGGGATGCTTAATGTACTGTAGAATACAGACCTGGCTTTGGAATTCAGCTTAGGGTTCTTCAGTTTATCAGTTTAAGAAACAGATTCAGGTCCTGGGCATAGAGCTAATAAATTTCATTTTTTTGATGCTTTAATCTTATACATCGTTGTTTACCTCCTTGCTGGCTCAGTGTGATACCAGCGTGACATCCAAAATAACTAAACCACATGCAGTTGCAACCTTCCAACACACCGTTTCCTTTAAATTATCTTCTCCCTTTCTAATTTCAGTTTTTATTTGATTTGCTGATTTGCTTAGTATGTAAAATAATTACAATGGTACAAACAATACATAATATTATGAGTACTAAAAAAAGAAAGAAGGGGATAAAACATTTCCAGCAGCCAAGTTTGCTGAAGATTTTGACAGATCAGATTCTTTTGTTATTTTAAATTATTCCACTAAGACAAGTCTTAGGGCTCGTTTCCACTATAGCGAATCCGCATGCAACCACCGCATGCGGATTCGCATAGGCAATACAAGTAGATGGGATCGTTTCCACTTGTGCGTCGTGCGGGTGCGTTTTGGTGTGCGGGGGAAATCTGCACGGCAGAGCCATCAGATTTCGCATGCGGCTGGAATGCGGGCGAATCGCCCGCAATGCTTTTAATAGGGAAATTGCATGCGGCTTTGTCATGCGGTTTTCCCCGCGATTTCTCGTGCGATTTCGCATGTAATGCTATGGAAATTTACAAAGGCAGTGACATGGTTAAATTCGCCTGCTTCTTAACCATGCGAAATCACATGCGGAATTGCGGGAAAAACAGCATGCAGAAACGCATCCGCATGCGATTTCGTCCGCTGTGGAATCCAGGCGATTCCGCACCGCAACAGTGGAAACGAGCCCTTATATGGCCAACCATTCATGTTCAGTTTCTTTAAGTTCAAATGTATTTCTTCTTTTAATTTCCCATCAAAGCTTGTAATAAACCTTAAAGTATTTCCTTTGTCCTTGTTTGCAAATTCAGTTGTATAATATAGAATTATGGTATGTTGGCATTCACTTGTCTGGAAACTATATAGGATGTATTGATGCTTATCCTGTGAAACTATATATTAACAAGATTTCCCTCTATACGATATAAACCTTGATTTTATTCTTCAGAATATACAGTAAAAATGTTAACTCTACCTTTACTGCATATTATCTGAAAACAGATTTTCTGTTATTTTATGGAATGATAAAAACTATATGCTATTTCCACTTTTTTACTCTGACATTAGATTATTATTAAAGCAAGAACGTCGTTAGCTTATTTTAGCTAGTTTAAGTAAACATAATACTGTAAAATTGTGCATACTCACAATTACTAATGCCTGCAGGTATCGGGACTCGATCGCTATGGGGAATAAAAAGTATAGGGTCAAGTGATAGTTGGCAAAGCATTCTACTGCTATGGTCGGTGGGGGAGGGATGAATGCACTATGGAGTTTCATAGATTGGGGGGTTAGTAGGGGAACAATGGGCTCAGTCTGCACTTGGCTGAGATTATCCAGTACTTCAGATCTCTTGGCAATGCAATAACGCTGCTGTGCACAAGCTAGATTTTTTGGCAGAGGTGGCCCTGACTGGCCACCTCAGCTGAGAACTATCTATCATGTGTATAGGGCTTAAATTAAAAATGTAAACATGCAGAAAAACATACTTTTTTATTATTTGAACCCACTTTGTCAAGAGCAAAAATGAGATACATAGAACAATAATAATTATTAGTAATACTGTATACAGTATACTTGAGGATAAGTTGACCCGTCTACGAGCTGAGGTACCCACTTTTCCCTCAGAAACAGGAAAAAATGGTTGACCAGTATAGCCGTCTCCACAGTATCAATAGCCAAGTGAGCTACCAATATGAGGCTCCCCCACTTAGTATAAGTAGCCAGCTATGCCCTCAGCAACTTTAGCATGCTTTATAATAAAGCTAGAGTGACATTCTAAAGATGGACTCTAGTACAGAAGCAGTCATCAACATGTCTTCTAAAAGCTGATTCAAATTAAGCTAAATGTTCACTGAACTGCTATATTTTAATCCCTGGATATTCTATAACAAACGTATACATTGTAAATTTTGTCCATGAATGATCATAATGGGAGAAAATCTAGGATCCATAAAGCTGTCCTGGGATGTCATTCACTGATTCCTTATCACAAACCACTTAATGATGGGAGAAAAATGTGTTAAAGGGAACCTAAAGTTAACATAAAAAAAAGCTTCACTTACCTGGGGCTTCTATCAGCCCCCTGCAGCCGCCTTTGCCCGCGATGTCACGAAACGATCCTCCAGTTCCCTGTAGTGACTAAGTATTGATTTCTGCAACAGAGCCAGTCACCGGCCACTGTGCCTACATGGCCCTGGCTGTGTGCAATCTCGCACCAACCCCAGGAGCATCCTGCACATGTGCAGTACGAGAAAATCTCATACTGCGTATTCCTAGGATGCTCCCAGCGATGGGAGTGTGATCAAGGATGCATGCAGCTAGGGCCGCGCAGGTGCAGTGGCCGGTGAATGGCCCGTCATCAAAATTGAAATTAAGTAACTGCGGGGGAACAGAGGATTATTCCGTGATGGCAGGAGCACAAGGTGGCTGCAGGGAGCTGGAAGAAGCCCCAGGTAAGTGAAACTCTTTTTTAATGTTCAGTTTAGGTTGCCTTTGACATCTAACACCGTTCTTTACCCTGTGGGGTGCTACTTGCTTGCCCAACGCCACCTGACTCTATAGAACAGGCTTCTCAGCTACAGAAGCTTTTATGCACAACAGTCCTTCTAAAAGCTGTCATCTGGTATGATCACTATCAGTGATGTGAGAGGACAGTAGTTTAGTGTCTGCAATGGTCTTAATGGTGGCCATACACGGTACAATAAAAACGTTCGATTTTCCCATTTATTCGATCTAAATGATCGAATTGAATGAAAGTTGAAAATATTTTTTTTTTCGATCAAGAAATTTGAACGATTATCCCGTTTTTTCGGGAAAAATGATCGGACATGCTGGAAAAATCTTTATATTCGATCTAATGGAATAATCGAACTAAATTATCTAATTGAAAAATTGTACCATGTATGACCACCAGGCTGATCTAAGAGCACTGACATCTATACTATGGGCTACAGTTCTTATTGCACATATTCTTTCAAAAACGCTCTTTCTCCAATTTCCTAATTTTATTCTGTGTAGGCTTTTCTTATTATCTCTATTTTCATGCTTGCCAATTTTTTTAAAGATGAAACAGGGCAGGTCGCTACAACCACTCCACTCCTAGGTTGGGAGCAGGACAACAGCAAGCCATATATATTATATAGAAGAGATTCAAGAGAAGAATCCCGCTGCTGTGGATTAAAAGTCTCATTTTTATTAAGCAATGTAGACAAACAGCATAAAACAGCTCACGCGTATCGGAGCTAACTCATGTCTTCTGAATCAGAGCTATGATTAAGGAGCCATGAGTTAGCTCTGCTACACGTGAGCTATTTTATGCTGTTTGTCTACATTGCCTAATAAAAGAATTGGACTTTTAATCCACGGTCAGTGCAGCGGGATTCTTCTCTTCTACAATTTTTGTAAACATTCTAGTATTAAGTAGAAATTTTCCACTGACACTGACTATATCTTATAAACAATCAAATGGTTATGGTTATAGTTACATATTAAATAAGATAATCTCTATGTGATTGGATACTCACAATGGTGGGTTACCACTAAAGCAACTGTGATGGCAGGTCTCTCTGTAAATCAATGATAGAGGATACACCCCTCCACCAAGGGTGGACAAGCATGTAATTAATAGAATGTTTACTGTATGTTTAAAACTCTTTAAAAGGGATGTAGTGGTGGACTTACCTCTCTGTTGAAGACTTGAATTGTCTGTTTTAGACAAAAGCTTAATTGTATACTCCACAAAAATTCATCATTTAGACAATGTATTTACTATTTTTCTTTTTCTTGCTGCATGCTGGGGTTCTTTCAAAGATATTATGGCATCTTTCTGTGCAGCATAACCTTGATTTACTTCATACCTCTTCTCTTTCTTCTTTTGCTGTTAGCTCCCAGTTCTGTATGTGTATTCATGTGTGCAAGAGTATTGTCCCATTTCTTGTTCTTGGTAGTCATTAAAGGGGCACTATTGCTAATTTGTAGAGCTGTACAGAGGCGCCAGTAGGATAAAAGTCACTAAAACGTTTAAAACGTTCGGGATGCGGTGGTGGACCAGCCAACCCAAAACAGACACAGGTACTGTCGATTCAAGTAATAAATAATTTATTTATATACTCCAAAGACAAGTTGCAACGCGTTTCACGGGCAAAATCCCGCTTCCTCAGGCAATAAACAACTGGAGTGATACACTAAAAAATGACAACAGAGATAAAAAGCAACAATTAGAAGACCGTGCATGGCGTAACAGTATGACAATAATGTGGTATTGACAACCGTGACTTATACATAAGAGGATCTAATACCGTGACCCTGGAGTTATGAACTATACAATCTGTATCAATAAATAATGTGTAGCGAAGACACCAAATTTATATGTTATCAATACCATGTGTTGCTAATTTCATCTTTTTCAGACCCTTTAACATACATATGTCTTTTTGGAGTAATGTTATGGCACAGTATATAGTCTAATATAAATGTAATTGTTCACTGCCAATAATGATTTATAGCCAGGCAGTCACGTCAGTAGCTTTTCCTTTCCGACGCCAATGCAGACTATACCATTGTATAGTAGGGAGGCATCTGTTACTGATGGTAGAGTTGCCGTTATTTGAATCCTCCCTGGCCAGCTCATTTACCTTTTTGCACCTTGTAACTGCACTAACGTGCAGTTACTCTGCTCCCAGCAGCCACCGTAAAGTGTAAGACGCAGCCTCCTCCGTACAGCGCTGGCTGTGTGCACTGTGTGTTGATACGCTGCCCAGCCGCCAAGGACCCCTTTCGCTAAGCTGGCAATGAAACGGACACCTATTGTTGTCCGTTTCTATGGCAACCCGACGGCTTCTGAACTGCGCCATCCTTGGCGGCCGGGCAGTAACAGATGCCTCCCTACTATACAATGGTATAGTCTGCATTGGCGTCGGAAAATAGTGCCCCTTTAAAGGGCATCTTTTCTCACTTCTTTTCTCACTTCAAAAATATTTTAACAGAGTATGCTTCCAACCTGTTAAACTACATTAATAACCATTACTCTGCTTTTTATTATATTATTTCATATTTCTGGTACCAAGAAACACATGCTCATAGCTTTCTGTATCCTCTCCAAACTTTCCCATGTCATCTTTTTGGTTCTTCTCTGCCTTCACATTATTCCATCAAATCCTCCCAAGTTTATTACAGAACCCTGCGTTTCATTATTATTGTCCTGTAATGTATAAAATAATTGGTACTTCACTTCCTCATTATCTGTTTCTTGAGGCCCATATACTATCATTATTATATATGGCTTAATGTGGTATTTCATTTCTATGTGCAAAGTAATTATATTGTTGTTAACAGTATTCCATCCTTTAATGTGATAGTGAAATGTGTCACTTAACAACCTAAGCCTTAGCTAGTACTGTGTTTTTTTTTAATCGGAAAACAAAAGTATATATATAGATTTTTCTAACTTCACACATGCCTGCCACTTCCTTTTGTTTCTTTGACTGTAGGAGATATTCAGTTTCAAGAAATTCCATTACTTTTCTTGTCCTTTCCTATTAATGCCCCTAATATTAAATATAAATTCTAAATCTCAATATCCTTTTTTCACACCAGGCCGTATCCAGTTAAAGCCTCCCTTTGCGTCTTTGCTACTACTTTTAATACTTACATAAAATCAGTAGGGTTTGTAGGAAATTGGTTGGTTGGTGTAATCTTATTTGGGGAAGCCAAATCATTTAACCCTTTGCACACTCACATTCTAATGCTCTTATATAAATCGAACACCCATGTTGTTATCCCTGCAGCAAGGAGAAAAACCAGTGTCTTCATTACAATACATTATCTTGCGTAATCATATATGCCACATAGAAGATCCCCAGGGTTCATATGTATCCTAACTTTGGCACTATAACATCCACAGTACAAACCTGCATGCATGCATCAACCAATCAAAAGATTAGAAGCACATATCCTGACATCCTCTCTTGGGACAGATAGAGCTCCAAATGAATCCCACAAGAGAGCCACAATATACATCCATATGCACCATACACACACCAACATGAGCACTAGATTTAACCATGGCCACAAAGATTATTACTACAAGATCCAGGCCAGGCACATCACCTCATGTGATGTGCCTGGCTTGGATATATATATATATATATTTCTGTGGAGCTTTTCCTTCCCTTAGTCAGTCACTTTATGTATATGGCAACAGTCACTTAGTTTCCAGTAATGTGACAAGGTATTTATTCTCGGATAATATGTCAGAGGTAACTCACAGAGCAATGTAGGATGGTGGCATTCTATCAAAGTCTTTTGTTGTACTATGGAACATGACAGGTGTACCTAACAAGTGTTGTTTATTATCATGAGCAGAAGTGCTGCATCAGTGGAAAGCACATAGCAAACTCTTATGCTCTTTTGGTGGTGGGGCAAGCACTTTGGCATTTTTGGCTTTATTACTAGAGAACTGCTGTATGGTCTATGAGGAGAGGCATATTTGAATAGATGATGAGGATCAGGAAACAGTTATAGCAGAGGCTTATTTACATATGTGAGCGCTTAGTATGGGAAATGTAACCATAAGCAACTGGAGTCTTAAGACTTCTTTAGTGAACTCATTGGGGCTAAAATCAATAATGTATAACATTAATAATGCTGACAATAGGCAATCTTGGATTGAGAACATAGCATCCTGCAGAGC
The DNA here is from genome assembly GCF_040937935.1 of Hyperolius riggenbachi. Lineage (NCBI taxonomy): Eukaryota > Metazoa > Chordata > Amphibia > Anura > Hyperoliidae > Hyperolius > Hyperolius riggenbachi. Next base: position 294,951,559 of record NC_090648.1, on the reverse strand, counting down.
TGCTGAGGAAGCTAGAATAGATATCAGATGACTTGCTAACCACATGAAATTGTAGTAATCGAAAAGTTTTCTGTATTTCTGAACTCACCACAATAACAGGGTGACTGGATGTCTGTCACTATCAGCGCAGTGCACCAGGAATTAAGTCTTTCCTTTTCCTTTAAACCTCTGACAATGGACAATTCTCAAAGTATTGCATAAAATGTAAAAACTTTACATTGCGTTTGTGCATAAACTTACAATAACAAATTTTATGCATACCTTGAGACAATTCCGTTCTAGCTTGTAAAGCAGCATTGACTGAGAGTATAGGCGATCAATACAAGAGAATCTCTCCGTTCATGTTCATTGTGTGTAAAATAAGAGATTGGATTAGTCATTACATCTGAACTTTTACATACAGCTTTTGAGACTGAATTACTATGTATTCCACAGAGTTTAACTGCCTTATATCAATATTGTTGAGTGCATCATCTTTTTTTTGCAAAGCAATGAAAAAATCACTTCACATTTTGAACGGTTTTTATATTGGCTTCCTGTAACAGTTTAAATTATATTGGTACTGAGAATGACCCCTGAGAAAAATCAATATTTAACTCGTTGTCTTTGACAAGGATGATTTCCAGATAAATGCAGTTCCAGAAAAATAGACCGAACGTCACACTTCAAATACCATATTAGCTGTTGTGTGCATGTCTAAGATTTATCATATTGGTATGATGTCACATAATATTTGTTGATAATGTAAAACTGGGGTTTTGTCCAAGTTTTGGTAGAGCTTTTATGAGACTGTGCACATATAATTTTCTGACTGACTTTAATTTGTGTTGCATAAAAAATAGAACTTATTAATACATTTTGCTGAACGAAAATGCCAAAAAGATATTCTTGAAGAGGAAGAAGACTTAACCATTTCCCCCTCTCGTCTGTATAATACATTAAGGCTAGGTTCACACTGGTCAGTTACATAATGCACACATTATAATGAGTGTGAACTGCAATGGAGACTGGCCATAGATTTTAATATTAAGCCTGCATGCAGCGTGTTAGAATAACATGATCAGTTACAAGGCAAAGATGTGAACAGGCTCCTAGAACTGTATGGGCAGTGAATTGACATGCAGTATTATTCTGCAACGCAACTGAGCACTGTGAACTAGCCCTAAGCTCTCTTTACACCGAATGCTGAAAAACGGATGCGTTTTAACTGATCACTTGTTCCATAGCACTGCCTTGTGAAAAAGGTAAAGTTAGGATGCATTAGATGTGAACTTAGCCATAGGGAAACAAGGACACTACCTTGCTAATAAGTTGTCCATTCAGTTATTACCGACAGCAACAGATGTGTGAATCAATCAGTGTGAATAGAGTCTAATAATAGCAGATTATTTAAAGTAAACTTGAGATGAATGTGAGAAAACGATTTTTAGTTTGGCTCAGTCGTGGACTACTGTGCATGCATGGTCCCGGCCGTGTACACGCCTGGATCATGCTCCTGTTGCCGGGAGCATTATGCACGTGCACAGTTTGCTAATACTGTAATTGTGCTTGTGCAGAATGCTCCTGGAATGCTTAGACCAGAACAGCATATGAGCAGGGACGGTTCTAGACTTTTTGCTGCCTGAGACAAACTTGTGAGGATGCGCCTCCTCGCCAATTTGGAATGATCGCACAGCACCTGACAATTTACTCTTGTTTTTAAAGTTCTCACATGACATGCTGCAGCTAAACACAATAGCACACTGGCTAGCTGTGAGTCTGTAGAGTTGTCTTGAACCTCCGATTTTAGGTTCACGAACCTCGACCACGAACTTCCGCAAAAGTTTGCGAACCTGTGAACTTTGCAAACCGCAATAGACTTCAATAGGCAGGGGAACTTTCAAAACTACAAACACTAATTATGGCCACTAAAGTGATGGAAAAGATGTTTCAAGAGGTCTAACACCTGGAGGGGGGCATGGCGGAGTGGGATACATGGCAAAAGTCCCAGGGAAAAATCCGGATTTGACGCACAGCAGGGTTTAAGAGCAGAAATCACATTGCATTGCTAAATTGGAGGCCTAAAGTGCTTTAAAACATCTTGCATGTGTATACATCAATCAGATAGTGTAATTAGTGTACTGCTTCACACTGACAGACTAAACTCACTGTGTAACTCTTCGCAAACTGCTGTTTGTGTAGTGATGGCCGTGCTGGACTGGTGCGCACCATGGCGAGAGTGCAGGCGATGGCGGTTTTCAAGCCCATATGGTCGGGCTGAGGTAGTTCAATAACACGGACATGCAGACATTCTTTAGTCCAATGCCTCGTTGGACTAAAGAATGTCTGCATGTCCGACATCACCATGAGATCGCTAGAGCGTCCTGTCCTTGCCTGCGTGGACATGGGAGGAGGAGGAAGATTACTGGCAGTGGCACCTTTATTCTGTTGTGCTGTGACACCGGAACAGCTTAATCGCACTGTAAAGCATACTTGCCAAATGGTGTTATAAGTGCTGCATCCTTTCAGCCTTGTGGGGATTTGGTAACATCTATACTGAGGGTCTAGTAGTGTTGCTACCCAATACAGGTCGTTTTCCTTGAGTTTTTTTATACGGGGGTCCCTCAACAGGCTGGACAGCGTGAAAGACACCATCTGCACAAAGGCGGATGCCACCGTACTAGCGATCTCGTCTTGCTCTTCCTCAGTGATGTCAGGTAAGTTCTCCTCCTCCCCCCAGCCACGAACAATACTATGGGAAAGGTGAGCAGCAAAAGCCCCTGTGAAGCCTGCTGCGGTTGTTCTTCCGCCGCCTCCTCCTAAAAAAAAAAAAAACCTTTCTCATCTGACTCCTCTTCCCCAGACGACTCCTCCTCCTCCTCCCTCCTCTGTGATGCCACAGGTGTTGATGATGCCGCAGGTGACGTTTCCAAAAACTCTTCCTCCACCTGTTCCTGGTCACACTCCTCTACATCTTGATCCACCACTCTACGCATGGCACGCTCCAGGAAGAAAGCATATGGGATCAAGTCGCTGATGGCACCTTCACTGCGACTCACCAGGTTTGTCACCTCCTGAAACAGACGCATGAGCCTGCAGGCATTATGCATGAGTATCCAGTAGTTCGACCATAACATCCCCAGCTCCCCAGAGCATGTCCTTTCACTGTAGTTGTACAGATAATGTTTGACAGCTTTCTCCTGTTGTAGCAGGCGGTCAAACATCAGGAGCGTTGAATTCCAGTGAGTCGGGCTATCGCAAATCAAGCGCCTCACCAGCAAGTTGTTTCTCCACTGAATATCGGCCAAGCGCACCATGGCCATGTAGGACCCCCTGAAATGCCCACACACCTTCCTGGACTGCTTCAGGACCTCCTGTAAGCCTGGGTACTTAGACACAAATCTCTGAATTATAAGATTGATCACATGTGCCATGCAGGGTACATGTGTCAACTTTCCAAAATTCAAAGCCGAAGTGAGATTGCTGCTGTTGTCACACATCACGTTGCCGATCTCCAGTTGGTGCAGGATCAGCCACTGATCCACCTGTTTGTTCAGAGCAGCCAGGAGAGTTGCTCAATTGTGACTCTCGGCTTTGAGGCAAGACATGTCCAAGATGGTGTGACACTGTCGTACCTGGCATGCAGCATAGGCCCTGGGGAGTTGGGGCTGTGTAGCTGTAGAGGAGATCGCAGCACCAGTAGAGTAGCACTGCCACTCAGCCGAGGAGGAGGATGTAGCAGGAGGAGTAGGAGGAGAAGGAGAGGAGGTGGCAGGAGGCCTGCCTGCAAGCCGTGGAGGTGTCACAACTAGGTCTGCTGAACAGCCACTTACTCCCTGCTTGACAGCGATCACCAGGTTGACCCAATGTGCCGTATAAGTAATGTACCTGCCCTGACCATGCTTGGCAGACCAGGCATCAGTGGTCAGATGGACCCTTGACCCAACGCTGTGTGCCAGAGATGACACCACTTGCCTTTCTACATCACAGTACAGTTTGGGTATCGCCTTTTGAGAAAAGTAATTGTGGTCTGGTATCTTCCACTGCGGTGTCGCAATCGCCACAAATTTTCGCAAGGCCTTGGAGTCCACCAGCCAGTATGGTGATAGCTGGTATGGTAACAGCTGGCGAGATAACAGTTCTGCCAAGCCAGCTGTCAGACGCCAGGCAAGGGGGTGGCTGGCAGACATTGGCTTCTTCCGCTCAAAGATTTCCTTCACGGACACCTGGCTGCTGCTGTGGGCAGAGGAGCAGGAACCGCTCAAGGTGAGAGGTGGAGTGGAGGAGGGTGGCTGTGAAGGTGCAAGGAAGAAAGCGGCTGAAGATGCTGCACCTGAAGGTGGAAGAGGAGAAGGAGGGTGGCTTTGCTTTTGTGTGCCGCTTTTCCTCAGGTGGTCTTCCCATTGCAGTTTGTGCTTTTTTGTCATGTGCCTGTTTAAGGCAGTTGTCCCTATGCATGTCTTGGTCTTTCCATGGCTCAATTTTTGGTGGCAGAGAGTACCGATGGCATTGCCCTCATCTGAGGCAGACACACAAAAACATTTCCACACCGCTGAGCCCTGGAATGATGGCACTTTGGTGGTGGCGTCAGCAGCTGACGTTGAAGGGCATGTTGGCTGGCTGTCCATAGGTGGTGATATATGCCGCTGGACGCTGCCACCAGCTGTTTCTGATGACGAGCTACCATTGCTTCTTTCAGCAACTCGTCTCCTCCTACTCCTCTCTGACTCCCCCTCTGAACTGTCCCCCTGTTCATCTCCTCTATTTGGAACCCACGTGACATCTATGACAGTATCATTATAATCATCATCATAATCATCCTTCGCTTGGATCAGACACCTCCAAAACTGCTCCAACAGCAGGTACTTCACCCTACTCCTCACACCGCCCATAGTGCCGTCCAACTCAGACATATGAGGTGGTGTAACTTGCTTAGCGTCTTCATCTTGTTGTAACAATAATGGCTGTGAATCAATTAATTCCCCACCAAATAACTCTTGCGAAGTGTCAAATGCAGCAGATATGGTGCTTGTAGTAGCGCTGGTGGCGGCGAAAGATGAGGTTTTCTGTGTTAAATAGTCAACTACGTCCTGACAATTTTGGGAATTGATGGCACGTGCCTTCTGTGCACTGTACTTTGGTCTAGGGCCACACAAAATCACGTCAGCATGACCTCAAACAGACCTGCCTCTGGCTCTGCCTCAGCCTGTTGACTTGTTCATATTGGGGGGATGAAGTAAAAGGTATTCACTGACTTGACTAATACAATGTGCAGTCACACAGGTGCAGTAAAAGTATGCAGTGACTGCTGGTAGAGCAATATGCGGTCATGCAGGTGCAGTGAAAATTGACGCACTAACTGCTGGTATATAATACAATGTGCGGTCACAGGTGCAGTTAACAGGTATGCGTGGACAGGTATAACAATGTGTATAACAATGGTATAACAATTTGCAGTCACACAGACAGGTGCAGCAAAAGGTATGCAGTGACTGCTGGTAGAACAATGTGCAGTCACACAGACAGGTGCAGTAAAAGGTATGCAGTGACTGCTGGTATATAATAAAATGTGCAGACACAGGTGTAGTTACAGGTATGCATGGACTGGTATTACACAATACAATGTTCAGCTGTCACATACACAGGTGCAGTAAAAGGTATGCAGTGACTGCTGGTATATAATACAATGTGCGGTCAGTCACAGGTGCAGTTACAGGTATGCATCGACTGGTATTATGCAATACAATGTGCAGTTGTCACACACACAGGTGCAGTAAAAGGTATGCAGTGACTGCTGGTATATAATACAATGTGCGGTCAGTCACAGGTGCAGTTACAGGTATGCACGGATGGTATTATACAATACAATGTGCAGCTGTCACACACACAGGAAGAGTGAAAATGAATGCACTGACTGCTGGTATATAATACAATGCGCGGTCAGTCACAGGTGCAGTTACAGGTATGCACGGACTGGTATTACATAATACAATGTGCAGCTGTCACACACACAGGTCTAGTGGAAATTAATCCACTGACTGCTGGTATATAATACAATGTGCGGTCAGTCACGGGTGCAGTTACAGGTATGCACGGACTTGTATTACACAATATAATGTGCAGCTGTCACACACACAGGTCCAGTGCCAGTGAAAGGTATACACTGAATGGGCTGGGCCTGGCACAGTATAGCGATTAGCAAGGGCCAGCTGCGACACATGGGGCTGTGGCACACACAAAAAAACTCTTCACAAGAACATTAGCTCTGAAAAGAGCTCTTTTTATGGTGCTCTGAAAAGGGCTCTTTTTGTGGTGCTTTTCAACAACAAATATTAGCTGGGAGCAAGCTACAAGAGCCTAACTGAGCTTGCCCTATCTCTGCAGCAGGTTCCTCTCCCTTCTCTCACTAACAGCAGCAGACAGAGGGAGATCATGGCACGACACTGCTTATATAAGGGGGGGGGGGACTCCAGAAAGGAGTGCAGCCTGATTGGCTGCCATGTGTCTGCTGACTGTGATGTACAGGGTCAAAGTTTAGCTCGCATTAACCACTTGAGGACTGTGGGCTTTACCCCCCTTAAAGGGAAGGTCCAAGCAAAAAAAAAAAATGAGTTTAACTTACCTGGGGCTTCTACCAGCCCCATGTAGCCATCCTGTGCCCTCATAATCACTCACTGCTGCTCCAGTCCCCCGCTGGCAGCTTTCTGACCTCGAAGGTCAGAGCCGCATTGCGTACATTTTTACGCATTCCCGCTAGGCTGCAAAAAAGTGCCACACATGTGGTATTGACGTACTCAGGAGAAGTAGTTTAATGTGTTTTGGGGTGTATTTGTACACATACCCATGCTGGGTGGGAGAAATATCTCTGTAAATGACAATTGTTTGATTTTTTTTTACACACAATTGTCATTTACAGAGATATTTCTCCCACTCAGCATGGGTATGTGTAAAAATACACCCCAAAACACATTATACTACTTCTCCTGAGTACGACGATACCACATGTGTGGCACTTTTTTGCACCCTAACTGCGCTAAGGAGCCCAAAGTCCAATGAGTACCTTTAGGATTTCACAGGTCATTTTTGTTTCAAGACTACTCCTCACGGTTTAGGGCCCCTAAAATGCCAGGGCAGTATAGGAACCCCACTAATGACCCCATTTTAGAAATAAGACACCCCAAGGTATTCCGTTAGGAGTATGGTGAGTTCATAGAAGATTTTATTTTTTGTCACAAGTTAGTGAAAAATGACACTTTGTGGAAAAAAAACAATAAAAATCAATTTCCGCTAACTTTTGACAAAAAATAAAATCTTCTATGAACTCGTCATACACCTAACAGAATACCTTGGGGTGTCTTTTTTCTAAAATGGGGTCACTTGTGGGGTTCCTATACCGCCCTGGCATTTTACGGGCCCAAAACCGTGAGTAGTCTGGAAACCAAATGTCTCAAAATGACTGTTCAGGGGTATAAGCATCTGCAAATTTTGATGACAGGTGGTCTATGAGGGGGCGAATTTTGTGAAACCGGTCATAAGCAGGATGGCCTTTTAGATGACAGGTTGTATTGGGCCTGATCTGATGGATAGGAGTGCTAGGGGGATGACAGGAGGTGATTGATGGGTGTCTCAGGGGGTGGTTAGAGGGGAAAATAGATGCAATCAATGCACTGGGGAGGTGATCGGAAGGGGGTCTGAGGGGGATCTGAGGGTTTGGCCGAGTGATCAGGAGCCCACACGGGGCAAATTAGGGCCTGATCTGATGTGTAGGTGTGCTAGGGGGTGACAGGAGATGATTGATGGGTGTCTCAAGGTGTGATTAGAGGGGGGAATAGATGCAAGCAATGCACTGGCGAGGTGATCAGGGCTGGGGTCTGAGGGCGTTCTGAGGGTGTGGGCGGGTGATTAAGTGCCCTAGGGGCAGATAGGGGTCTAATCTGATGGGTAGCAGTGACATAGGGTGATTGATGGGTAATTAGTGGGTGTTTAGGGTAGAGAACAGATGTAAACAATGCACTTGAGAGGTGATCTGATGTCGGATCTGCGGGCGATCTATTGGTGTGGGTGGGTGATCAGATTGCCCGCAAGGGGCAGGTTAGGGGCTGATTGATGGATGGCAGTGACAGGGGGTGATTGATGGGTGGCAGTGACAGGGGGTGATAGATGGGTGATTGACAGGTGATTGACAGGTGATCAGTGGGTTATTACAGGGAAGAACAGATGTAAATATTGCACTGGCGAATTGATAAAGGGGGTCTGAGGGCAATCTGAGCGTGTAGGCGGGTGATTGGGTGCCTGCAAGGGGCAGATTAGGGTCTGATCTGATGGGTAACAGTGACAGGTGGTGATAGGGGGTGATTGATGGGTGATTTATGGGTAATTAGTGGGTGTTTAGGGTAGAGAACAGATGTAAACACTGCACTTGGGAGGTGATCTGACGTCGGATCTGCGGGCAGGTTAGGGGCTGATTGATGGGTGGCAGTGACAGGGGGTGATTGATGGGTGATTGATGAGTGATTGACGGGTGATTGACAGGTGATTGACAGGTGATCAGGGGGATAGATGCATACAGTATACAGGGGGGAGGGGGGGTCTGGGGAGAATCTGAGGGGTGGGGGGTGATCAGGAGGGAGCAGGGGGCAGTTTAGGGCATAAAAAAATAGCGTTTACAGATAGTGACAGGGAGTGATTGATGGGTGATTAGGGGGGTGATTGGGTGCAACAGTGGTCTGGGGGGTGGGCAGGGAGGGGTCTGAGGGGTGCTGTGGGCAATCAGGGGGCAGGGGGGGGGAATCAGTGTGCTTGGGTGCAGACTAGGGTGGCTGCAGCCTGCCCTGGTGGTTCCTCGGACACTGGGACCACCAGGGCAGGAGGCAGCCTGTATAATACACTTTGTATACATTACAAAGTGTATTATACACTTTGTATGCGGCGATCCGGGTGCTAGTAACCCGCCGGCGCTTCCGAACGGCCGGCGGATTACAGCGCAAGGGGGTGGAGCCAGTCCCCGGCGGAGGATCGTGTCACGAATGACGCGGTCGCTCCGCCTTTCCCGTACAAGGACCTCCGCCAATTGTACATGCGGCGGTCCTTGCGGGATCTACTTTCCGGCTGCCATTTGTACATGCGGCGGTCGGGAAGTGGTTAAGGTTGCTTTGTTTGCGCAAATAAGTTCGCATGCAAATCGTTTGGGACAACTCTATGAGTCTGTGACAAACAAACTGCTCACCCTCAGCCACTCCATTCCTCATCAGTTTACATACACACTTGAGATAAATGTCTTTGGAAAAGGCAAGATCACAGACCAATTTTACCCCATTCCATGTAGTATGAGAGCCATACTCTACACAGTCTATTCTATTGAGCTGAACTCCCCATCAGATAAAAATCTTTGCATATCTGACAATCATCTGCAGATCTAAAGATCCATCCTGGTGGATCTGATCTGCAGATGAATGTCTATTAAACAAGGTGTGTATGAGGATCTGCAAATATCATAGACTATGAATGCATTTTGCAGGAACGGATCTTTTGCAGGAACAGATCTTTTGCAGATACTGATCTGTTGAATGTGTACAGCATCTTTGTGTGCAGCATCTTGCAAAGATTTTTATCTGATGGGGAGTTCAGCTCAATATAATAGACTGTGTAGAGTATGGCTCACATACTACATGGAATGGGGTAAAATTGGTCTGTGATCTTGCCTTTTCTAAAGACTTTTTATATCAAGTGTGTATGTAGCCTTAGGACGTCACTGCCACCTCCTCCCTTCTTCTGTGCAAGTCAAATGAAACATTGCTGCTCTCCTACCCCCCCCCCCCCCCCTTCACTCACTGTCAGACTCCTCACACAGCACATCAAGCTGCTTTTCCCCAATGATCACCTCTTCACCTCGCTCTCCTCTCCTATCGCTTCTCCTCCTACTCTGACTGCATGCTGTAAACATGCTTCCCCTGTAATCACTGCGCCTGATGCAAATGTTTCACCTTGCTTCATGAGAAAAATGGCCCTGCATATGAGCAGTGGCCTGCAACCCAGCTGGATTGCAAACTTCACAGGAGCACAGCAGAACAGACTGGAAGAACATAAAGAGATCTGACAGATTACAGGGGGCTGGAGGAAGCCCTAGGTAAGTAAAATTGCTTTCCTCCCATTCATCTCAGGTCTACTTAAAAAAAAAAAAGATAAATTGTTGCAATAGCTGCACACTGTGGAAGCCTTGTTGTTCAGAACTGTCCCTACTTTCTGGGCCATGACCTCTCCTAAAGACTGCTGCAAAAAGAAGGGCAAATTGCAGCTCATGGCCAAGCCCAAGCCCAACTCCCTTCATAAACCAGTGTACAATGAAGACTGATGGACACTCCTTCCTAGTAGACTGTGCAGGAGGCTAAGGGGCATTGCAATGATGCATCACCCTGACTGTTACAGTTAAAGGGGACTGAGGAAAGTTGTTGTAATAAATAAAAGTACGTTGGCAGTTTTTAAATGATTCCCCTGTGGCTTATGTGCTATTCAGGAGCCAGGAAGTAAGGGACGTATCCACTCACTTTGTAGAAATACTGGTGATCTGCATTGACATTACAGTTATATTTTAATGTAAAATATGCAGACGGTATTAATCCTTGCTCAGCGGGTTTTAAACAGGGAGTACCAGCACTGATGCCAATCTTATAGTGGCTGCGTAAGAAAAAGCATCTAAATGAATTAATGATATGGATGACTTGTTCATAGCTCAAAATGGCGTTGGAATACATTTCACAAGTCCATCGTATCAGTTGCCACAGATCCAGTCCAGTCTTTTTGACATTGCTTTTCAATATACGATTGATAATATTTTTTTAATTGACAATCATACAGTATGTTGAGATTGACATTTTGATTCATTCTATTAAATGAATGTTCATTTACATTGTTTTGTGTATGGCCAGTGACCACTAATACACTGAGCTTCTATATGGGTGACACCCCAAAGAGGAACTTATTGCTATGCCCCTCCTCCATAATCAATCAGCAGTGGGTGTGTTGTTAATGAGTTGTATTTTATGTCACTGCAATAGAGGTAAACATGGTGAGACACCTGGCACTTCTATTATACACCATATTACACAGCACTTCACAATAAGACAGTGATGCTGTGGGAGTTTTGGGACTCAACAGCTTATCAAGTTTCATTCCAGAAATAGTACAATTAAGGGTGCATCCTATGCAGAAACTTTGAGTGAATGCGCCAGAGCTGTGTGTGAAGAATGACAAGGTAAATAACATGGATATTGACTTATCTCCTAGCAAACCTCTGGCAACCACTAGGGAGCACTTAGTAGGCAATAGCAGTGTTAGGGAATCTAACCCAAGGACTCCTTGCTGAATAGGTGCTGCTGAGAAGGAGGGTTGGGCTTGAGTTTATCTATTGGCACGCATGTGATCGGCCGCCCTCCCATAAGCCTAGCTGCCCTCCATTGATTTTACTTATTTTATCATTTAAAGTCTGAGTTAAATGGAAGATGCTTTGAAGACAACAAAGAACGCATGTCAGCTGTATATGTATTTTTGATTCTCATGATGAATCATTCTATTACTCCAGTATGCAGAGGCGTAGCTAGGATTTTCAGCGCCCGGGGACAAAGACTATTAATGCGCCCCCCCAAAGCTAAGGTTGCGGCGCGCGCGCCGCGCCAAAAAGGGGCGTGGTCACATAATAAATGTGGGCGTGGTTATGGGTGGAGCCAAATGTATATGGAGGTTAGCAGGCTCACGCTCACCCACCCTCCCTCAGTATGCACCTTCCAGCATGTTCCAAGACAAATTCAGCAATCATGAGCCCCCCCATCAAGACAAATTCAGCAATCATGAGGCCCCCAACATAACCAACTCAGCAATCATGAGGCCCCCAACAAGACAAATTTAGCAATCATGAGGCCCCCAACAAGACAAATTCAGCGATCTTGAGGCCCCCAACAAATCATGAGGCCCCCAACAAGACAAATTCAGTAACCATGAGGCCCCCAAAAAGACAAATTCAGCAGTCATGAGTCACATAAATAGACAGCATTTCACATAAATAGGTAGAATGCCCCCTTAATATGGTAGACACCTCTCACCTGGCAGCAGTTCTCCAAAATACACTCAATCTGACGTGGTTCCCCAAAAATAGGTAGCCCCAGGTCTATAGTTGTCCCCAGAATAGGTGGCCAGCAGTATAGATGTCCCCAGAACAGGTAGCCAGGGGTAGAGATGTCCACAGAACAGTTAGCCAGGGGTATATGTGCCCAGTATATGTAGCCAGAGGTATATGTGCCCAGTATATGTAGCCAGTTGTATATATGCCCAGTATATGTAGCCAGGAGAATAATATGTGCCCAGTATATATAGTCAGGCGTATATGTGCCCAGTATATGTAGCCAGGGGTATATATGCCCAGTATATGTAGCCAGGGGTATATATGCCCAGTATATGTAGCCAGGGGGTATATATGCCCAGTCCACGTAGCCAGGGGGTATATATGCCCAGTATATGTAGCCAGGGGTATATATGCCCAATATATGTAGGCAGGGGGTATATATGCCCAGTATATATAGGCAGGGGTATATATGCCCAGTATATGTAGCCAGGGGTATATATGCCAAGTATATGTAGCCAGGGGGTATATATGCCCAGTCCACGTAGCCAGGGGGTATATATGCCCAGTATATGTAGCCAGGGGTATATATGCCCAATATATGTAGGCAGGGGGTATATATGCCCAGTATATATAGGCAGGGGTATATATGCCCAGTATATGTAGCCAGGGGTATATATGCCAAGTATATGTAGCCAGGGGGTATATATGCCCAGTATATGTAGCCAGGGGGTATATATGCCCAGTATATATAGGCAGGGGTATATATGCCCAGTATATGTAGCCAGGGGTATATATGCCAAGTATATGTAGCCAGGGGGTATATATGCCCAGTCCACGTAGCCAGGGGGTATATATGCCCAGTATATGTAGCCAGGGGTATATATGCCCAATATATGTAGGCAGGGGGTATATATGCCCAGTATATATAGGCAGGGGTATATATGCCCAGTATATGTAGCCAGGGGTATATATGCCAAGTATATGTAGCCAGGGGGTATATATGCCCAGTATATGTAGCCAGGGGTATATATGCCCAATATATGTAGGCAGGGGGTATATATGCCCAGTATATATAGGCAGGGGTATATATGCCCAGTATATGTAGCCAGGGGTATATATGCCAAGTATATGTAGCCAGGGGGTATATATGCCCAGTATATGTAGCCAGGGGTATATATGCCCAGTATATGTAGCCAGGGGGTATATATGCTTAGTCCAAATCCAAATCCAAATCCAAAAAAGCTTTATTGGCAGGACCAAATACATTTAGCATTGCCAAAGCAAAACAAGACAAAACATTAACATGGGGGGGGGGGGGGGTTGTGGGAATAGGGAAGGATATAGGGAGTTGGGGTATATAGTCCATAGGTGTGTGGATGATGTAAGGGGCAGCATGGGGGACTGGGATATACAGTCCATAGGGGGGTATTGGGGGGGAATACAGTCCATGTGGTATCATGTTCCTCTCAGTTGGTGGCAGGCTGTGACATATCGGGCAGCTATTTGCACGGTTGTTTCCTCCTCCCCCAGTAGGATGTAGAGTTTCCGCTCCTCATCTGTGGAGGTAAAATCCTGGATGTGGGCGGAGAGTCTCTGGAAGTGGGCGGTCCTCACAGGTGCGTATTTGCTGCAGTGTAGCAGGAAGTGGGCCTCATCCTCCAAGACCTCCTGGTCGCATTGTCTGCACAGTCTCTCCTCCCGAGGCTTCCATGTCTGTCTGTGCCGCCCTGTCTCTATCTCCAGGCTGTGGGCACTCAGACGGTACAAACTCAGGACCTGTCTGTCTTTGTGGTGATGTAGCCTCCCCAGATATGGAGCCATTGTGTACTCCCTCTGTAGTGATTGATAGACAGCGAGTTTCTTGGAATTCTTTATGTCACTTCTCCATTCCTCTATGTATCGTTCCTTGCAGCTTTCTATAGTCTGTTTTTTTTGGGCTTTTGTCAGCCTGTGTTGGTGGCCTTGGCTGGGCTGGCTGCTGATGCTTTGCTTGAGAGCGCGTGGTATGGCCTCGCCCCCCTGGCTCAGTGAGGCTTTATGGTGGTAAGTGCTGGGGTTGCTGCTCTGTATATGCGCCCAGTATGAGAGTGCCCTCTGCTGGATAGTAAGCCATAGTGGGAACCTGCCTAGCTCTGCCCGGCAAGCTGAGTTTGAAGTGCTTCGATGGACTTGGAGGAGATACTTGCAGAACTCTAGATGGAAGATTTCTGTTGGGCTGGAGTCCCATTTTGATTGGTCAGGGTAGGTGACCGGGCCCCATACCTCACTGCTATAGAGCAGGATTGGGGTGATGATGCTGTCGAATATCTTTGCCCACACTCTCACTGGTGGTTTTAGGTGGTAAAGCTGTCTTCTGATGGCATAAAATGTTCTGCGGGCTTTGTCTTTCAGGGCCTGTACTGCTGGTTTAAAGCTTCCTGATTGGTTGATCTCCAGCCCCAGGTAGGTGTAGCTGTTAGTGGACACCAGTGGGGAGCCATTTAATATAAATGAGGAGGTAGGGGTTTTATTTCCATTCTTCCTCTGGAACACCATCACTTTTGTCTTCTTTGGGTTGATGGGCAGTGCCCATGTGGTACAGAAAGTCTCCAATACTGACAGGCTGTCCTGTAGTCCTTTCTCTGTTGGGGAGAGCAGCACAAGGTCATCTGCATACAGCAGAAACTTCACCTCACGGTCATGCAGGAGGAGGCCTGGAGCTGGGAAGGATTCCAGGGCTACAGCCAGTTGGTTAATGTATATGTTAAAGAGTGTTGGGCTCAGACTGCAGCCCTGCCTGACTCCTCGACCCTGCTTGAAGAACGCACTTCTCTTCCCATCTACTTTCACACTGCATTGGTTCCCAGTATATGAACTCTTGATGACATCATAGGTTTTTCCTCCTATTCCACTCTCTAGGAGTTTTAGGAAAAGGCCTGGGTGCCACACTGAGTCAAACGCCTTCTTAAAATCAACAAAGCAAGCGTGTATTTTGCCACGTGAGTTGTGGACATGGGTCTTGATGAGGCTGTGCAGTGTGTAGATGTGGTCGGTTGTGCGGTGGTTTGGCATGAACCCGGCTTGGCTTTTGCTGAGTACGTCCTGCTGTGTGAGGAAGGAGAGGATCCTCTTATTGATGATGCTGTTAAACAGTTTCCCCAGTGTGCTGCTGACACAGATTCCTCTGTAGTTTGCTGGATCATATCTGTCTCCATTCTTGTAGATGGGTGTTATGAGGCCTTCACTCCAGGCCTGAGGAAAGGAGCCCGCCCTCAGGATAAGGTTGAATAGTCTTGCGAGTGCCTCATGTATGTCCGGGGGGCTGTATTTGATCATCTCTGGCAGGATGCCATCGGTACCGCTAGCCTTCTTACATTTTATCAGCTTTGTTCTTTCTCTTATTTCCTGCACCGTGATTGGTGTATCCAGAGGGTTTTGAAAGTCCTTGATTGTCTCCTCCATGTCCTTCAGTTTTGCGGCTATTTGTTTCTGCTCCAGGGTTTGGGCATTTTCTGGGATGTCTTTGTAGAGGTTCCTGAAGTAGTGGAGCCAGATGTGGCCATTTTGGATATGAAGAGGGCTTTTTTTAGGCTTTGCACCGATATGGTTCCAGGTCTCCCAGAATGAGTTGTCTTGGAGGGAGTCCTCCAGCTGTTGGAGTTTGTGGGAGATGTGGCTCTGTTTTTTCTGCCTGAGGGTGTCTTTGTATTGTCTCTGTAGGTGGTCATGGGTTTCCCTTAGGTCTCGGTTGTTGGGGTCTCTGTGTTTTTGGTTAGAGGCTGCCCTTAGCGAATTACGTAGAGCCTTGCATTCACTGTCAAACCATTTTTGGGACTGTTTATTTGTGGATCTCTTGAAGTTGGTCTGCTTGAGGCCTGCTTGTACTGCCATGGTATGTAGGATGTTACTGAAGTCCTTCACTGCATGGCTGACACCTTGTTGGTTTGGTTCATATGGGTTGTTATAAAAGTTTGTCAGCAGTTCTTGGATTTTGGCAGTTTTGGTCATGTTGGTGTATTCGGTGGCAGACTGTTTGGGCCATTTGAGGGGTGGTGGCAGCTTGTAGAGACCGGTCTGATGAGGCTGCTGTGTGGTTGGTTTGTCGGTGGATTTCAGGTACAGCAGGATTTGGCTGTGGACTGACAGGTGTGTTTCAGGGGTGACTATGAGGGCATTGATGTTTATGGGATCTGTGTCTGTGACAGCATAATCTACCACACTGCTGCCTACGTGTGAGTTCATAGTGAATCTCCCAAGAGAGTCACCCCTGGTTCGCCCATTCATTATGTATAGGCCAAGGCTCCGACACAGGTTCAACAGGGCTTTCCCGCTTTTGTTTACTGTCTTGTCATAGCTGTTTCTTGCTGTCTGCATTGGTTCCTGGTAGTAGCTCTCTCCTCCAAGTATGTATGCGTTTCCCTCAGGGGTCAGATAGTCCTTCTCTGTGCCTGTTCTCGCATTGAGGTCTCCATAGATGAGTACTCTGCCCTGAGACTGGAAGTGGCTGGCTTCTCTTTGTAGGACCTCATAAATATCAGGTTTGTAGTAAGGGGACTCTGTTGGGGGGATATATGCTGCACACAGGTACATGTCAGACTGAGAGGTGAGGATGGAGCTGTTTATTTTGATCCAGATGTGGCTGTCTCCTCGTTTGATAGCTTTAATGTGCTCTGTAAGCTCCTCCTTGTACCAGATTAGTATGCCTCCTGAACGACGACCCTGTTTAACGTTCTTGTTTTTCTGTGAAGATACAGAGAATTCCCTGTATCCCATGGGTGCAAGAGATTCATCCTCTGCCCGGGTCCATGTCTCCAGGAGGATTTGAATATCAATGTTTTCAAGTCTCTTTTTAAAGTCTGGATCATTTGTTTTGCATCCAAAAGCTGAGGCATTCAGCCCTTGAATGTTCCAGCTACTGATAATAAGTGATGTCATTTTAGGTCTGTATACCTTGTAATGAGCAGGGATTGTCATAGGACTCAATATTTTCGGGGTGTCGCATCAGTATACTATATAAAGTGCTACACAAAGTCCTGATTTCCGCCGTGTTTCTGTCCTCCCTTGTTCCGTGTTGCCATTGTGGGTCAGGCGGTTTCCTCCGCATTTGTTGTGTTTGTGGCGGCTCTCTTTGGTAACGCTTTATTGGAGTTTGCCATCTGTGTGTTGGATTAGGTCTATCTTGGGGTCTCTGAGGTCTATCAAGTACCATGTCCTTAAACTCCTTTGCAAGGAGGCTGACTCCTTGTTTGCTAAGGTACTTGTTGTTGTACAGGTGGTGAGCTGAGATTGTAGGGTGCTGTGCCAGTTGTATGCCTGGTGAGGATCTGAGACTGGAGGTCAGCTTTGCATTGATTTGTTGGATTGTCTGGTGAGAGATATCTTTTCTTGGGAGCAGGGAAGAGAGGATAATCTTTGTATTGGGGAATTTCAGCTGTGCCCTTTTTGCAATTTGTGACAGTTTGTCTGTGATGGTTTCTTGGTCTATGGTGTTTTGTTTAATGTCATTGGTCCCGGTGTGCAGGATGAGATGTTTTGGGTCAGTGAAATGAGGCTCATTAATGACCCCTGCTACTTGTTCAATAGTTGAGCAGGTGATTTTAATGACATTCTTCCCTGGAAAGAGTCTCTTTATGTCCAGGTATGTCCCATTAGAGTCTATAATCAGCACAATGTCAGGACTGCGAGGTCTATAGGAGCCATTTGCTTGGTGTTTAGGCTTAAGCTCTGGAGTGTTGGGTGGGGCAGTCTTGGCAGCATTTGGGGAGGGGTCTTGCTGGCAGTGGCTGGGCTCTGAGGTGTTGGGTGGGCATGTGTTGGTAGCATTTGGGGAGGGGTCTGGCTGGCTGTGGTGGTCTTTGGTGTTTACTGTATCTTGTGTGTGGTGTACAGTGCAGTCCTCAATCAGCGCACGACTTGTGGGAACCTTTGTACATTTTGTTGTCACCTCTTCTTTTGGCTGATTTAATATCTGTATTTTCCGGATCTCCTCCTTAAGCTGTGAGTTCTCCTCCTGCAGTTGTTGAAGAGATGCTTTGATTTCACACAGAGCTTCAGTGTGCTCAGATTTCAGCCTGGCTAGTTCTTCTCTCAGTTGGTTATTTGCATTTTTCACACCTTGGCTTCTTTGATATTGTTCTCTGAAGAGGGTGAAGTCCATCTCTAGATTAGACAAACAATCTCTGAGGGTCTCCAGGGAGGGGTGTGATTGAGAGTCTCTGGGGGGCAGTTTTTCTCCCTGTTTTGTAGTTTGAGCCTCACATTTTTGTGTAGCAGGGTTATTTATGGTTTTATAGTTTTCTGCTTTCTCTCTGATATGGGGAAATAGCTTCTCAAATTCCTCCAGTCTGCATTTAGCACCTTGGATCAAGATGGTTTCACTGTTATAAACACTGATGGTTAATGCTGTCTGCTGGGGGGAGTCATCATCCTGAGTTCTTATTTGCCTGCCTGTGTCCCCATCCTGGTTGATGTCCACAATTGTAATATCTTTGTAGTGTTCACATATTGCCTTGTGCCATGCGAGGATATGTTCTGTATATAATATTAAATTAGTTATGCTCCCTAGTTTGTTATAATCTGCACATAGAGTTTCTGTATTGTCTTTCAGTATTGCCTTCTTAATTGGCTTCCTTTGATCTTTGTTTGTTCCTTGTGGATATGTTATCCTTAGGATTCCTGACCTCCTGCTGGCTCTGCCTTCTGTCTCTGAGGCTTCAGTCTTGTCTATGCTGCTTTGCCTTTGCATTATCACAGTACTTTTCTTATTTTATATCTTTGTCTTTCTATTATAATGTATTGACAAGTTTATGCAGTTTATGCAGCTGTATGGCAGAAAGCCCTTACCTTGGAGAGGGCTTGTGTTCTGTTCCTCTGGATTTCTGTTATTTCTCTGAGGGCAGGGCAGGGGTCTCTTCAGCAGTCTGCTTGTTGTTACTCCATAAGCTTGTTTCTTTTATTTTGTCTGGATGTCCTTGTTTAAAATTGTTTAGTCCATGTCTTTAGTTTTTCATTCTGTCTGTATGTCTGTTCCTTGCTTTTGTGATGTCCTTCAATTTGCTCATTACAAGGTATACGTTGTATAGAATCAGGAGCTCATCTTCAGTGCTGCTTACTCTCTCTCTCTCTATTCTCATCTTCAGTGCTGCTTACTCTCTCTCTCTCTCTCACGTAGCCAGGGGGTATATATGCCCAGTATATGTAGCCAGGGGTATATATGCCCAGTATATGTAGCCAGGGGGTATATATGCCCAGTCCACGTAGCCAGGGGGTATATATGCCCAGTATATGTAGCCAGGGGTATATATGCCCAATATATGTAGGCAGGGGGTATATATGCCCAGTATATATAGGCAGGGGTATATATGCCCAGTATATGTAGCCAGGGGTATATATGCCAAGTATATGTAGCCAGGGGGTATATATGCCCAGTATATGTAGCCAGGGGGTATATATGCCCAGTATATATAGGCAGGGGTATATATGCCCAGTATATGTAGCCAGGGGTATATATGCCAAGTATATGTAGCCAGGGGGTATATATGCCCAGTCCACGTAGCCAGGGGGTATATATGCCCAGGATATGTAGCCAGGGGTATATATGCCCAATATATGTAGGCAGGGGGTATATATGCCCAGTATATATAGGCAGGGGTATATATGCCCAGTATATGTAGCCAGGGGTATATATGCCAAGTATATGTAGCCAGGGGGTATATATGCCCAGTATATGTAGCCAGGGGTATATATGCCCAATATATGTAGGCAGGGGGTATATATATGCCCAGTATATATAGGCAGGGGTATATATGCCCAGTATATGTAGCCAGGGGTATATATGCCAAGTATATGTAGCCAGGGGGTATATATGCCCAGTATATGTAGCCAGGGGTATATATGCCCAGTATATGTAGCCAGGGGGTATATATGCTTAGTCCACGTAGCCAGGGGGTATATATGCCCAGTATATGTAGCCAGGGGTATATATGCCCAGTATATGTAGCCAGGGGTATATATGCCCAGTATATGTAGGCAGGGGTATATGTGCCCAGAGTAGGTAGCCAGGGGTATATGTGCCCAGAGTAGGTAGCCAGGGGTATATGTGCCCAGAGTAGGTAGCCAGGGGTATATGTGCCCAGAGTAGGTAGCCAGGGGTATAGGTGCCCAGAGTAGGTAGCCAGGGGTATAGGTGCCCAGGGTAGGTAGCCAGGGGTATATGCCCAGTATATGTAGTTAGGGGTATATGTGCCCAATATATGTAGGCAGGGGTATATGTGCCCAGAGTAGGTAGCCAGGGGTATATGTGCCCAGAGTAGGTAGCCAGGGGTATATGCCCAGTATATGTAGTTAGGGGTATATGTGCCCATTATATGTAGGCAGGGGTATATGTGCCCAGAGTAGGTAGCCAGGGTTATATGTGGCCAGAGTAGGTAGCCAGGGGTATATGCCCAGTATATGTAGTTAGGGGTATATGTGCCCAATATATGTAGGCAGGGGTATATGTGCCCAGAGTAGGTAGCCAGGGGTATATGTGCCCAGAGTAGGTCGCCAGGGGTATATGTGCCCAGAGTAGGTAGCCAGTAGCCAGGGGTATATGTGCCCAGAGTAGGTAGCCAGAGGTATAGGTGCCCAGAGTAGGTAGCCAGGTGTCCCCCTCCCCAGCAGGAGGGGAGCAGCGCAGAGAAGAGCTGCTCTCTCTCTCCCTCGCTGTCCCCTCCAATGTCTGTCCGGTGTCTGGCAGCGGCGGGCGGAACTTACCTCCGTCTCGTCGCAGCGCCAGATGGATCTGCCGCTACTCTGGTCTGGTCCAGACCAGAGCAGCGGCTGCGCACCCGAACTTCCGGCCGGTGTTCCGACGCAGCGCTGGAGCGTGACGGAGGTGAGTTCCGCCCGCCGCTGCCAGCCACCGGACAGACATTGGAGGGGACAGCGAGGGAGAGAGAGAGCACCTAAGGTGAGGGAAGGAGGGGGGAGATGGCCCCCCTTCCCCACCGTCCGCACAGCTCTCTCTCTTCTCTGCGCTGCTCCCCTCAGCCTCAGCCCCGCAACAACAAAAAAACCCGAAGCTCAGCTGGGCGCCCTTGAGGACCCGGCGCCCCGGGGCACTTGTCCTACCCCGACCCCCCCTAGCTCCGCGCCTGCCAGTATGATGAGTTTCTAATCAAAATAGGAAAAAATTCCTATCAAAAGAGAAGAGTGTAAAAAATAGATAAGTTTTCTACCAGAGATTTGAATCTTCACTGTTGTCCTCAGTTCAACTTGAATGCTTCTTATATAATTCACAGCCACTGTAGTTATCACAAATCATGCAACGAAAAATCATAATATTGCATAAGTATATGTCTGTGCAACTAAGAAGGACCCTGCCCGCACGATGTCCTAAAATCCAATCCTTTATTGTGGACGTATCCAAACTTGATCACATATCTTCACACACCTCTAGCTGACATGTTTCGAACCAATTGGTCCTTAATCATAGCTGAGATGACATGACACATAGTTGTCTTATATCCCCTCCTCCCGTGGTGAGGGGGAGGCCTCTTCAATCAGAGACACTCCCCTAACACCACAGACAGGAAGGGATATTCACAATACCATTACGACCAGTATTAGGCAAATCCAGATATATCATCATCTGTCACTATAAATACGATATGAAAATAACATCTAATAGCCCGTAATCTATCGTATAAGCGTAATAAAATATTAAAATATAAAATCAAAAAGTAAATGTGAAATAAAAACAGAGAGATAAGCAGCTACATTACAAGCTAAATTGGCAACCAGCATTCAGGTAGGTCCCATCGAGAGTTCAGGCCTTTGGGGAGTCTAGTACCCAATCTAAATATCCATAGAGCCTCATGGCTCATAAGCCGTTTGGAAATATCACCCCCCCTCCTATTCTGGAATACCCTTTCCAAGCCATGGAAAGACAAGGAGGACATGTTGCCATGATGCACTTGGCGAAAATGTTTGGCCACGTTCGAAACATTCGCACTTAACTAACCCGAACCACAGTAGTGTTCCCCTATCCTAGCACTTAGAGGTCTAGTAGTGCATCCCACATATTATAGGGCGCATGCACTACAGGTAACAAGATATATGACATTTGGGGTCCCACAATTAATCAGTTGTCTAATTGAAAACCTGTGTCCATTTGAGGTTGACGTGGCAACTCGTGTTCGCATATGTACATTACAATAGCGGCATGTCCTGACCCCACACCTATATGAGCCCGGTAAGTTAAGCCAAGTGGAAGTCCCGGGCCTAGAGTCAAATAAACTCGGGGACAAAGATTGAAGGGGCCTTCCCCACCACGGGAGGAGGGGATATAAGACAACTATGTGTCATGTCATCTCAGCTATGATTAAGGACCAATTGGTTTGAAACATGTCAGCTAGAGGTGTGTGAAGATATGTGATCAAGTTTGGATACGTCCACAATAAAGGATTGGATTTTAGGACATTGTGCGGGCACTCTTTTCTCCTATTTACTGTCGGATTGGCTGTCCTGGTCCTGGCACTGTCCCGACTCGGTGAGAGCGGTCTTTTGGTGTGTTTCTTAAGAAGGACCCTGCACAAGCATGCATATAAACCAGGATGGGGTCAAAAGAGGCAGTAACTGCAAATGTAATAGCGGGTTTTTATTTTGTGACAAGAAATGATCAAACAAAGTGCATAGAATACAGTGCAACAAACAAGGTAAAAAAAAAAAACTACAACCAACAAAATATATGATAAGAAATACACAGCATGAACAGTCAAGCCTTAATATGCAGCTAAAATAGCACTAAAGCTTCATCTACACGTAGCGATCCGGCAGCTCGATTAGCCACCGGATCGCCTCTTCCGCATCCCCGTGCGTACCCGACGCGTCCCCGCTCACCCGCGCGTCGGATTCAATCCGCCCTTGTCCCTGCCCTCATCCCCGCCGGCGCCGCTTATCTTCTGCTCGATTCCCTGCCATTGTCCCCTCGTGGGGAACGAGCAGGGAATCGGCGGTGGGGAGATCTGTCCTGTCGGATCTTATCAATCGAGCCACATCTGCGGTTTGATTGAGAAGCCAAATCGCCGCTGGATCGCTACGTGTAGACGTAGCTTAAGGTGTGAAGTTCAGTTGAGGTTTAGATAAGCAAGGTAAATTAGGGTGAAGCTGTAAAAGCACAAAGGGCTTGATTCAATAATCTGTGCTGCTAAAGTGGCAGGCAGCCTGTTGGGTCAATCAAAGCACCAGGATTCCATCCTAGAAAGCCACTGGACTCGACGGGGCTCAGGGCGGGAAGAGTTGAGCGGCCGTTAGTTACAAGTAACATGTGTTACCAGCACACTACCCCAGCATAGCATGCGCTGAGTTTGCGCTCCTCTCATTAAGCTGCAGTATATCAGCAGGCAGTGTCATTTTTAGCTATTCACCCTCAAGGAAGAAGCAGCAGCCACACTGCCCAGTACAACCTCGATATTATACGGAAAGAGAGAAGTAAGGTTCTGCAAGGACGTAGCGTTAGGCTGCAAAAAAAGCCCCCCAATTTTGATATCAATCGTATGAATGATTTTTCATTTGTTACTACTTTTTCCAAAAATCATCAGACTGTGAAGCATGTTCTAAATAAAAATTGGGGCATTTTAAAGAAGGATCCAGTCTTAGGTCCCCATCTCCCCAAAAAAACCTGTATTATTTTCAGAAGACCACCCAATGTAGGGAATAAAGTGGTGAGGAATTGCTGCACTTTCAATAGACCGAGCATGTTCCCAGACCTTAAGGCTACTTTCACACTAAGACGTTGCGTTAGATGCTACGTTAAGGTCGCATAACGTGCACCTAACGCAACGCATAATGTGGTAGAAGCTGGATGTCAGATCGAGCTACCTTAAGCGGCTCTTCATACATTTTGTGATGCCGTGATGCGTACTCTTGAACACATGCGGCATCACGTGGTCCCGCCGGCCAATCGCCGCACAGAGCGGCGCTCCAGGAAGTAAACACTGCACGTCACACCGTGCAGTGAATATTAATTAGCCATGTGCCTGGCCGAGGAGGAGAAGGGGGAGACCTCCTCCTCCAATACTACTGAGCATGTGCAAACAGTCTAACGAGGTAGAACGCACAGCATGCAGCACTTTGAAATAACGTGAAGCGTTAAAATGTAACACAACGTGGGCACTGTGAGCAGCCCATTGATTTTTCATTGCTATGCGGTGGGCTGCATTACAGGCTGCACTAACGTGCGCCTGTAACAACTTACTGTGAAAGCAGCCTAAAGGGTTTTTTCCCTGTAAAAAAAGACATCTTTGCAAGATATGTGAGTTTGGGGGCAGGAGTACCAAGACCTTTACCTCTCATGTTAATGGTAGGGAATTTAAAATCAATCAATTCCTCACCTGCACTACTAAGTGAGTGGGCTGTTTGGTTGTCTGTCCGTGCGGTCTACAGTATGTGGGCTGCACGGGCAGGATGGTAAAGAAACGTTTTTCTGAACATATTTATAATATTAAAAATCCTGAAGATAAAAAGCATAGTATTCCAGAACATTTTGCTCAGTGTCATGAAAAA
This sequence comes from Hyperolius riggenbachi, assembly GCF_040937935.1. Taxonomy (NCBI): domain Eukaryota; kingdom Metazoa; phylum Chordata; class Amphibia; order Anura; family Hyperoliidae; genus Hyperolius; species Hyperolius riggenbachi. Next base: position 294,926,940 of record NC_090648.1, on the reverse strand, counting down.
TCACCAGATGGTATCAGATGTTTTGCTATAGACAGTGTAAAACCGCATTGGAGGGGTGGTAATACCATTAAAACCTTATCCCAGTTGGAAACAAGGTGGATTTACCAACTCGACACATTCAGACCAGGGGGTTTAAATGCTCATATAGATCTCAATTGATTCATAAAAGATGTATGTCCATGATTTGCATAATTTTGTATTTTTATAATTTTTATTCATTTTTACATTTTTATATTGGTCACAACACTGTGAATTTGCATATTTATTCTTGTAATAGATTCATATGTATGATTTTATGATTGTTTTATACATATTTATTGGTTGTATTGTGTTGCAGAGCTATGCAATAATGCTATACTGAATTGTTGTTTGTCCCTCCGCGCTTCCTGTAATGCTGGCTGCTAATTGCATGGGAAGTGGGAGGAGTTGTATACCCTATATATACCTTGTGCAATATGTATTATGTAATCCCCTGACGAAGGCAAATGGCTGAAATCCGGATCGGGAATATGTTTTTAGATATGCAATAAACTCAAGAATTTGTCCATAAGTGCGACTTTATGTGAGTTCTGTCAACCTTGGGCGCAGTCTGCACTATTGTGGTTGTCCCCTCTGTCTCCCCGTAACCAGGAAACAGCCAGCAGAGTCCTGGAACGCATGCGGATGAAAGGCGCTGACGTCACTACTGGCGGAAGCGATGGAGATGGTTTTGGCGTCTCCGTGCGATCTCCTGAGCACATAGAGCTCCTCCACTACTGCGGAACCCGGACCATTCATCCCACTGCACGGGTGGACAGCACATACATGTAGGGAAGTATTGCATATACCCCCTAGAGGTATTTTTTTCCCCTCCGGAACACTGATTCAGCTATACGGCTAGTCCATATGCCTTTGCATTAGACAGCATTCCTGGACTGATTTAACAGATCACGCTGATTGTTAGCTACATTAGCAATCGTTGTTTTTCAGCACCAGGTGCTCCTTCTTTTTTTCATTGTACTCTTTATTTAGGGCTTGAGGACTGGCCCTGAGCTCACCTTGGCTGCTTTTTGTCTACCATTGTGCTACTACTCTTTTCAATTTATTTAGTCTATGCACATTATGCGCTATCTGCTTATATGATGATTCCAGACTTGGGTTATATAAACTCTATCTTATTAACTGTTCAGTGCCGATGAGTCTGTTTTTACTTTCCCACTATCTACCAGTTGCTCCATCATCATAATGTTTTATTTTTGGGATTGCACTTTGCCCTTCCATCAATGCACTAAATTTAGGGTTTGATTTTACCACAGACTGAAACCTGGTTTACATCTCAGTGGTGCTCTCTTTTTGAGCCCTTTCTTGATTCAAACTGTTTTTATGCCGGATCCTACAGAATTGCACAGATTTTTACTTAAAGGGAACCCAAGGTGAGAGTGATATAGAGGCAGCTACATGTATTTCCTTTTAACAACTTCCTGCAAAATGAACATTTATATATATCATATTTGTGTACCCTTTGTGAAAATAGATCCGTTATAAAAGTCTTTATATTCCGCTAAAGCGCACGTGTCTGCACATTTGATCCCTTTAGCCCATGGCATTACGTGGTTAAACAATACCAGTTGCCTGGCAGTCCTGTTGATTTTCTGACATCAATAGTGTCTGAATCACAACCTTGAAACAAGCATGTGGCTAATCCAGTCAGACTTGAGTCAGAGCACCTGATCTTCATCCTTGTTCAGGGTCTATAGTTAAAAGGATTAGAGACACAGGATCAGGGGGACAGCCAGCCAACTTGCATTGTTTAAACGGAAATACATATGGCAGCCTCCAGCCCACTCTCACTGCAGGTTCCCTTTAAGCAATACTTAAACTTGTTTGCTCTATTAATTATGATAATTATAGAGCCTGGTGCCTGAGAATGATACATACTTTCTTATAAGTGCTTTATGATTTTTTTCTTGGATATAAATAAATACTTTTATTTATTTATTTATTTATTGTTTTTATAAAGCGCCAACATATTACGCAGCGCTGAACATTAATTTAGGTTACAGACAATATTTAGGGGTGACATACAGCAATAAGACAATACAGGAATACAAGAAAACCAGATCACACAGCACAGTATGAGTACCAGGTAATGCTTAGTCACTGGAGGGGAGCATGGAGATTAGGCAAGTTAGGTTCACTCAGATGCCTAGCATGGGTTCACAGTAATGGAGGTGCATGATCAGGTAGGACACAAAAGGAGGAGGACCCTGCCCAAAGACTTACAATCTAGAGGGAGAGGTAAGGACACGAACGGTAGGGGACCAGAGTTTCGCTGTGGGTTTAGAGCACTTGTGAGGGGTAGTAGGCCAGAGTGAAAAAGTGGGTTTTGAGGGCTTTCTTGAAGATGTTGAAGGAGGGGGCTGCCCTAATGGGTGGAGGTAGGGAGTTCCATAGTGTTGAAGCAGCTCTTGAGAAGTCCTGGAGGCATGCATGGGACTGGGTGATGCAGGGGGCAGTCAGGCGAAGTTCATTGGAAGAGCGGAGTGAGCGGCTAGGTGTGTACCTACCTCTGAGTAAGATCGGAAATGTAGGTTGGACAGGTTTTGTGGACAGATTTGTAGGTCAGACACAGTATCTTGAATCTGATTCTGGACTGGATAGGAAGCCAGTGGAGGGATTGTAGGAGGGGATCTGCCGTGGTGGAGCGATGGGAGCAGTGGATAAGTCTGGCTGCCGCATTCATGATGGACTGCAGTGGGGCTGTTCGGGTCATAGGGAGACCAGACAGCAGGGCATTGCAGTAGTCAAGGTGGGAAATTATGAGGGCATGGATGAGGAGTTTGGTGGTGGCAGAGGTCAGGAAAGGGCGAATCTTACAGATGTTACGAAGATGGAAGTTGCAGGACTTTGTGAGGTTTTGGATGTGAGAAGTGAAGGAGAGTGCGGAGTCCAGGGTGACACCCAGACAACGGGCTTGAGAGGTAGGGTGAATGGTAGTGTGGTTAACAGTGACATGCACATCTGGGAGGTTCGTGGATGGCCGGGGTGGGAAGATCATGAATTTCGTTTTGTCTAGATTTAGTTTCAGGAACCTAGTGGACATCCAGGAGGAGATGGCTGATAGGCAGGAGGAGACCTTGTCCATGGTAGTGGTGGATATGTCAGGGGTGTGGAGGTAGATCTGGGTGTCATCTGCATACAGATGATAGTTAAAACCCATGGAGGAGATAACCTTGCCAATTTTCTAGCAGATTCTGTAAGTATACAAATTAAAGAACTTGCATTTTTCCATTGTTGATGCACGATTGTTACTCCCAATCAATGTACAATTTTCCCCTTTTTTAAACCAATAACATGTTCACTAGACATGAAGTGTATTCCCTGTGCTATTTTCACATTTGGTGGCTGCAAAGGCCCATCAGTAATTTGAAAAAAAAGAAATCAGAACTCCCCCCAGCATACATTGTATCGCGCCGCCAGAAAGCTGGGCGCAAGGGAGAGCAAAATGCCACTTAAATCCCCAGCGGCATCAAATACTATTACTCCTCCGAGTTACCGCTCAATGTTGTAGCAACTCAGAGGGATATGTAATTTGGGGTCCGCTGATTGCCAGATTTTCAACTGACTCTTGCGGGGTGCACGCAGCATGGGACTAGTGCTATGACGCCCAGCTTCGGCAGTGAGCGCCGGGCAACGAAATTACCTCCTTCTCCCCCCCCCCCCACCCCTATTTACATTCAACAATATCTTCTGAATCCCAAATCTTTTGACCTGTATGGCTGAATTACTTATAAATATGAGACATACCTGAACACTACTATACAAGAGATCTGTATTATAACATAATTTGCTTTTAGCTATAATCTTTTTCTTTGTGTTTTTTAAGTTTTAGTACCACTATTGTGATTATTTAAAGAACAAAAAAGGTCATTAAAAAATTAAAGGGAATGTACTCCAATCATCTTATGTGTATTTATTAAAAGTATTCATCCATTGAGTAAAATCACTCTTGCAGAATCTTACAGTCATTCTGCTAATATTAGCAACACACTCAGAAGACCTACAGTGAGGCTGGGAAGATATTATTAGCACTCTCAGAGACCTCCCTCCATTTGAACTGGTAATTATGGCTGCTATGTGGGGATGCTCTTGAACACTTCCTAATTACTCCAAGCAACATTCGGTTTTGTGATTGCAGTGGCTTCTGTGCTGCATATAGACTCTGCCACATCACTGTGTACTGTACAGGATAATGGAAAGCAGCTGTTCAGCCTCTATATAGACTGACAGCAGGTGCACCCCATACTGTGACTTTAAACTGTACTCACTTTTTTTCTTAAACATTCATGTTAGTGTTTATAAAAGGGTATGTAGGTACAGTATGTAGGTACAGCACTCATTGTCAGTAAATACAGCTACCCTGGTAACATTGTTATAAACTGAAGACTAGAGATGTAAAACATTATAGGAAGTGCACAACATAATCAGTCCAGTACAGTCTAACTTGGTATCTGCTTTTCTCTAGCTCATCTTGGCGTAAATAATTATGCACTTCTGCGTAACAAACACAACTTGACAATACAAATTGTAAACCAGCTTCCCAATTACATTCATAAGCATCTTTTTTCGACTTATTAAGCACAATGAAAGTTATTTTGTTTCAACAATACTCTACAGTTCATTAGATTTTTAGCTTTATATGTTTTTAAATGGTTAAAGCGTAACCTGGAAGTTTGCAGTCTCCAAAAAATGTACCATTATTATAAGTTAACCAGCTCATCATTGTACTGATTGCATGGCATCATTTCAGATGGATATAAGTGGTTCTTTTCTCTCTCTCGCTCTCTTTTTAAGAAAACATCTTCCTATCAGCTCTGTATTGGCAATGTTCACTGTAGTTAAAATATAGACAAGCAGGAAATCAGGGGTATTCAATGATGGCCAATTAAAGAAAGGTTACTGCTGCAATTGTCTGCTATTGAAGAATATAACAAAGGCTCTGAACACATCATAAAGAGTTCTTCCTGTTAAACTTTATATATACTGCCATTAGTCATTTTAGCAGCTCACAGAAAAATGATACTTTAAATCTGAAAAAAATGACATTTGGTAATGAAGAAAATACTTTTTCACTTTGATCTGAACATACTTTCAACTATGGAAGAAAATGTTTCCTAGTGTCCTTAATGGTTAACTGTAAATTGCAGCTGCAAATCCAGTTTGAAAACAGAATAATGCTATCTACAGTACCAGAGTGGACAAGGCTTATTATAACTGAAATTTCCAGGCATAGGCCTCAATTCACTAAGATCATGCTGGAGATAATAACAGGGGCAAACACAGGATTTTTAAGGGGGGGGGGGGGGGGGGTTCCTGAAAGGTCCAGAAGCACGTATGTCCCGAGTGCTTCCGAATACAGGTGGCTCCATACTGCCCATGCACAAAAGTGCGCTGGCGTATTACAGAGCTGCCTATCTTTGGAAGTACTCAAGGACACTAGTGTTTCTGAGGGCTTCTGGTAGCAGCAAATGTGAACGGGGTACAGCGCTGGAACAACTCCCCAAGAGAGGAACAGGAGATAGACTTAGTTTGGACAATTCAGTGGAATATGCTACATAGTTTCACATAGCGCAAGCGATACCCATATGATGCAGGGATATATGCATCTGCGGAAGATGTCGGCGCTACATAAATACTAAATAATAATATTTTGCCTCACCAGGATTGCACTTTTATTTAGCTTTCCTGTAAGACAAGAACACACAGTCAGCTCTAGGGGAAGAGGGAAACAAAGGTGAATGAGGGAGGGCTGGTGCACACCAAGAGTGCTTCTGAGCGTTTTTCAAATCAACAGTGATTTGAAAAGCGCTTGGCTAATGTTACCCTATGTGGGTGTTCCCACAGCAGCGTTGTGATTTTTTCAAAATCGCAGGTATACTGCATGTAGCATGTTTTTGAGCAATTCATTCAAGAATCGCTCTGAAAATCACTTCACAAAATCACACTCACAAATTGCTAGCGATTGCTATTGTCATTTTGGCGTTGCACTAGCCCAGAGAGAGGAGTGGAGAAATTGAGAATAGCCTGAGATGGAGCAGAGAACTTATCTGTATTGAAGTCCCACATCACACAGGCTACTTGCCTGTAATCGGACTCCTGTCCCTGTCAGTCTCTCACACAAGTCAGAAAGAAGCCCTCCTGGAGTCTAGGGACTGTCAAAAAATTTTCAGCTTGTTATCCACACCTTATCCACACATGCAGTCATAACAATGGGGAGAGACCAGACAGATGTTTGCCTACAGACCCTGAGTCCAGGCAAGCTCTGCATCATGCTGTGCATATTTACCAGCTTGCCTGCACTCTAATTTCATCATGTCTGACACTTCTGTGCTGTGGAGAGTCCAGGACTCCATAATCAACATTCTCTCACTGCAGGCTGCATCTTCTTGTGAGGGAAGCTCAGCTGCCTCTCTCATTCTATTAGCTGGAGGGAGGCACCAGAAGTAAGAAGGGCGGGAGAATGAGGCTGTTTATATTATGCAGGCCTCCCTGGCTGAATACACAGCTCAGTGCAGGGGGGAGGTTCCAGACACCCGGAATAGCCCCCTGAGTTCGCCAGTGAATAAGGCAAGAGTAAACTTGCCACCGCACAGTGAGAGAGTTATCTTATCTCTTCATTCCTTAAGTTACCTCCTCTGTAGTCAAGTTACCTCCTCTGTAGTTAAGTTACCTTCTCTGTAGTTATTTTCACACACAGTTAATTAACAGCCTGTCTTTAACTTTAGAATTCTGGAGTTATTTTAAGGATTGGAGAGTTACCTTAAAGACAGAAGAGTTAACTTTAGGTTTGCCCGAGGTAAAATGTTTCCTGAATACTACATGCCTCAATCATCATCATGGTGACCACTCTAGAAACCTTATTAAAAACATGAGATAAGCATAGTGAATTGAGGCCATTGTCTGCACATCTGATGTGGCAGCATTAATACATTTTCCATTTAGTGAGGCCACTCTCCTTAGGGCAAGTCATGGCTAGTGGCTACTGGGTGAGCTGTCGGTGGTAGAGAGCAGGATAGCTTTCAAAGTTAGGTTAGCTGTGAATATGAGTCAAACTGAATAAGCAGTTCTGGACCTTGACAGCAATGCTGTCAGTACTAGAATCTGGCTTCTCCTAAGATGCACAAACACAACAGCAGCATTATACACCAGCTGGGGTCAACCTAGAGATCTCCTTATAAGTGTTAAATAATTTTCTTGAATGCCTGCTCTAGGTGCCACCAACAGCTGAGTATATACATCAAACATACAGGGATAGCTTTAGTGAAATTGGAGTAGGAGTTTGGACTGTGGGTTCACAAACTGTAGGAAGTTTGTAAGTAAATCAATAGGCTGCTTCCATATTCGCATGTGGGGTGAAAATGTAGGGCCTGCAATATTTTTTGTGATGACACATCTGCATCTCCATAACAAAGCATGTTGGCTAGCTAGAGGGATTCGGACTCGCATCAACACAAGTGCCGATGTTTGTCTCAGACACAGTGAATGGATATCCAAATGATAGATCTGACTAAGATGGTTATTATAATAGCCCAAAAATGGGCAAATTGTTTCATAGTTTGGTTGAAAGAAGACATCTGTCTATCAAGTTCAACCAGATTTCTATCATGGAAAATCCAAGCAATTTGTATTCAGTTTAAAACTGGACCAATCAAATGCAGGCAGAGCTGACTTTGATTGGTCCAGTTCCAATCTGGATAAAAATCACAACCAAGTTTGTTTGAATCTAGAAAAATTAACATTCCATTAATCATCTCTATAAGCGTACATGTAATGAAGGCACCTACAAAAAAGGGCACCGGGTATAACAAAACGTGAGCAGCAGTGGGAATGTTAACATCAGTGTCAGTGTAAGTAGGCTAGAGAGTGAGGATGGCTTTATTATCAGCTTTCTTAGTGTGGTAAGATGAAGGAAAAGGAGAAAGGAACATATGTTCAGCCTACACTATTAAATATGGAGAAATTAAAACATCTCCTGGAACATGTACAACTTGGAAGGTTAGCAAGAATTTTAAGTTGCGGTCAATTCCAGACATTCACAAATCAGTGTTTCCAAGACTTCTAGATGAAATGTAGCAACATAACAATTCATTTTTTTTGCTCAATGCCAACAGATTCAGCATGTCCCAAGATTTAAATAAGTGGAATTGATTAGACCATACTCCTTACAATATGACATTTTCCTTGTAAATGTAAATTGTTAAGTATAGCAGCGTATGTGAATATGTGATACTATACTTTCATTTTATATAAAGAAAGGGTAGAAGACAGCTCGACTCACGTAAAATATGTTTCAAGACACACATTGCCCAGCATTTCCTCATCTTTGCAAACTCTTTCTTACTTTCAAAAAGTGTGAGGTGGATAACAGTGCCATTCAAGGTGATGTCTGTGCCAGTGGCTTAAAAATGTACTTGTTTCACTTTAAGCAAACCTGAAGTGAAAACAAACTTATGATATAATGAATTGTATGTTTAGAACAGCTGTCTCACATTGTTTCCAGTACAGGAGGAGTTCAGAAACTTCAGTTGTTATCTGTGAAAAAAACACTTCTCTGAGCTCTTCGACTCAACTTGGGTCAAAGACAGTCCTGTTTTCTGAAGCACTTAAACAACCATGAAACAGTGAGAGGCTGCTTGAGGTTAGGTTTTACAGCAGGAAAGTTCAAAGGGTCATTATCTCAGCTCTGTTTTATAGTTTAAAAGACAGAGTGTGGTTGGTAAACTGCAAATATGACAGAATGATGCAGTGTTATAAAAGAAAAAAAGATAACTGAAAATAAAAATATGAGGCCCTTTTCTTTGCTACTAATGTTCTATTCCTTATCAATACTATGCAAACAATTCAATATATATATTTTTCAATACAGGTTTGCTTTAAAACTGTTATAGGGTCTTCTATTCCTATACTTTTAGCAGTAGCAGAGGTGTTATTTTTGAATGAAAAAAACCCAGACTGAGTCCCAGGAGTCCAATGTTTTAATATTCTTGATTCCAAAGCCATGCTAGTGTAACATGATTTTCCTCCTGCCCGTTCTTTTGCCTAGCTAATGATTTCAAGCACTTATATTAAGAAAGTATATGCTCATCTTTGTTATTGACATTTTCATTCTTAAGCAGAATGTCTGGTGTATATTTTCTCATCATGGCATTCTAAGCATGAGTACCCTTATAGCAAGCTAGAAAATAACTTCCATCTTGATCTGTCCCCTGCAGCCTCATAAAAGACCCCCAGGGCCATATGCAATTCGCTTTTTCACCTGTGTTTTCTCCTAGGTGATATTTTTAAATTTGTCAATAAAATGCCTTTTAAGCCCCCAGAAGGCAAGAACATGATTCAAATAATTTTGATAGTACTTTTTCACCAACTTTTTGGTACTTTTTTAGTTGAAAAGTACTGGAAAGTTATTTAAAATCAAAGATGAAAAATTATCTCCTAGGTGAAAACTCAGGTGAAAAAGAGAATTGCATATGGCCCCCAGAATGGCAGCGCTCAAACTGCAAAGTCTCCTTTTGCAATGCGTGTATGTGGAACATCTTGCTGTACTGGACTTAAGCTGAACAGGACTGTGTTATTCATTACACAATACAGCTGCAGGTTGTTGTAAGTACAGTTTATTTATTTTGTAAAATATGGGTTCATTACCTTGACCTTGAGCACACAACATTATTTTACAGAAAAAAAGAGCTAAGTGGCAGAAAGAAAATTATTAGTCTACTGAATTTCCACCATAGACCTCACATTTCTTCAGACAGGTTATTTATCCAGAATGAAGTCCATAGCCATACAAACATAAGCAGGTCCCCCACTGGAATTAATTCCCAGCTCCCTTATGCCTTCAGCTGCACTCTCAACAAATCTAATAGATACAGTAATGCCCAAAGAAAAATTGGCTGAAATTGCTTTAAAATATATAATTTATATGTTGCTATATTACCAGACTTGCAACTCCCTTTGCTGACTTTCAGACAGTGCGTGTCTGTCTTCCTCTTCTGCCGGCTATAGAGAACTGTACTTTTAATAATAAGTGCTGACATTTATAAATAGATTTACTAACACAATGTTTACAACTTGTATTACTTTAATATATTTTAGAGTTCATTCCAGATGCACGAAGTAAAATGTAACAGCTTCAAATATCAGTGGACAGTGACATATAAATCAGCCTAATGTTAATTAGCAAGGGCATCCATTATCATAAATTGTATTTTGATTCCTTTTATGTAGTTAAAATTTACAGCTGCTTTCCTTGCCAAGTGCAATAACTGTGCATAGCACAAAAATACAGCTTTTTTCTAGGCAGTAGCAAGAAAACAAATTTAGACGGTTTAAAAATGCTTACATTTTATAGCTAAATATGAAACAAAATTTGCACACCCCAATTGATAAAGTGCAACAAAGCGTTTGTTCTGAGAAATCATATTACAAATTAGTTTACTGCAATATCTCTTTTGTATTTCAGGCTGCAGTGTGCTAAGCTGTTTTGTGTTAGGTTAGATAAGGTAGTTTTTCTGACTCACAGATTCAAAATTAATGTGAGCATTCCGGAAATGTTTACTCAGGCACCCCAAATTTTTTTTGCATATACTCTATTATGCAGGTATGCTCATAACATTGTATTGTGATTGACACACAAACACATAAATACTATCAGTATATAAGTGTGCACTCACATGCTATTAGTGTATAAATGCACATGAAAAAAAAATTCTTACACAAGAAAATCTGTTTTTTTAATGTATAAAATGCTTGTTGTGCAGATATGCACAAAGCATTGCATTGTGTAATAACATACACATGCACGCTCGCACACACACACCCACTTAATTATTAGTCTGTAAAATTGTTAAAGGAAAAACACTTACAGTAATCTGTTTCACACATACAACATTATTTATTCAGAGTAACAACCGCCATGTCAAGTGCTACTTCAGAGGCGGCCTTATAGTAAGCGGGGTCTGGGGCAAATGTCATATGCGGGGCCTAGAGCTTTGCGGGGTGCTTTGCTGGGTGCTTTGTTTGGCGTTTTGCTGGGTGCTGGGCTGAGGGCTTTGCTGGAGGCATTGCTTTGCTTGGCTATTTGCTGGGGGCTCTGCTTTGCAGGGTGCTGCTTTGCTGGGTGCTTCCTTGTTGTGTGGGAGGGCTGGTTGCTGTGCTACTCACAGACCTCAGATCAGTGGCGACCGGAGAGAGGCAGTACAGGGTGCTCACTACCCACCCAGACCTTGAACATTTCACATGCACAAAGTAACCCATGATGTCATGTGCGTATTTGAAGTGTACCTGTCCGTGGGTTTTGTGCGCCCTTCTCTGCGTCTCTCCAGTTGCCGCTGATCTGATGTGTGATTGTAAGAGAGGCAGCGGAGACTGGGAGGCACACTGTGGGGAGGCCCCTAAGAGAGCACAAGAGGGTCCACAATGGAATTTCCAATCTCCCTGCCAGCGCGGGCCCCCTTAAGGTGTGGGAACTGGGTGGATTGCCCCACTCCCCCCCCCTCAGGCCGCCTCTGTGTTACTTTTCAGGGTGCATTGCCGGAATGATTGCTTAACAAAGAAAAAAAAGATATGCAAAAAGGAAAGTACCATTGTAGCTATGGCAAGCACAACTCAGCAGGAATAGGACTTTACAGCTTCTAAGAAGCCAACCTTGCCTGCCATTTTTTCCATCTGGTAGTGGCGGTTCCTTACAACTGCACCATGCTACAGCATGCAAGTAAAGTAGATGACCTAACATAGGTAATGTCAAATTCCCTCTTCTCCTCCCACAGAGCAATAATGGTCTAGGAACAGACTTTTTCTGAACTGAAAACTACCGATAAGTGGGCTCTGAAGAACTATTTCAACGTAGCCTTTTGGTTTTACAAGAAATGACTTCAAACAACCTGAAGTGGACATGTGCTGATGCCCAACATATATGGAAACTAGGTAACTTTAATAGCACCTTGTAGAGAAACTTCAAGACAGGCACCTGAATGTACTACCAAGACTTGATTTGGCCAACTCCTTCTCTTCCAATTCTTCTGTGTCGTCCTCTTGTTCCAGGGACACTCTTCCATGACCAACATGTCAACCAGAGTCTGTTTCCTACACATGGCCTTAACTGACCAGTAGTGCACAAGTTAAATAGTGCCTTGTTCTCATGAGGTTTGTCTCCATACAGACTAAAACATCTTTAGAGCTCTGCAGGTTTAGACAATGTCCCAGCCGATGTCACCCAACTTCAATCTATTCAAGGCAAAGTGATGTGTGAAATTGGCACTAAAATGCTATAACTTATAAACTGTGCTTCAGCGTGTAATGATAGAATGTGACAACCACTGCAAGCACTTGCACACACACACACACACACACACGCGCACACACACACACACACACACACACACACACACACACACACACACACACACACACACACACACACACACACACACACACACACACAAACACACACTGTGTGTGTGTGTGTGTCCGTGTGTGTGTGTGTGTGTGTGTGTGTGTGTGTGTGTGTGTGTGTGCAAGTGTTGTGCTTGCAGTAGGTGTCACAAATATGTTAGTATCATGCTGATACGTGAAGAGGTAGAGTAACAAGTACAAATTATGCAGAGGTGAGTAATAGTTGTCAGGTTTCAGGCCGAAGTCGTTACACAAGGTCAGAGGTATTGAAGTCCGAGGTAGCTAGGCAAGAATCATAGTCAATAATCAGGCAGGGTAATACACGTAAGTCAGATGTCAGTCGTATTGTAAGGATGACCAGTAGAGTAGTCAGGGACAGGCCTAGTCAACACGGAAATCAGATGGCAGTAAAGCAGAAGGACTAGATAAAGGCAAGGTCGAGAGGCAGGCAGGAGGTTAGTACACAGAAAATATACAATATTATGTTACTAATATAATATTACGATATGATAATTACAATACGATAATATTACAAATATAACTACAAAATAACAAGACTGACTAACTAGAGTACATATAAATTGTGCTTCTACACAATATATTAATGTAGCTCAAAAGGATCACTAGCTAGGCCAAGAACCAGCGTACTGATTAGTATCAAGGCCAGTAAACAACTGAGAGCTCTGGCTTTAAATACACAATCGACAATTCCTAAAACCACTCCCCAATTAGTAGCACCTCCTGCATGGTGATGTCACCTGATGACATCACCTTCAGCTCCGCCTCCTTAGCCTATAAGGTCCAACAGGTCTCGCGTGCGTCAGTTTGGACGCACTGCGCACGCGTGTGCTCGGATTTACCACCGCAGGGGTACTGGGGACGCCGCCGGAGGATGACAGCACTGAAACTCGATCACCTGCACGGACCCCACCAGAGACACCGCGGGACCTGCCGCTGAAAGGTAAGGTTGTTGCGGTTAGTTTTTTAATACAAAAATGTTTTGGGGGTAACTATGGGAGAGTAAAGGAGGTAAGGGGTTCATTTTATTTGGGAATTAATGAATTTTTATTCAATATAATGCATGCAAGGTGTATTTTTACAATTTGGCCACTAGATGCCCCCCTCCCCTCAGTTTATGCCTGTGTACTGTGAACAGTAAACAGGAAATAATGTGTGTGTGCTTTTACTTTTGTTTTATCAATGACCAAGGCATCTCATTGATGCTGGTCGTCATTGATCACAGGCACTTAGATCAGTGAATGGGAACTGTGCTACCATTCATTGATCAGCATTCTACTGCTCTGCCGCGGAGGGGTGGGGGAAGTCGTGGGTACACACATTATGTGTGCCTCCCATTGAAACTAGAAGATGATCATCTATGTCCCTGAGCAGGAACTGAAGTCCTGCAGGACATAGATATACCGCCTCGGAAGCATAGTAACTGGTTAAGTGTATGCTTTGGTAGTTTGAGCTGACCTTCAATGAGCAGTGACTGTAGCAGTTAGACTACTAAGAAACAGCAGACATGTTTGACCTCTTAATGAAAGCTATGAAGCCTTGTCCCAGCCTGGTTGTGTGAGCTGACTGAAGAGCATTATGGAATAGCACGATAAGGAAGCAGAATCTTCCTATTACTATCGCAGTTGTTTGGTTTTGACATTATTAAACCGAATGACCAATATTCATCATGATACAATCACCCTAATCCCAACCTCCTACGCTGTTACAATGCAAGCTCTTCAAAAGTGTGGATAACCCTATTTTAGTTGTACTTATGTCATTATCGCTGTCACATTTACAATGGAGGGTGGTGTCTGTGTTTACACTTTCAGTCAATTTCAAATTCAGAATTGATAAATGCAGATTTTCCTGATTTATATTTTTACTTGGTACAATTTTTACTTTTACAGCAACGGTATGATTTGTCTGGATTTTCATTAACCTGCTATTTCTGATATTTCTGCTGCTAAGTAAAAAAAAGGAAAAGAAATAGCTGATCTCATAAATATGCACCATTAGATTATTTCAAAACATTTTGATTAGTGTTTACCTTTGCTTCAAAAGAGCCATTTAGCTAATTTTAATGTCAGTTTAATCTTCAAACAGAGTAGTTCAATGTACTTTGCATTAATGAGTTTTAAATCCAAAATTAAAATTGGTCCACTAATTTCATCCAGGAAATGGAGAAAATGAAGATTTAAATCCCTAAGCTGTGTGAGATACGTCTTGAATTAATAATAGAAAATTAATTGTTTTATGAAGATTTTTATATTTTGTTTGTCTATTTTAATAGCTATAGGAAGGCAATGACATTGCTTAGATGTCCACATAAATGTATACATTATCTGCAATTTCCTGTGTAGCACCCTCATTTCAGGTAAGAAAATGAAAGATTAGGAAAAGCTTTTTATTCTGTGAAATAAAGCATAATCTAAATGACTCATAAATAACTGGAATATAAATGAGTATTTAACTATGTCTGTAGTTGTGATAGTAAAACAGGTTAAATAAAGAAGGCTTTAAAATAAAGGCTTGGTTTAATTTGCTGCAAGCCCATGTGTTTATTAAATCTTATGTATATTTCAAGCAAAACTGAATAGTAGAATTTTTATCTTATTTTTTGTTCATAATCCAGCATACACAGATATGGGATCTATTATCTCGAGTCCTGTATATAGAAAGGCTAAAATGAAAACTTGCTGTTATTCTGCAAAATGTCACACACAAAGGGTTCATTTATGGAAATGTCACACACAAAGACCTTTTTAATAGTGTAAAATTTGGAAATCTCACTCACAGCAACCACTCTAGTTTCATCTCTAAAATGAAAGGACGAACCTGGTTGTTTATGTGAGCAATATCTCCACTTTTGTGTAATTTTTATTTTCCTCGCTTTCATAAGACCACGGACATTGTTTTTTTTTTTTTGCCTAAATTATTAGCTGATGCAGAAATAAAGATGCAAATTAGCAAAACATGTCTCTAACATTCAGTTCTTTTCACTGAAATCTTATATTAAGATATTATATTATATTAACTCATATGGAAAATATTGTTTAACTTTTTGCCGTCCGCGTCACGCTGATGGGCGTGGCCGCAGCGGCAGCCCCAGGACCGCCTAACGCAGATCGGTGTAAAGTCCTGGGGCAGGGATTTGCAGGAGATCACGTGTACCGATGCACGCGCATCTCCGCTTGTATGACGGAGCTCCACTCCACCATCAGTCTCCCAGCAGGCCGCTAGGAGAATGTTAGATGACGAAACCGCCATCTATTTACATATTACAGCACTGCGATTTACGGCAGCGCTGTACAGGGGACAGCCGTGTGGCATGGCTGTCCCCCCTGGGTGGACCTCTCCTCACCTGCCTATACAGTGGTTGCCTGGAGGTGACCCTGTCTTGTGAGTATATATATTGTACTCTTTACATATATCCATGTTTGCAGTACTTACTACACTATATTGGGCTCTCGGTTTCCCTCTTCTGTACACCAACAGATAGCTCTGTTGGTAGGCAGAAAAGGGGGGGGGGTGACTTGTGTGCTGAGTTGTGTGGCTCTGCAGTGAGGCCTTAAAGCTGCAGTGGTCCACGTTGTGAAAACTGGCCTGGTATTTAGGGGGGTTTAAGCTGTGGTCCTTAAAGAGACTCCGTAACAAAAATTGCATCCTGTTTTTTATCATCCTACAAGTTCCAAAAGCTATTCTAATGTGCTCTAGCTTACTGCAGCACGTTCTACTATCACTATCTCTGTAATAAATCAACTTATCTCTCTCTTGTCAGACTTGTCAGCCTGTGTCTGGAAGGCTGCCAAGTTCTTCAGTGTTGTGGTTCTGTGATGCATCTCTCCCCTCCAGGCCCCTCTCTGCACACTGTCTGTGTGTTATTTAGATTATGGCAGGTTCTCTCTGCTCTATTATCTTTTACAAGCTGGATAAATCCTCCTCTGAGCTGGCTGGGCTTTCACATACTGAGGAATTACATACAGGAAGAGCTGTCTGCACTCTGCAGGAAAAAAAACCCTGACACTTCAGTGGAAGATAGCTGCAGGGGGAAAGAAACACACAAATGATCTCTTGAGATTAAAAAGGAAGGCTGTATACAGCCTGCTTGTGTATGGATGTATTTTCTATGTGTGGACATACTGTACATCAACCTACTTCCTGTTTTGGTGGCCATTTTGTTTGTTTATAAACAAACTTTTTAAAACTGTTTTTAACCACTTTTAATGCGGCGAGGAGCGGCGAAATTGTGACAGAGGGGAATAGGAGATGTCCCCTAACGCACTGGTATGTTTACTTTTGTGCGATTTTAACAATACAGATTCTCTTTAAGTCCTTAAACACTACTGAGTATACCTGTGCATTGATTTTACTGTATTACATTACTTCAAAGTACACCATTGGTGTATAGCAAGCCATAAAGCCATGTCAATCTCTGACATGCACTGATGAGGACCAACAGTCAGAAACAGGCTGTCTGCATTTTGGGTTGACACATGTCTATGGAATTGTGTAGCCAACAATCTCTGCTTTTTGGTGTTATATGCATCTTCTGGCTTTATGTAACTTTTAGTCCAGGTCCCTTTAAATTTTGCTCTCTATACATTTGCCAAGCCTCTTAAGCTCCTCACATGATAGTTACTAGATTGAATGAATCGACTGACATTTCCCTGCAATGTCTGATATAGTCAGGATTCTGGTGGCAGGGCCCTCCTGATTGTTTTTATGCTGTTTTGTTATCCCCTGGCTTCTTATTTTTTGTTCATAATCAAGCATGAATTAGCCCAGGGTCTTGAGCAGGGACATACCCTGCAGGGGAGCAGCCCTGTGACTGCAGGGGGCCTCTAACTACTACTTCACTTCCTCTGATAGAGGGGGCCATCCTTCAGATCAGGAGTATTTGTGGCTACTCTTGTTATGGGTGTGAAGATTATGATGACACACTTGTTTTATGACCCATGCAAGGCGGACCACCAGGCAATGGGAGTTACTAGGGGTTATGGCAAGGGGAAGGGTGTGAACATTGGGGGCCCCACCAAGGTTTTGCTGGAGGGGGGGATTCATTAAAGTTCCACTGGTCTTGAGCTCCTTATATGTTAGTTATTAGCTTGGCTGAGTGGGCATTTCTGTGCAATGTAAAGTATTGTCCCCTGACCTCTCTATATGAATATTTCCTAGTGAATGTGTACTGTATATATTCAGTAACTCTAGACCTTTGGAGCTTGAGTCATTTACAAGGTTCAGTATGATCTACTCTCTAACATCTGATTCTAGGCATCCATCCAACTAGTATAAATAACAACACATATTGAAATGTATAAAATCTTCATTACAAAACTTTCATTTTTCTTTTTTGCAAAATTAGAAATTCAGTATGTGACACATCTTTTGGCTACTTGCCAGCCCTGTGTGTACCATTAGTACTCTCGAAAAAAAAGAATGAAAATGTATTAGTTAGTTCATAGACCCTCAAAAACTAAACAACTTTCCAAAGCACACATTTCAGTGTTGCTTAGAATTGCAGCAGCTAAAAGAGTTTATCCATACATTTGTATGTGACGAATGCAGCACATTAATACATCCATATAAATGACCTGTGTGGTACTGCAATGACAAACTAAACCCTATCACTTCATTGTAATACAAAAAGGAGACAATCAAAAGCCCCTAATAGGGCAGTATGCTGGGTAAGACAATCTCCAATATTAAATGTAGTGAAATTATACCCACAGAGGTGGGTTACCACCAAGGTAACCACTGTATAAACAGTTACGATGCCACTCTCTGTAGTCATGTTTAAAAACAACAAAAAGGGTACCACCTCTCCACCAAGGGTGGACTACTAGTAAACAGCTGGGAACAGAGAAGCCAAAATACAATAAAATATGCTAAAAACAATTTAAAAAGGGAGGTAGTGGTGGACTTACCTCCCCGACAAGGACTCAAAAAGTCAAGATTCTGTTTAAATCAAACTCTAATCAGAAGCTCCAAACAGGCAACGCGTTTGTCAG
Source organism: Hyperolius riggenbachi (assembly GCF_040937935.1). Classification (NCBI taxonomy): domain Eukaryota; kingdom Metazoa; phylum Chordata; class Amphibia; order Anura; family Hyperoliidae; genus Hyperolius; species Hyperolius riggenbachi. The sequence continues at coordinate 294,908,500 of NC_090648.1, read as the reverse complement.
GTATCAACTGACTTCTTCAGGCTACAAAAGAAGCAACTTTGCTGAGCTCAAAACAAAAAAGGGGAGGCACTATATCAAATTTTATTTTAGCAGTGATGTATAACTCAGCACAAACTGGTCTAAGGTAGGCAGAATGAGGTGCAAATTCTAAACCTTATATAGCTTCAAGGACTAATATATACTCCTTGGTGTACATGGGGGGGGCGGATGTATTGAGAATGTATCTTGATTGCATTGCTCCTATAATTATGACCAAGAGTAAAGTGCGTTCTTTGACAAACTGTTCAACTATTGTTGGTCTATAACAGGGATGGCCGTAGTCAGCCAACTTCGCTACGCTGGAACTACGCGTAGTTTTACGCAATTACGCTTCACCAAACTACGACTTCGAAATAAAATATTCGTTTCATATGCATTTTGTAGACTATGCGTTAAAATACGCAATTACGCGTAGTGCGAATTTTACGCATTAATTCCTCTCAATTGCTTATACCGGGAAGTCTTCTATGCGTACATTCCCCTTTCCAATGCGTAAATTTGTAAGCATACAATCGCACATGGAAAATTAGACGCAAGTAACGCATTCGTAGTTCACTAAGCAATACACTTGTTAACTACGCATAGCGGGCGTAAGCTACGCTTAGCGGTACTTCGCTACGTGTAAATTCATAAGCGTAGTTTTGAAACTTCACCTACGAACTACGATGCGTAGATGCGAACTACGATGCGTAGATGCGAACTACGATGCTTAAATTGGACAGAGCTTGAATGAGAAATAGTGTACACATAGATGGAGGCAACATTAGAGCGCACCCCCAAGCACTACACAGGATTATTTACAAAACACACAGCAAAAACATACTAGAGTGCAAACGTTCCTAGCAGAGATCCAAAGAACATGCATCATTATTAACTACTTCCCGACCGCCGTATAGACAAATGGCGGCCGGGAAGCAGACGCCGCAAGGACCGCCGTATTGACAAAATGCGGCGGTCCTTGTTTGGGCATGGGCGGAGCGATCGCGTCATCCGTGACGCGATCCTCCGCCTCCGCCTGTCGCCGCTCACTCACCGCAACATCCCGCCGGCCATACGGAAGCGCCGGCGGGATGTTAACCCGACGATCGCCGCATACAAAGTGTATAATACACTTTGTAATGTTTACAAAGTGTATTATACAGGCTGCCTCCTGCCCTGGTGGTCCCAGTGTCCGAGGGACCACCAGGGCAGGCTGCAGCCACCCTAGTCTGCACCAAGCACACTGATTTTCTCCCCCCCCCGCCCCAGATCGCCCACAGCACCCATCAGACCCCCCCTGCCCACCCCCCAGACCCCTGTTTGCACCCAATCACCCCCCTAATCACCCATCAATCACTCCCTGTCACTATCTGTCAACGCTATTTTTTTTTATACCCCCCCCTGCCCCCGGCTCCCTCCTGATCACCCCCCCACCGCCCAGATTCTCCCCAGACCCCCCCCCCCCCCCCAGACCCCCCCCCCCCATGTACTGTATGCATCTATCCCCCCTGATCACCTGTCAATCACCTGTCAATCACCCGTCAATCACCCGTCAATCACCCATCAATCACCCCCTGTCACTGCCACCCATCAATCAGCCCCTAACCTGCCCCTTGCGGGCAATCTGATCACCCCCCCACATCAATAGATCGCCCGCAGATCCGACATCAGATCACCTCCCAAATCCATTGTTTACATCTATTCTCTCCTCTAAACACACACTAATTACCCATCAATCACCCATCAATCACCCCCTATCACCACCTGTCACTTTTACCTATCAGATCAGACCCTAATCTGCCCCTTGCGGGCACCCAATCACCCGCCCACACGCTCAGATTGCCCTCAGACCCCCCCCTTATCAATTCACCAGTGCATTCATTACATCTGTTCTTCCCTGTAATAACCCACTGATCACCTGTCAATCACCTGCCAATCACCTATCACCCATCAATCACCCCCTGTCACTGCCACCCATCAATCAGCCCCTAACCTGCCCCTTGCGGGCAATCTGATCACCCACCCACACCATTAGATCGCCCGCAAACCCGCCGTCAGATTACCTCCCAAATGTATTGTTTACATCTGTTATCTTCTCTAAACACCCACTAATTACCCATCAATCACCCATCAATCACCCCCTATCACTGTTACCTATCAGATCAGACCCTAATCTGCCCCTTGCGGGCACATAATCACCCGCCTACACGCTCAGATTACCCTCAGACCCCCCCCTTATCAATTCGCCAGGGCATTATTTACATCTATCCTTCCCTGTAATAACCCACTGATCACCTGTCAATCACCTGCCAATCACCTATCACCCATCAATCACCCCCTGTCACCCCCTGTCACTGCCACCCAACAATCAGCCCCTAACCTGCCCCTTGCGGGCAATCTGATTACCCACCCACACCAATAGATCGCCCGCAGATCCGACATCAGATCACCACCCAAGCGCAGCGTTTACTCTCCTCTAAACACCCACTAATTACCCATCAATCACCCATCAATCACCCCCTATCACCACCTGTCACTGTTACCCATCAGATCAGACCCTAATCTGCCCCTTGCGGGCACCCAATCACCCGCCTACACGCTCATATTACCCTCAGACCCCCCCTTATCAATTCGCCAGTGCAATATTTACATCTGTTCTCCCCTGTAATAACCCACTGATTACCTGTCAATCACCTGTCAATCACCTATCAATCACCCATCAATCACCCCCTGTCACTGCCACCCATCAATCACCCCCTGTCACTGCCACCCATCAATCACCCGCTGTCACTGCCACCCATCAATCAGCCCCTAACCTGCCCCTTGCGGGCAATCTGATCACCCACCCACACCAATAGATCGCTCGCAGATCCGACGTCCCATCACCTCCCAAGTGCAGTGTTTACATCTGTTCTCTACCCTAAACACCCACTAATTACCCATCAATCACCCCCTGTCACTGCTACCTATCAGATTAGACCCCTATCTGCCCCTAGGGCACTCAATCACCTGCCCACACCCTCAGAATGCCCTCAGACCCCAGCCCTGATCACCTCGCCAGTGCATTGCTTGCATCTATTCCCCCCTCTAATCACACCTTGAGACACCCATCAATCACCTCCTGTCACCCCCTAGCACACCTACCCATCAGATCAGGCCCTAATTTGCCCCGTGTGGGCTCCTGATCACTCGGCCAAACCCTCAGATCCCCCTCAGACCCCCTTACGATCACCTCCCCAGTGCATTGATTGCATCTATTTTCCTCTCTAACCACCCCCTGAGACACCCATCAATCACCTCCTGTCACCCCCCTAGCACTCCTATCCATCAGATCAGGCCCAATACAACCTGTCATCTAAAAGGCCACCCTGCTTATGACCGGTTCCACAAAATTCGCCCCCTCATAGACCACCTGTCATCAAAATTTGCAGATGCTTATACCCCTGAACAGTCATTTTGAGACATTTGTTTTCCAGACTACTCACGGTTTTGGGCCCGTAAAATGCCAGGGCGGTATAGGAACCCCACAAGTGTCCCCATTTTTAGAAAAAAAGACACCCCAAGGTATTCTGTTAGGTGTATGACGAGTTCATAGAAGATTTTATTTTTTGTCAAAAGTTAGCGGAAATTGATTTTTATTGGTTTTTTTCCACAAAGTGTCACTTTCCGCTAACTTTTGACAAAAAATAAAATCTTCTATGAACTCGTCATACACCTAACAGAATACCTTGGGGGGTCTTCTTTCTAAAATGGGGTCACTTGTGGGGTTCCTATACTGCCCTGGCATTTTAGGGGCCCTAAACCGCGACGAGTAGTCTAGAAAACAAATGCCTCAAAATGACCTGTGAATAGGACGTTGGGCCCCTTAGCGCACCTAGGCTGCAAAAAAGTGTCACACATGTGGTACCGCCGTACTCAGGAAAAGTAGTATAATGTGTTTTGGGGTGTATTTTTACACATACCCATGCTGGGTGGGAGAAATTTCTATGTAAATGGACAATTGTGTGTAAAAAAATCAAACAATTGTCATTTACAGAGATATTTCTCCCACTTAGCATGGGTATGTGTAAAAATACACCCCAAAACGCATTATTCTACTTCTCCTGAGTACGGCGGTACCACATGTGTGGCACTTTTTTACACCCTAAGTACGCTAAGGGGCCCAAAGTCCAATGAGTACCTTTAGGATTTCACAGGTCATTTTGCGACATTTGGTTTCAAGACTACTCCTCACGGTTTAGGGCCCCTAAAATGCCAGGGCAGTATAGGAACCCCACAAATGACCCCATTATAGAAAGAAGACACCCAAAGGTATTCCGTACGGAGTATGGTGAGTTCATAGAAGATTTTATTTTTTGTCACAAGTTAGCGGAAAATGACACTTTGTGAAAAAAAACTATTAAAATCAATTTCCGCTAACTTGTGACAAAAAAATAAAAACTTCTATGAACTCACTATACTCCTAACGGAATACCTTGGGGTGTCTTCTTTCTAAAATGGGGTCATTAGTGGGGTTCCTATACTGCCCTGGCATTTTAGGGGCCCTAAACCGCGAGGAGTAGTCTTGAAACAAAAATGACCTGTGAAATCCTAAAGGTACTCATTGGACTTTGGGCCCCTTAGTGCAGTTAGGGTGCAAAAAAGTGCCACACATGTGGTATCGCCGTACTCGGGAGAAGTAGTATAATGTGTTTTGGGGTGTATTTTTACACATACCCATGCTGGGTGGGAGAAATACCTCTGTAAATGACAATCTTTTGATTTTTTTACACACAATTGTCCATTTACAGAGGTATTTCTCCCACCCAGCATGGGTATGTGTAAAAATACACCCTAAAACACATTGTACTACTTCTCCCGAGTATGGCGATACCACATGTGTGGCACTTTTTTGCACCCTAACTGCGCTAAAGGGCCCAAAGTCCAATGAGTACTTTTGGGATTACACAGGTCATTTTGAGAAATTTCGTTTCAAGACTACTCCTCACGGTTTAGGGCCCCTAAAATGCCAGGGCAGTATAGGAACCCCACAAATGACCCCATTTTAGAAAGAAGACACCCCAAGGTATTCCGTTAGTAGTATGGCGAGTTCATAGAAGATTTTATTTTTTGTCACAAGTTAGCGGAAATTGATTTTAATTGTGTTTTTTCACAAAGTGTCATTTTCCGCTAACTTTTGACAAAAAATAAAATCTTCTATGAACTCACCATACTCCTAACGGAATACCTTGGGGTGTCTTCTTTCTAAAATAGGGTCATTTGTGGGGTTCCTATACTGCCCTGGCATTTTAGGGGCCCTAAACCGTGAGGAGTAGTCTTGAAACGAAATTTCTCAAAATGACCTGTGAAATCCTAAAGGTACTCATTGGACTTTGGACCCTTTAGCGCAGTTAGGGTGCAAAAAAGTGCCACACATGTGGTATCGCCGTACTCAGGAGAAGTAGTATAATGTGTTTTGTGGTGTATTTTTACACATACCCATGCTGAGTGGGAGAAAGATCTCTGTAAATGGACAATTGTGTGTAAAAAAAATTAACAAATTGTCATTTACAGAGATATTTCTCCCACCCAGCATGGGTATGTGTAAAAATACACCCCAAAACACATTATACTTCTTCTCCTGAGTACGGCAATACCACATGTGTGGCACTTTTTTGCAGCCTAACTGCGCTAAGGGGTCCAAAGTCCAATGAGCACCTTTAGGCTTTACAGGGGTGCTTACAATTTAGCACCCCCCAAAATGTCAGGACAGTAAACACACCCCACAAATGACCCCATTTTGGAAAGTAGACCCTTCAAGGTATTCAGAGAGGGGCATGGTGAGTCCGTGGCAGATTTCATTTTTTTTTGTCGCAAGTTAGAAGAAATGGAAACTTTTTTTTTTTTCTCACAAAGTGTCATTTTCCGCTTACTTGTGACAAAAAATAATATCTTCTATGAACTCACTATGCCTCTCAGTGAATACTTTGGGATGTCTTCTTTCCAAAATGGGGTCATTTGGGGGGTATTTATACTATCCTGGAATTCTAGCCCCTCATGAAACATGACAGGGGGTCAGAAAAGTCAGAGATGCTTGAAAATGGGAAAATTCACTTTTTGCACCATAGTTTGTAAACGCTATAACTTTTACCCAAACCAATAAATATACACTGAATGGGGTTTTTTTTATCAAAAACATGTTTGTCCACATTTTTCGCGCTGCATGTATACAGAAATTTTACTTTATTTGAAAAATGTCAGCACAGAAAGTTAAAAAAATCATTTTTTTGCCAAAATTCATGTCTTTTTTGATGAATATAATAAAAAGTAAAAATCGCAGGAGCAATCAAATAGCACCAAAAGAAAGCTTTATTAGTGACAAGAAAAGGAGCCAAAATTCATTTACGTGGTAGGTTGTATGAGCGAGCAATAAACCGTGAAAGCTGCAGTGGTCTGAATGGAAAAAAAGTGGCCGGTCCTTAAGGGGTAGAAAGCCCTAGGTCCTCAAGTGGTTAATTAATTAACAAAAGAGCATCAATTTGTGGACAACTACTGAATTTCAATAAATATATTAATGGACAATAGCTGTGGCAGATAAAAATTCCTGCAAAAAACAAAAACATCAAAGAGTACACAGCACAGCTCCAAATACTATGCAGCATTTTTAGCTAACTGGCACAATAGGCATAATTAATCACAAGGCAACTGAGATTATTTATTATTAATATGAAAATTAAGCATCACAGCATAGTAATTAAAAATGTATTAATCACAATCATGCATAATTATTATTAACAAAAAGAAAAATATCCTAAAATGAGTCATTTTAATCACAATATTCATGAACAATGAAGTATTTTTATTGTTATTTAGCAAAGACATTAATAATGTAATCGATGTCCATATCTCAACAACATCACAGTGTAGAAACAGTAAACTGTATTGTTATCCATCACAGGATGAAGTACATAGTAAAACATCACACCTAAGAAATAATCTGCCACACCACCACATGCAATGATCCTAGCAACAGGATGTGCTACCAGAAGCAGGAAATGTGGGCTCATGCTGCTAATGGACAATTTAGGCATTATTATATTATTGCCACTAATACTCTAATACAAATATCAACCTTTGGGCACCAAAAGCAGAAGTTTGGCCACCTGATAAATAGCAGGCATCAGGTCTGTCCAGCTGAAATTTGTCACTTATTGACATTTTCTGTACTGTTTTTTAAATACATTGTTTTCCACATTTTTGTTATTTGTGGCAGGAGTAGAGACGGGACAGTTTAAAGAGAGCTCGAGGTGGGCTCGTAAACTTAAAAAAAAATATGCTACCTGTTCCGGGGGGCTGGCCCACTTTCACTTTCGTGACCTCTGGTATGCGACGCTGGAAGAAGAGAGGTCTTTTTTTCCCAGTGTGCAGGGAGGCGGGGAAGCGGCATGGGCAGAGCTTCCCAATGGCAGTCTGTAGGAATAGCAAATAGTATAAAGATCAAATGAATCTTGGGTACATGCAAGAATACCTTTAATTATAAATCAAAAATTGTACAAAAAACATATATAAAGCCCACAAAACACACAATTACTTATGATCAACTGTTTGAAAATAGGGACAATAGACTCCATTAAATGGCCATAAAATAGCAACTCCAGATACGCCACTAAGAGGCTGCAGTCCTCAGATCTATAATGAACGGATGGGTGCCAGCATTTGCTGCCAAAAAGTTTTTGTTGCAATACTCCAAGCAAAACAGATGAATGAATATAAACTGATGCACATAGTCTTGCATGAATTCCTCTCAATTTGCTAAACAGTTTGGTCCTGAACTGAACACCCCACACTACGGGATATCAACCTGTGTATCTACAATATGTATGTAGTGCTCGTCTCACCTTTCTATAGATATATCAAACAATTTGGTAAACCAAAGGGAGCTCATAGCAAGAGAATATAAATTTATTAATACACAAAGCAATGAATAGCAATGAATGCAGAACTGTCAACAATATAAAAACACCCTCCCTAAAACCAAACCAGATCAATGGGGTAAATAGCATGTGTCCCTAATAGGAGTGCACTTCCTATATACTGGAGATTCAAGCATGCATAATATCTTCAGGCCCAATTGAACTGTAAAGTGATGGTGTGCAGCTGATCAGCCTCATAAGTGTGGAAGATCTTCAGATTCCCCCCGTGTGCAGATAAGCACGCCTCTGTGTTAAACACTTACGCAGCCATTACTGACACAGGCAGTGTCAAACCTCCCCAGCGTCAAAGGAAATTCAAGCCAGCTATATGCAGTAGTGTTGGTCCACTCACGTATGCAGCCTCGGGGCCCCGGCTGCCATTCAATTCCTCACTTCCCAGACGGGACTCGTGGTGTGGCAGCTCTCTCCTCCGTAGGTTGCGGGGTGCGGCGAGTGTAGCCGTATGCGACCCGACCCTGGACCTTGGATGCTGCCGCTGTTTGGAGGAAGGTTGCGGAGGCACGGGGGGAAGCCACGCCTACCGGCCGAGGAGCGTCACCACCACGTAGCACGTGACGCGTTTCATCCAATCAGGATTTCATCAGACGTGTGACGTCAGGGTAAGACGCTTTGCTTTTATGCCCATCTTGGGCTTCCCAAATTTGCATAAAATTTAATAATTTTTTTGAATTCAATGGAAACATTTATAGACAGAAAAGGGGCGTGACCATGGGGGCGGCGTGCTCCCCTGCCTACGCATGTCTCCACCTTGGATTCTGGGAGCAGGAGGTGGTGCGGGCCACTCGTGGGTATGGGGAGCACGTCGCGCTCTGGATACGTTATGTGGACGATATTTTTGTCCTATGGAAAGGTACAGAGGCAGATTTGAAGTCATTTGTTCTTGAGCTGAATATGAACAATAGGAATATTTTTTTGACATTCACTTATAGTCTGCAGGAAATTTCGTTTTTGGACTTACTGATAGGAAAAATGGGCACCTCCCTAACAACCAGAACCTATAGGAAGGAAACCTCGGGCAATACCCTCTTGTCTGCATATAGCGCAGACCAGGGTCGGGTCGCATACGGCTACACTCGCCGCACCCCGCAACCTACGGAGGAGAGAGCTGCCACACCACGAGTCCCGTCTGGGAAGTGAGGAATTGAATGGCAGCCGGGGCCCCGAGGCTGCATACGTGAGTGGACCAACACTACTGCATATAGCTGGCTTGAATTTCCTTTGACGCTGGGGAGGTTTGACACTGCCTGTGTCAGTAATGGCTGCGTAAGTGTTTAACACAGAGGCGTGCTTATCTGCACACGGGGGGAATCTGAAGATCTTCCACACTTATGAGGCTGATCAGCTGCACACCATCACTTTACAGTTCAATTGGGCCTGAAGATATTATGCATGCTTGAATCTCCAGTATATAGGAAGTGCACTCCTATTAGGGACACATGCTATTTACCCCATTGATCTGGTTTGGTTTTAGGGAGGGTGTTTTTATATTGTTGACAGTTCTGCATTCATTGCTATTCATTGCTTTGTGTATTAATAAATTTATATTCTCTTGCTATGAGCTCCCTTTGGTTTACCAAATTGTTTGGTCCTGAATCCAATCGCTGATCAGAAAATGGCATGCTCCTGTGATATAATTAAATTAATGCTTGACTCACGCGCAGTCCCAAAGGATGTAGTTCATATAAGTTCATGACAGCATCCTGAGCTGCCCAGTACTGCAGAGTGATTGCAAATGACAATGTGACTCATTGCTAATGCACAACCAAATGCAAGAAAACAAGCCAGAACTGTCCGTTTGCAGCTCCACTGCAACGGACAGAACACGCTACAGGAGGAATCCTTACCCCAGTAGGTTTGACCAGAGGACTGCAGCCTCTGATCACATTTTGGGGAATCTTTCTGGCCTTTTAACTTTTGTAAAGTTTATATACAGTGGGTTGCAAAAGTATTCGGCCCCTTGAAGTTTTCCACATTTTGTCATATTACTGCCACAAACATGAATCAATTTTATTGGAATTCCAAATGAAAGACCAACACAACGTGGTGTACACATGAGAAGTGGAACGAAAATCATACATGATTCCAAACATTTTTTACAAATAAATAACTGCAAAGTGGTGTGTGCATAATTATTCGGCCCCTTTTGATCTGAGTGCAGTCAGTTGCCTATAGACATTGCCTGATGAGTGCTAATGACTAAATAGAGTGCACCTGTGTGTAATCTAATGTCAGTACAAATACAGCTACTCTGTGAGGGCCTCGGAGGTTGTCTAGGAGAATATTGGGAGCAACAACCCCGTGAAGTTCAAAGAACACACAAGACAGGTCAGGGATCAAGTTATTAAGAAATTTAAAGCAGGCTTAGGCTACAAAAAGATTTCCAAAGCCTTGAACATCCCGTGGAGCACTGTTCAAGCGATCATTCAGAAATGGAAGGAGTATGGCACAACTGTAAACCTACCAAGACAAGGCCATCCACCTAAACTCACAGGCCGAACAAGGAGAGCGCTGATCGGAAATGCAGTCAAGAGGCCCATGGTGACTCTGGACGAACTGCAGAGATCTACAGCTCAGGTGGGAGACTCTGTCCATAGGACAACTATTAGTCATGCACTGTACAAAGTTGGCCTTTATGGAAGAGTGGCAAGAAGAAAGGCATTGTTAACAGAAAGCATAAGAAGTCCCATTTGCAGTTTGCCACAAGCCATGTGGGGGACACAGCAACCATGTGGAAGAAGGTGCTCTGGTCAGATGAGACCAAAATGGAACTTTTTGGCCTAAATGCAAAACGCTTTGTGTGGCGGAAAACTAACACTGCACATCACTCTGAACACACCATCCCCACTGTCAAATATGGTGGTGGCAGCATCATGCTTAGGGGGTGCATCTCTTCAGCAGGGACAGGGAAGCTGGTCAGAGTCGATGGGAAGATGGATGGAGCCAAATACAGGGCAAACTTGGAAGAAAACCTCTTGGAGACTGCAAAAGACTTGAGACTGGGGCGGAGGTTCACCTTCCAGCAGGACAATGACCCTAAACATAAAGCCAGGGCAACAATGGAATGGTTTAAAACAAAACATATCTATGTGTTAGAATGGCCCAGTCAAAGTCCAGATCTAAATCCAATCGAGAATCTGTGGCAAGATCTGAAAACTGCTGTTCATAAACACTACCCATCTAATCTGACTGAGCTGGAGCTGTTTTGCAAAGAAGAATGGGCAAGGATTTCAGTCTCTAGATGTGCAAAGCTGGTAGAGACATACCCTAAAAGACTGGCAGCTGTAATTGCAGCAAAAGGTGGTTCTACAAAGTATTGACTCAGGGGGCTGAATAATTACGCACACCCCACTTTGCAGTTATTTATTTGTAAAAAATGTTTGGAATGATGTATGATTTTCGATCCACTTCTCACATGTACACCACTTTGTATTGGTCTTTCACGTGGAATTCCAATAAAATTGATGCATGTTTGTGGCAGTAATGTGACAAAATGTGGAAAACTTTGAGGGGGCCGAATACTTTTTCAACCCACTGTATATATATATTTAATTATAATTACGCACACCCCACTTTGCAGTTATTGATTTGTAAAAACTGTTTGGAATCATGTATGATTTTCGTTCCACTTCTCACGTGTACACCACTTTGTATTGGTCTTTCACATGGAATTCAAATAAAATTAATTCATGTTTGTGGCAGTAATGTGACAAAATGTGGAAATCTTTAAGGAGGCTGAATACTTTTGCAAGCCACTGTATATATATATATATATATATATATATATATATATATATATATATATATATATATATATATATATATATATATATATATATGTTGTGTAGTTAGTGTAATGTGTGTTGGTAACAAGAGTTTATGTGGGAAAGATAATAAGATAATTAAAGTGAATTTTGCATGCACCCAAGAGTCAGCCATCTTTTTGTGCTTTTACTACTTATTTCACCTAACAACCTCTAACCCCATTTAGATGTTCTGTTTCACTTAAGACATCTTAATGACGTGTATGGTATGCTTGCAAAAAACTCTATGTATCCCCTTTTGATGTTGCATGTATATAGATGTCTGTTCCAACATCTTGTCAGCAAACAGGACTGAAGCCCGACAAAGACTGCACAGCTAAAAGCTTGCTTACTCTTATTTATTTAAGTTAGCCAATAAATGGTATCATCCTGATTCAAAACGTCTTGCTCCTCCCATATCCTTTCATTTTACCTTTGTTAACGCTAACTTTTCTTTAGCTTTGAAAAAGAATTATACTGACAGACTAGGCACAAAAGGCCAATTTTGTAATTCATAAAAACTCAACATGTATTTGTAGCATCCAGAAATAAAAAGGTTCTTGTCTTCTCATGTGACATTGTGACTTCCAAGAAGATGTACAAGACATGTTGAAAGAATACTCTGTGAAATACTCTTGCTGCATTGAAGGGATATTTATAATGTATGTATTTAGTATACCAGGATACTTTTTCACAACTATACTCTGTATCGTAACAGAATGTCCCATGTGGACTCTTCAAACTTTTTCTCATGAAAATCTTATGCCAAAATATTCATTCATTTTCTTCTCTGCTACAGTATCTAAGACTTAGTTGTACTTACTTACAGCATGTTTCTAGTTCTGGTGCTCAGAATTTTGAGTTTATGAGTTTATATATTATTGAAGATGCTATTTCTGTCTGAAGCTCATAGCTTCAACTACAGAATCTATAACAACGAGGATTTGTACCCATTACAGTTTGTATGCAGAGTCTATGTTGTACATCATCTTTGATAGTGGCTTTTGGTTTCATTGGGGATCATGTGATAACAAATGCTAAGCACAATAAAAATGGTTTTTAATTAGAGATAAGAAAAATCATTACTAGTCAGTTCATGAGATTTTTACCAAACCTCTGATTGGTCCATCAACATTTGATTGGATAAAATGATTGTACATCAAAGTTAAGTGATTGAAAAACAAAGTAAAATTATCATTGAATCACTTCTTTTGATTGGTAGTAAGGGCTAAAATTAATCAAAACATTGTGCTATTGTCGTTAAAGTATAATAATTATGGAAAATCCTTGTAAACCTTATTCTCACCTGATGCAGCCACATGGTGAACGTGACTGCCAATCTGATAAGAGTCTTGCTAATGGTGCCCATACATGGTACAATTTTTTATTTTTTAAGATTAGATGATTTTGTTAGATTATTCAGTTAGATCGAATATAAAGATGTTTCCAACATGTCTGATCTGTCGATCTGATTTTTATATTAAAAAAAAAACGGGATAATTGTTCATTTTTCTTGATTGAAAAAAATATTATTTTTGACTTTCATTAAATTCAATCATTTTGGTCAAATAAACAGGAAAATCGAACGTTTTTATTTTACCGTGTTTGGGCCCAATTAGTGAGAATGGTGTAACTTCCCTGTGAGATTAATATTGAACACTCTGATCGCTCTACCAGAGTTTTAATGTACTTATGCATATCAGTTCACACAGCTATGACTGGATATTTATAGTATGCTCACTGAAAATAATGTGATGCAATGTAAAATGTAGATTGTGTGAACACACACCGCAAATGACTTTCTTAAGCTTGGACCAACTTTTACCGACTCATCCCTAAGGCCTGGGACCCACTAGCAGGTTTTTATAAGCTCTTGTGATTTGAAAGCTCTTATTAATGTAACGCTATAGGGATTTTTCAAAAATCATATTCCTCAAGTGGGATCACACCCACAGCATTACATTAGCAAGAGCTTTTGAAATCTCAAGTGCTTAGGAAAAGCTTAGAAAAGCGCTGCTAGTAGGTTCCAGGCCTTATATATATTCATGCTGGGAAGGTGTCTGCAACACATGTCCTGCTATTAGGGATGCTAGTGGTATGGCCATGAGTAATACACAGGAGGCTTACATGTCCTGAAACATACTTTTCAATCATGTGACTAATACCTGTGCTGTTTAATGACAATTAGAGACAGGGATTGTTGCAGCCAGCTAGGGGCTGCCTGTGGTTCCTGACTGTGTTGGTTGGTTTAATAATTAAACAACAATTAGAAGTCATCATCAACATCTTTGACCCATTTACTTGGATCAATTTTTCACCTAGTGATGAAATGCCCTTTGAAATTGTTTGCAATTTCTTGTAAATGATTTGTAAGTAACACAAGGGTACTTAAGCACAAGCAAGTATACAAATAAGCACGAGGTCACTAAACCTTGGGCTAAAATGTGCCTGTTTTTTTATCCCTATGCTGGGTACACACCATACGCTTTCTTCTTGATAGATGGATTCGATAGATAATTTCCAACATGTCCGATATTCCTTCTGATCGATTCTGCGCTCAATTTCTCATAGAAGTGAATGGAAAAAGATAAGAAAAACGAGCAGAAGATAATAAAATTGAGCGGAAAAATCGATCGGGTGGAAAATCGAGTGGAAAAAAATATTGTGTGTACACAGCATTGGAAACAGCATTAGGGTACAGCTCAAATAGCTACTTTTCATTTTCTAAGAACTTCTTTTATCCATGTCTGATTAATTCCTACATCAGTATAATGGGGTACATACAATTTAGAGTAGATGATCAATAAACAGCATTATGTTAGGCACAGCATACTATTTTTAAACAGTGCACATTTTTACTGCTAAATTAATCTTTCTGTGCACATTGGTAGTTCTCTAAATTTAGATGTTTTATAATGAACCTGCTGCATTCTCCCCACATACAGTAGACATTATTGGAAGTGCACAGAATTACACATATAAAAGGCATATCTGTTCCTTACTGCAGACAGCAGATGATAAACCCATATTTGCCTTATTATGTTCTCTTCACTCTGAAAAAGCTATATACGCATTTGTAGAAATGTATGCAGCAAGAGGTTCAAAGTTCATGTAAAATGATATTACTGTTACTTTATTTTGGTTAATTATTCTTCAATTAGTGTGTTTAGTTCAACTTCTTGTTATCAAACAGTTTACTGATTATTTTACAGTACCTAATGAAGCAAAAACAAAACAAATTTAACATAATATCATGTCTTTATATTTTCACATAAGACCTGATTTATTAAGTACCGTAAGCCAGATGATTGCAATTTGTGATCCCTCAGCTGTGATCCAAAACCTGTTTTTCCTGGGATCACTAAATGGGATGCAATCCCATTCTGCCCAGGAGGAGATCCGACCATGATGTGCAGTTTCTGCAAATCAGTAGTGGCAATGGGATTATAATATTTTAGTTTATCCTCAATGTTAAATTCTTCAGGCTTCTTCTCTGGAACTCCTATCTTGATCTGATGCCCTGATGTTGCTAGGAATATACCTGTTTTTGTCAGAAGTCTTTAAAGTTGCTTCCATTCAAACAAATAGAGGAATACTATAAACAAGGCGCTACTTTCCAGATGATGAGATTCTTTAATCACATAGAAAAATACTCCTAGCAACATGAAGGTGGCAAGTAAGGATGGTGTTCCCACAGAGGAAACAAAAAGACTTCTGTCAACAACAGTAAGAAGAAAACAAAATATCACAGCTCCTGTATGGGCTATTAATTACAATTTTAGGCTAAATGCAATGTCTTTGGAAATACCTTTTACCTATTTAGGTGTGAGGGTAGCTATTGTGTTCCCACCTGTATAGTGGTGGCAGCAGGTGGCTGCAGTGTAGATTGGCAGCTATAGAAGAATAAAGAGGATTTCATGTTCAGTGGCTTGAGCGAGGGGTAAAGGAGCGCAGCACCTGGATCAGGTGAGAAGTGGCAGTGCAGTGCAGTGTAGTATAGTCCGCAGTGTAGTGTAGTCTGTAGTATAGTGTAGCTTAGCTGGTAGGGCAGCAGGGATTAGTGTAGTGAAGTCTGTAGTGTAGTGCAGTGTAGTGTAAGTGTAGCTTGGCTTGTGGGTGCAGCAGGGGTTAGTGTAGTTTAGTTTGTATTGTGTAGTGCAGTGTAGTGTAGCTTAGCTGGTGCGTGCTGCAGGGGTTAGTGTAGTCTAGTGTAGTCTGTAGTGTAGTGCAGTGTAGTGTAGCTTAACTGGTAGGGCAACAGAGATTAGTGTAGTGTAGTCTGTAGTGTAGTGCAGTCTAATGTAGCTTAGCTGGTGCAGCAGTGGTTAGTGTAGTGTAGTCTGTACTGTGTAGTGCAGTGTAGTGTAGCTTAGCTGGTGGGTGCAGCAGGGGTTAGTGTAGTGTAGCCTCGTCTTTAGTCTAGTGAAGTGTAGAGTATCTTAGCTGGTAGGGCAGCAGGGATCAGTGTAATGTGGTGTGTAGTGTAGTGCAGTGTATTGTTGCTTAGCTAATAGCTGGTGGGTGCAGCAGGTTTTAGTGTAGTGTAGCAGGTCAGTGTAGCTTAGAGACAGATGGGGGGGGGGGTCCATAAGACGCCCTTGTAATATAGATGCACCAGGTTTAGTAGTTCTTTGTTGTTTTTTTCTTATTCTTTCCCACTGGTCTTAGTCTTATAGTCTGGTGCATTTTATAATCCAAAAAATATGGTAATATTAACTGTTATTCAAAAAGTAGACAGTTATGATTTGTTGCCACATTCAACACTTTTTGCCTAATGGAGGAAGGCGTGGGTGCAAATTTAAATTAAATCTAGATAACGTATATACTCGCATACAAGCCGAATTTTTGACCCCCAAAAAGGGGGTCAAAAGTTGGGGGGTCGGCTTGTATGCGAGTCTTCCCTGGTGGTCTAGTGGTGGGTGGTGGGTGGTCGGGTGGTCCGCGCCCCGCTCCCCCCCCTCCCCGCTCCCCCCGCGGCCGCCGCTGCTATTTTACCTTCTTAGACAGCGGCCGCTTCCTAATCCGCGTTCCTCTTCTTTCTCAGAGTGTCAGTGTATCACAGCAGCGCGCCGGGCGCTGCTGCTGTGACGATGCAGGGGGCAGGAAAGAGCGGTTCCCTTGGTAACGGCGATACAGATCGCCGTTATAGGGAGCCGCGCTATTACCTGCCCCCTGCATCGTCACAGCAGCAGCGCCCGGCGCGCTGCTGTGATACACTGACACTCTGAGAAAGAAGAGGAACGCGGATTAGGAAGCGGCCGCTGTCTAAGAAGGTAAAATAGCAGCGGCGGCCGCGGGGGGAGGGGGGGGGGGGAGCACTACCCACCTATGCTGGGCACTATACTCGCTAAACTGGGCACTATACTCGCTAAACTGGGCACTATACTAGCTAAACTGGGCACTATACTGGCTAAACTGGGCACTATACTGGCTAAACTGGGCACTATACTAGCTAAACTGGGCACTATACTGGCTAAACTGGGCACTATACTGGCTAAACTGGGCACTTTACTAGCCATACTGGGGCACTATACTGGCTAAACTGGGCACTATACTGGCTAAACTGGGCACTATACTGGCTAAACTGGGCACTTTACTAGCCATACTGGGGCACTATACTAGCTAAACTGGGCACTATACTGGCTAAACTGGGCACTATACTAGCTACACTGGGCACTATACTGGCTAAACTGGGCACTTTACTAGCTAAACTGGGGCACTATACTAGCTAAACTGGGCACTATACTGGCTAAACTGGGCACTATACTGGCTAAACTGGGCACTATACTAGCTAAACTGGGCACTATACTGGCTAAACTGGGCACTATACTGGCTAAACTGGGCACTATACTAGCTAAACTGGGCACTATACTAGCTAAACTGGGCACTATACTGGCTAAACTGGGCACTTTACTAGCCATACTGGGGCACTATACTGGCTAAACTGGGCACTATACTGGCTAAACTGGGCACTATACTGGCTAAACTGGGCACTTTACTAGCCATACTGGGGCACTATACTAGCTAAACTGGGCACTATACTGGCTAAACTGGGCACTATACTAGCTAAACTGGGCACTATACTGGCTAAACTGGGCACTTTACTAGCTAAACTGGGGCACTATACTAGCTAAACTGGGCACTATACTGGCTAAACTGGGCACTATACTAGCTAAACTGGGCACTATACTAGCTAAACTGGGCACTATACTGGCTAAACTGGGCACTATACTGGCTAAACTGGGCACTATACTAGCTAAACTGGGCACTATACTAGCTAAACTGGGCACTATACTGGCTAAACTGGGCACTATACTAACTAAACTGGGCACTTTACTAGCCATACTGGGGCACTATACTAGCTAAACTGGGCACTATACTAGCTAAACTGAGGCACTACCTACCTATACTGGGCACTATACTGGCTATACTGGGCACTATACTAGCTATACTGGACACTACCTACCTATACTGGGCACTATACTAGCTATATTGGGACACACTGGGGGGCTGCACCAATCCAGCATTTCCTACCCCCGGCTTATATGGGGGTCAATCATTTTTCCCTGTTTTTTCAGGGAAAAGTTGGGGGGTCGGCTTATATGCGGGTCGGCTTATATGCGAGTATATACGGTACATAAAACATCTGGCCTAGATTGCATTCTCACCTGGTTGTTAAAGAAGGGAAGTTCATTCATCAATAGACTACATTTATTGTCTGGGCTTTCTCTGATGGCATTCTACTTCTTTTAATTACATTTGTATTCAGTTTTCGTGAGGTGGAAAAAATCTAGTTGCTTTCAGAGGGGGATGTTTAATGAACTCTCAGTCTACTATGTATGTTTTTGTGACTCATGTGAAAAAAATGTTAAAACTGGCTCTGTCACTAGAGGTGTGAGGCCTTAGCAGCAAGAGTCAAGCTATTAGTCTGCAAGATCTGAAGAGAGCTCTTTCCAGCTGAAAGGTGCTAATTGATCTTTTGCCCTCATGATTGATGCCCTCTTTTGTCATGTTTACTGGATGGAATTTTATTTCTTCATACATCATTCTCTGTTTTTTCATCATCTCTAATTGCATCTTAATATAGATTAACTTTTGCACCTGCACTTTATGTAAAGGCTTTTACATTGGTTTTGCTGGTGTTCATTATATTCAGGCAACATTGCAGGGTACTTGATTTGATTGTCCTGGATATGAACTAGAGGGTTTTTAAATGTTTCAATGTTGTTTTCTAATCACACTCAGCTACACATAGGCTTGTGGCTACTAATTCCGTTAACCACTGCTGCTGAAGATACAAGATTACAGATGAATACTTTATGAAGGCTCAATCATCTCAACCATTACAATCATTAGGCCCCTTGTTAGGATTGCATTACACTACGGCCACCTGCCGATATACACACACACACACACACACACACACGTATATGTGTTACTACACATATAATTCAGCAGGCCTGATCTCAGTGGGCGATTTTCAGGGAACAAGTCTACTACTTTTTGATACCATGGACTTTAGTAGATTCAATTTGGCCATAATTGTTTTGCTAAGTTTTGCTAGAGTCCATGTTGCTATTGTGTTTTGTCTTATCCTGATTATGAATATAGTTGCTGAGTGTCCATATGTGTGATTAGCAGAGTCCTTCTAGTATGGTTAAATCTGAAGGTAGCCATCATTACAGTTGTCCTGTAGGTCCTGACCTTGAAAGAGTATCTATGGCAGCGGTTGCTATTAGTTACATCTTTTTCTGCTTTGATTTGTAGTGTGTCTGTATAGATATTTACCATTATTGTGGTAAAAAGTCGATTAGCTAACATTCCCTTCCTCTACTAAATCAGAGTTTGTTTTATCTGTTTGAGCAAGCATAACAGGCTTTGGTCGGTATGATTGGTGTGGTGGACTACAATTTCACAGCACCACAGTTGCCCTGAGCAACCGGATTGGTATATTTAATATGGGATAATTGGACGGCCAGAGATGTTGAGGGCCTCATGTAGCCTTGTTCCCTAGTCTGCTGCTGTGATGTGTGTATTCTCTTTCACAAATATGTCCTGTACTGAGGCCTGTAGCTACGTTTGTCTTGCTTAAGTGAGCTCTGGCAGTACTCCTGTATTTCTGATCTCAGCCTCTGTACTCTGGGCATTAAGGCCTGAGTATGATTGTAGTTGGGTTGGTGTTATCCTTCCACCCCCTGTTTTAACAGGAGTGTGTAACTTAGAGTAAAGACTACAGAGATAGCTTGGAGTACAGTGGCTGATGGAAGATGAGAAGTCTGCCATGCCTCACTAACAGTTTGTGAACTAAATTGTACAGTCAAGACCACCCTCTCCCAAATCTCATATCTTGTTGGATAGCCACCTTATGCAGGAGTTATCTGAGGCCTAGTATTTAAACAAGCCTTTTCTAAAATAGAACAGATGGAAGTTTCTCTTAAAGAAAGTGCTGAGATAAGAAAGCTCCTCATATTGATCTAAGAGAAATATTCCTGCCATGGGCTAAGTTAAATACATGAGTGTACTCACACATGCAGTCCGCATAAGATTTTTGCTAGATTACATCAGGAAAGAGAATTGTTCTTAGTTTTGATATGCATCAGGAAAAGTAATTATTGGGGGTTTTTCCTGATTAATTTCTGATTTGGTCTGTTTTCTGATTTTTCTGATTTGTTTGGCCATTGGATTGGCCAAAATTGTTTAATTGGTTGTTTAAGGTTACAGGTTAGTTAATCATTTGCTTTGCTAGGCGTACTTTACCAAATAGCTATTCATGTTTTGACCATTAGGAGACTTCGACCAAAATTTCACCCACTGTGATGCTAGGTCTGCCTGTTTTAGATATTGGCTTTAGTATGGTCATCTTCTTCCTTTGGAAGAAATGACCAAAGGGGGGACTAAAAGGGTGTGTAGGTAGGTATATATATATATATATATATATATATATATATATATATATACATATATATATATATATATATATATATATATATATATATATATATATATATATATATGTGTGTGTATATATATATATATATATATGTATATATATTAGTATATAGATCAATTTCATATACAAGTATACATGTATCTAATCAGTTGATATTAGAATGTCTTCAGAACAATCAGCCTCACATCTCTCACATCTGTGCAGGAAAGGTTGGCTGTATGAAACCCAGAATAGTCAAATTCTCCTTTCTGGGCAAATCCCCTAAGTGTCCCCAATGTGGACACCTGTATGGTCATAAGTATCATGTTTTCCCCGTGATCATTGAGCTGTGTTATTTCTTGTAAATCACATGACTTTCTGTAATTATGGTGATATACTGCGCATGAGCAAACCCTGTATTCTGTAGCATATAAGGAAAATGTTGAAATCATAGAGGAGCATAATTTGTGCTCACATCTTGTGTGTGTGTGTATTTTGTTAACCCTTTTATGTCCTGGCGCCAGGAACCTAAGTAATCTGTAACATCTGAAATCTGACTAGGCCGTGGCCTGACTTTAATAGTAACGACTCCTTTCAGCCTGCTCATCCATAATTAGATGTTGCACATTGGAGATTCCAGAAGAATATACTATTTTCAGATTGGCTGTATATGTTAAAGGATTAATGGCAAACATTTTTTTAGTTTCATTTCTTTCGTGTCATTTGTATAAACACATGAACGAAATTAAACTAAAAAAAAGTATCTGAAAATAGTATATTCTTCTGGAATTTCCATTTTAATGTTTAACCACTTCCCCGCCCCTGTACAGTATATCTACGCCCCTTTAAACTTTACTTACCCACCCGGGGCGTAGATATAGGTACTCCCACCACCACCGCCGCTGTCCACGCTCCCGCTCGCTCATGCACGCGCTCCAGTTGCCACCCGCTTGCCCAGAGATCAATGAATGAGAAATAATTGATCAAAGTCCCCGAAGCAATGATCGGCAGCTTCTATGAGAAACTGCACAATCATTGTGAAAAAAAAGTTTCCCATTCATAGTACACTTTTTTTTTCATTGAAAGCATTATTTTACATTTAAAATTAACTGTTTCCCTCCCACACTCTCCCTAAGGTTCCTCCCCCAAAAAATGTATAATAAAAAAAAATTGACAATAATAAAAAAAAATACATAAATAGTTACCTCAGGAACTGAACTTTTTTAATATGTATGTCAAGAAGGTCTATCACTGTTATTTTGAAAATTATGGGCCTGTAAATTTTTCTGCAGTGAGCAATAACAGGTGAGTATATATTTAAAATACGTCTCTACTTTCCTAAAGAAAAAGCAGTCATTTTCAAATAATTTCTGTTTAGTTCAAATAAAAGGAAGAGAGAAAGAAAAACGCTATTACACAGACATACCTGTGATTATGCTGGTATTTTTTCAGGTCACCGCTCAGTAGTTCTGCACATTTTATTGCTAAGTCTGCCTTGCTTTGCTCTCATCTGTGATTACAACAGACAGCACATACACAGAGCAAAAATCCCTGTGGAATTAATATGACATTGCAGTAAACCAAGCGAAGCAGTTGTGGTGCAAAGAGATGTGATAAGTTGGACTTCCTGTTTTGTGCAAACATACAAATCAAAAAGACAGATAGAGAAGGATTCTGGGTATGTTTTACACCAGGACATATACTGCTGCCATCGTTTCCAACAATTTCCTGAAAAAGTTATACCAGCTGCAGACTTACTGTAAGTTGGAAGATCATATTTAATGACATATAGTTAGAACGTGGCTTGTGTAGTAATGCCATATGTTATGTGAATTTGTGTAGCATAGAGAAGTAACCCTTTCAAACTACACATGCATTTTTTTTGAGATTTACTAAAAGAAAGTCAAAACCATTCATATTTCATTACATTAAATAGGTAGTCATAATAAATCCTTCTTATCTGTTTACCTAGGCGGGATGAATAACTGGGGATCCTCTTCTAAATAAAGTGGGCATTCAGATTCCTCCCAATTGCTTCCACTACTTTTATTCCCATTTACTCCTGGGCAATGGAGGGGGAATCAATATGCAAAGTTGCTGCTGCGATCTCCAGACCTGTGCCGTCTCCTATTAAATGTGCTAGTTTTGCAACCTGTAATGAAATCCTTCACATAGGGCAGTACCGTTCTATACATAGAATAACATAGAATAACATAAATCTTTTAATTCCATAATCAACCAAGTGAAAACTCTGCTTCCGTGATCAGTGATCTCACTCAGTGCTCAATAGGTGCCACTTCCACCACAGTAATATGCCAAAACGCTCACCAGACGTTGCCCACCTCAGAATGCAGGCAGAAACTTCACTTTTGGCCCACTGCCAGTTAATGCCACAACACCAGGTTACTGTAAATCTTCATTTAATCCAATAAAATCAGCTCCATAAAAAACATATAAAAAATGACATAGCGTGATACTGTTAGCATCAATCTCCGGGCGCATCAACAATTGCACTTACGCGTCCCGGTGTTTTGTCAGCATTTAACAATCTCCTTTGCCAATGCCCATTCGCTTGTATGCGGGGTGGACGTCCGCGGTAGTACCGCTCCTGATCCTCCCTTCAACCGCAGGGTATATGTCGCTCGTCCGTACTGTGTCTCCCGACCAGCCGGTCAGCTTACTTCCAGGTGTACGTGTCGACGTCCACTGGAGGGGGAATGAGTCCTCTTTCCTTTTATGGCTTATTTGCTGAAGTGCCCTTTCGGTATGGGGTATGTTGGTCAGACTTCAAGAGATATTAGGATGAGAATTAATGAACACAGAAGCAATATTAGGACATACAAGGAGAAGTCTGAGGAATCTAAAGATCACTTTGAATCCCCTGTAGGTAGACACTTCCATCAGTACAAGCACACCGTAGGAGATTTGATATGGTGTGTGTTGGAGAAGGTGTTCTGCGGTCAAGGTGTTGACCCACAGACCTCGCTACTGCGCAGAGAGAGCAGATGGATAAGTGATTTGGGGACATTGTCCCCTAATGGGGTGAATAAAACATAAAATTTGAAATGTTTTCTATAAGATACTCTCTGAGTTATGGATATACTTGTCTCTTTAAGCTTTGTGCCCACCCCCGTTGGGGTGTGTTTTATGTAAATTGTATTCACTTTAAATAGTATGGTGCACTCATGCTCTGTAAGCACTTGAAAAAGGCCTCTAATTGCTTTTAAGCACAATTTTAATTAAACAACTTTCACTTTAGAGTTTATTCAATTCCTCATTGAATTTATTTATAGAACTCAATGGATATTACATTCATTTTTACCTACTTGCAAATGAGGAAGATCAAATGGGGATGAACTTTATTGGATTTTAGGGGTGCAAAAGCTTTAAAATCACACCAGGGTGCTTAGTACTTTTGAACTATTATACCTGTAGTTGCTACAAAAAAGGTACCAGTGAACAACAACAACTGTTGTACATTATGATAGGAATTAAAATTATTGTGGACATACTAGTCACTCTGAAGTAATAGAGCCTTCACAGTCTCCAGTCTGTCCCATCATTCCTGTGCCATCCCCAGTTAAAATTATTCTTCCTGCTAGGTCTTTTGTACTCCTTGGGCAGCCTTTGGAATGCCTCACCTCCCTGATAGTAGTTTTGAAGACAAGCACATCTGTACTGTGTATGCATGAGCATGGGTATGCCCATGCGCAGTACAGATGTGCTTGTTTTAGAGACTACATGAGAGTATTTCAACCAATTCAATGTACCAGGTCAAATAACTTCAAGCATGGATGGCGCAGGAATTGGCAGGATGGACTGAGCAGGCTTTGCAGGCTTTGTGGTATCCAGAGCCCTCCCTCTGCTTAGATATGTATCAAACCTGAAGTGACGTCCGGAAAGTAACAGCCATTTCAATTAATCAGTTAAGGACAGAAAATAAACCATCTCCAAAAGGTATACAAATTCATATTTTTGTCAGTACCAGGGGTGCTCGGATATCCCTTTTTAAAATCCGAATTGATTCTGATCCGAATACCCAGATATCCGGATCCGATATCCGAATCCGAACTTTTTGCTATCCGCATAGAATCGGATATCCGACCCCAGTATCCAGGATATCTGGGCGGATTTGGATATCCGGATAAAAAAACGGAAGTGGCCTATAAATTGCTTCCAAAATGTTTTTTAACCCATTCAGGTTCCGTCGTTTTCACGTGAGAAATGTTCACCTCCCATTCATTAGCCTATAACTTTATCACTACTTATCACAATGCACTGATCTATATCTTGTTTTTTCCGCCACCAATTAGGCTTTCTTTGGGGGGTACATTTTGCTAAGAGCCACTTTACTGTAAATGCATTTTTAACAGGAAGAATAAGAAAAAAATGGAAAAATTCATTATTTCTCAGTTTTCAGCCATTATAGTTTTAAAATAATACATGCCTCTATAATTAAAACTCACGTATTGTATATGCCCATATGTCCCGGTTATTATACCATTAAAATTATGTCCCTATCACAATGTATGGCGACAATATTTTATTTGGAAATAAAGGTGCATTTTTTCCATTTTGCATCTATCACTATTTACAAGTTTAAAATAAAAAAAATATAGAAATATTTCATCTTTACATTGATATTTAAAAAGTTTAGACCCTTAGGTAAATATTTACATGTTTTTTTTTTTTATTGTAATGGTTTTTTTTTTTTATACTAAAAATTTTATTAGGGTACTTTTGGGAGGGTGGGAGGTAAACAATAGATTTATAATGTAAATGTGTGTTAATTCTGTGTTTTTTTTTTCCAGGTGCAGTATTACTTTTTGGCCACAAGATGGCGGCCATGAGTTTGTTTACATGACGTCACTCTAAGCGTAGCACGCGCTTAGAGTGACGCATCGGGAAGGAGACGGCCAGAAAAAGCTTAGCTTCCGAGAGAAGCTGTCGCTTTTTCAGCGGGGGAGAGGAATCAATGATCGGGCTCCGTAGCCCGATACATTGATTCCTTGGCTACCGTTAAATTAGTTAAACACTAATTTATTATGTGGGGAGTTAAAATACAAAATAAATAATAATAATAATGGCTGTAAATTAACATCAGGACTAGGTTCCAGACAGCGGTCGTGCAGCCCACATTGTGTGGACATCACAGCTTTCAGCTCAGACATCTCAAAAAAATGAAAGCTATTGTAGTGGCGTAATAGCTGGTGGCAGTGGCAGGCTATTGTAGTGGCGTAATAGTGGCAGCAGAAGATATAGTTTTATGTGGACCCTGGTGGTGGTGGGTACCACAGACAGCAGCAGCAGCAGGATGAGTAGGTAGATGCAGCTATTGTAGTGGCGTAATAGCTGGTGGCACTGTCTGGCAGCAGAAGATATAGTTTTGTGTGGTGGTGGTGGTGGGTACCACAGACAGTAGCAGCAGCAGCAGGAGGAGTAGGTAGATGCAGCTATAGTAGTGGCGTAATAGCTGGTGGCACTGTCTGGCAGCAGAAGATATAGTTTTGTGTGGACCCTGGTGGTAATGGGTAACACAGATAGCAGCAGAAGGAGGAGTGGGTAGATGCAGCTATTGTAGTGGCATAATAGCTGGTGGCACTGGCAGCAGAAGATATAGTTTTGTGTGGACCCTGGTGGTGGTGGGTACCACAGAGAGCAGCAGCAGGAGGAGTAGGTAGATGCAGCTATTGTAGTGGCGTAATAGCTGGTGGCACTGTCTGGCAGCAGAAGATATAGTTTTGTGTGGACCCTGGTGGTGGTGGGTACCACAGACAGCAGCAGCAGGATGAGTAGGTAGATGCAGCTATGGTAGTGGCATAATAGCTGGTGGCACTGGCAGCAGAAGATATAGTTTTGTGTGGACCCTGGTGGTAGTGGGTACCACAGAGGGCAGCAGCAGCAGGAGGAGAAGGTAGATGCAGTTATTGTAGTGGCGTAATAGCTGGTGGCACTGTCTGGCAGCAAAAGATATAGTTTTGTGTGGACCCTGGTGGTAGTGGGTACCACAGACAGCAGCATCAGGAGGAGTAGGTAGATGCAGCTATTGTAGTGGCGTAATAGCTGGTGGCACTGGCAGCAGAAGATATAGTTTTGTGTGGACCCTGGTGGTGTTGGGTACCACAGACAGCAGCATCAGGATGAGTAGGTAGATGCAGCTATTGTAGTGGCGTAATAGCTGGTGGCACTGGCAGCAGAAGATATCGTTTTGTGTGGACCCTGGGGGTAATGGGTACCACAGACAGCAGCAGCAGGAGGAGTAGATAGATGCAGCTATTGTAGTGGCGTAATAGCTGGTGGCACTGGCAGCCAGTGGTGCTCAGCAGAGCTCGAATATTCGAGTAGCTCGAATATTCGAGCTCTTTTTCAGCTATTCGAGCTCGAATACCGAGCTCGAATAGCTATAGCTATTCGAATGGGCGATTCAAGTGAACTCGAATAGCCCACTCACTATTCGAGCTATTCGAGCAAACAGCGCTATTCGAGCTCGAATACCGAGCTCGAATAGCATCATAGCCCAGATTGATGTCCTTAGAGCCAATCAGAGGGCTCCCAGGCCCTCTGACGGCAGCCAATCACAGAGGGGGACCCTGGCCAGCCCCTACCCTATAAATAGCGGCCGCCATGTTCCGTTTTTCCGTCCTTGCCTGACTTTGTACAGAGAGAGATCTGCTCCTTTGTGCTTTGGCTTAGCAAGAGCTCTATAGTGGTCAATTACCTAGCGTTTTTGCTCACATACACCTCCTATACACACCTATATTGTTGTTATTTAGATAGACATTGTATTTTAGTTAGTAGCTTGTGTGTTACATAGAGACAGGCAGCTGCTGCAGGCAAGCTTACACAGCTTTAGGCCTCAGGGCCTTGCCTGTGTGGGCAGCTGTCCTCCTGTCCTCTGTTACTTTATTTCTCATCTTATCTATACCAGTGTTTCTGCTGTCCTTTACTACTGAGTGATTGTATTTTGTAGTTATTATACTGTAACTGTACTAGGACACTCACTGTCACTGTTTAGCTCCTGCGTGTGTGCGTGCACAGTACACACTTTATTTCCTTCTGATTACTACTGATTATTGTAATTTCTAATTGTACTTACTACTGTTACTACTTACTACTAGGGGCACTCAGTCACTGTTCATAGGCTAGCTCCTGCGTGTGTGTGTGCGTGCACTGTCTGTACAGTACACACACTCTATTTCCTTCTGATTACTACTGATTATTGTAATTTCTAGTTGTACTTACTACTGTTACTACTTACTACTAGGGACACTCAGTCACTGTTCATAGGCTAGCTCCTGCGTGTGTGTGTGCGTGCACCGTCTGTACAGTACACACACTCTATTTCCTTCTGATTACTACTGATTATTGTAATTTCTATTTGTACTTACTGTTACTACTTACTGTACTAGGGACACTCAGTCACTGTTCATAGGCTAGCTCCTGCGTTTGTGTTTGCGTGCGTGCACTGTCTGTACAGTACACACACTCTATTTCCTTCTGATTACAAGTGATTATTGTTATTTCTAGTTGTACTTACTGTTACTACTTACTACTAGGGAGGGACACTCAGTCACTGTTCATAGGCTAGCTCCTGCGTGTGTGTGCGTGCACTGTCTGTACAGTACACACACTCTATTTCCTTCTACTTAATCTGATTACTACTGATTATTGTATTTTCTAGTTAGTGTACTAGGGGACACACTCACTGTTCACTGTTTACACTTACTGATTACCGATTATTTTATTTTGTATTAGTACTGTACTAGTAATCACTTAGCGATCTAATCACTTAGTGATTAGTGTCACCTCACCCACCAACCCACTCCATTAAAGTACCCCACTTTTTCACCCGCCCTTTTAAAAAACTTTTTTGTTTACGCCCAAAACATCTAAGATATCTGGAAGTGGCAGCCAGCACGGTTTGGGCAAGGGGAAGGGCAGCAAGGGAATCAAGAGGAGAGGGAGCAGCATTGTAGCAAGCTGCGGCCGCGCCACCATGCACAGTTCCGCAGCAGCTGCGTCAGTGGCTAACATTCCGCCTATAGCCACTGGCCGTGGATGCCTTGGGCGCCGCCCAGCAGGAGCAACTCACGCTGCAGAGGCACAGCAGCAGCAGCGTGTAGTACCTGCTCCTATTTTCCTCCAGCCGGGTCGGAAACGTCCCATTGAGGAAAAGGATGCAGCCACTGTGGTGCAACTGATGACGGAGGATGAGCAGCCCGCCATCAGCTCTGCATCCGAGGCCTCCACCCTCACCACCACCCCTGTTCGAAGCAGCCGCCCAGCAGGGCCTGGGGAGGAGGCCAGTTCACCGTCACAAGTTGGCGACCTGTCACTCAGCAGTATTTTTACCCCAGGCACCATCAGGGTATTGTCTGCTGTTGTTGGCGATTTGGAGGAGGAGATGCTGATGGGCACTTTGGGGGATGAGGGATTGGACAGCAAGACTGTGGCGACAGTCAAGCAGCCCATCCATGCATCAGGAGAGGAGTTTGGGGGGTCATCATCCCAGCAGGACATGTTTCAGGAGGGGGAGGATGATGATGATGATGATGACGTGGTGACAGACAAAGACTGCACCTGGGGATGTCATCATCAGCAGCTCTGAGGAGGAGGAGGAGGATGCGCTTGTGGGCCTTGCAAGGAGGCGCATCATTGCAAGCATTGGTAGCAGTAGGCAGGTCCCACAGCCTGCTGGTGTCTCAGGCTCAGCAGCAGCAGCAGCAGCAGCATCTGCCAGTACCACCACCAGCCACCCCCAAGCCCCTCCCCCAACCACCACAGGGAGACAGGCAGCAGCGGCTCCAGGCCGTAGGGGGTTGTTCTTGTCACCAATCTGGCGATTTTTCACAATGCCCACAGTTTTCAGCAAGTAAGCCACTTGCAACCGCTGTCAGCGGAAGTTGAGCAGAGGTGCAGACCCCTTAAAGTTCAGCACCAGCTCGCTCATCGACCACCTTGCTGCTAAACATTTCCACCAGCATGAGGAGTTCTAGAGGCTGAAGGCATTTGGTGCTGGCAGTGGCACCACACCCATCACTGCACAGCCTTCAGCAGCAGCAGCAGCAACAGCAACAGCAACAGCAGCCACCTGCCCTCCTGCTCCTCCAGCAGCACCAGCAGGAGTGCGGAAACGCACTGCTCCTCCCCCCTCTGCAACTCCTGCCGCCGACACTGAGGCCTGTTCTGGCAGCCAGTCCTCAGTGGCCTCCTCTGCTGTGTCCGCTGATTCCCATGCTAGCAAATGGCCATGCCAGAGCCTTTTGAGCGAGTCCTTCCAGGGGGTGGTTAGGGCTCTGCCTCCCAGCAGCCATCGCGTGCGTCAGCTGAACGGCTTGCTGGCATGGGCCATGTGCTCCCAACTCCTGCCGTACACGCTCGTGCAGGAGGGGAGCGACATGCGTGCGCTGCTTGCTTGTGCAGCCCCAGACTGGCAGCTCCCCAGCAGACACTATTTTGCCCGCAAGGCCATTCCTGCACTGCACCGCTTTGTGATGGCCAATGTGGAGCGAGGGCTGGAGCACGCGGTTGGTGAAAGGGTCCACGTCACCATGGACTCCTGGAGCAGCCGCTTCGGGACAGGCCGCTACCTGTCCTTCACTGTCCACTGGGTCAGCTTGGTGGAAGGGGGTGAGGATGGGAGAGCAGCAGCGGGCTCAGCAGCAGCAGCAGCAACACAGTGGGTGGTGCCACCCCGCAGGGTCAGGGGAACTGCAGCAGGTTCCTCCGATCCTCTGCCATCCTCCGGCACACCTGGCCAAACCCCCCGCCTCAGCAGCAGCGTGAAGGCCCGCCAGTGGCGGGCCTTCACGCTGCTGCAGTTGGTCAGCCTTGGGAAGACCAAACTGACGGCAACCCATGTGTTGGCCAAACTCCAGGAGCAGGAGAGGATTTGGCTGACCCCCAGAAGCCTCAGAGTCGGAGAGGTGGTGGCCGACAATGGGGCCAATCTGGTTGCCGCAATTGACAGGGGAAACCTGACCCACATCCCCTGTCTTGCCCACGTGCTGAACCTGGTGGTGCAGAAGTTCTTGCGCACCTACCAGGGGATGGGTGAACTGCTGGAAACGGCAAGGAATGTTGTGCGTCACTTCCGGCGCTCGGCTGCAGCCTGTGCGAGCCTGGAAGACGTGCAAAAGGAGCTGGAGCTGCCACGCCATCGGCTGATCATTGACGTTCCAACTCGCTGGAACTCCACCCTGGCGATGTTGGAGCGTCTGGTTGAACAGAAGCATGCTGTCAACCAGTACCTTGCCCTGGCCACTGTGTCCGCCGCTCAGAAAAGGGACAAGACCAGCAACATCCCGTCCATCGTCCCCGATGACGACTGGAGGCACATGCAGCAGGTGTGCTTAGTGCTGGCTCCCTTTCTGCAGGCCACTAACATGGTGAGCAGGGACCATGCTATGGTCTGCGAGTGGGTGCCCCTGGTTTGTCTGCTGAACAGAGCCCTCGATGCTTTGCTGGAACAGGGAGTGGCAGCCTTGGACCAGCAGGAGCGGCATGCAGCTGCACAGTCCACCTCTGAGGGGGAGGAGGAGGAGAACTTGGTGGAGGTCCCTGACCTTGCTGCTGATGAGGGGGATCAGTACAGCGCAGCTGAGTTGGTGCGGGGGTGGAGAGAGGATGAGGCTGAGGAGGCAGAGGAGGAGGATGAGGACAGCACTGCCGTCGATGTGCCAGCACACGTGGCCCGCCTCTTCCCAATGGCAGCGCACATGCTGACGTGCCTGCGCAAGGCCCCCAGGGTGATCCAGATGAAGCAGAGGGAGGACATCTGGATCAGCATGATGTTGGACCCACGCCTCAAGGGGAAGTTGAGCCAGTTACTGCCGCCTGCAGGAGGAGAGCCAGCGCAACAAATAAGGAGCTTGCAGCAGGCCCTTGTTGAGCGCTTGGAGGAAGCCTTCCCCCAGCCTTCCACCCCCACTGTCCAGCCAGCACAGAGGCAGCAGCAGGTGTCTGCATCCAGCAGCAAGTGCCCCACAGACCTGCTGTCTCTCAGCAACAAGCTCTACAGGACTGTAGAGGCTCCGGCAGCAGTGACTAGAGAGGAGGTGCATGCAGCAGCATCCTCCTCCGGTCACAGCCAGCGCCTGACCCGCATGGTGGCTGACTACATGGGGTCCTACAGCGGGCTTGACAGCGATGCCCCTGTTGATCCCATGGAGTATTGGGTCAAGCGCCTGGAGATCTGGAGCGAGCTGGCGCAGTACGCCCTGGAAGTGCTGTCCTGTCCCCCTTCCAGCGTGCTGTCCGAGCGCTGCTTCAGTGCAGCTGGTGGCGTGGTCACCGAGAAACGCTCACGTCTGTCTCACAAGTCTGTGGACAGACTGACGTTTCTCAAGATGAACCAGGCGTGGGTGGAAGGCGAGTTCCTGGCCCCTGTTGTCGGCGAGAGGGGGACATGAACTGGCTGCCGGAAGAACCATCGTTAATGTGCCTTACCACCCTTTACCACCTCCTGGCTCCTGCTCACTAAGCCAGCCTGGTTCACTTTGACTATTACGTCGCCTGCAGCCACACATTTTACATCTACAGTGGGCTGCTGTGTACTGCCCTTCTGCTGTCTGTCTGTGTTTCCCACTGCCAAGGGTACACAGATTTACCTTCTGCTGCCACTCTGCCACCAGCTATTACGTCAAACAATAGCTGCCCCTGCTGCCTGTATTTACCTTTAAAAAAAAAAAAAAAAGGTTTAATTTTTCTGAGGTGCCCGGGTTGAAAACTGTGTTGTCCCAGTTGTGTATTGGACACGATGTGGGCTGCACGACCGCTGTCTGGGACCTCCTGCTGTGTTTATTTATGCCCTGGTATCACCGCTAGGTACCAGGGCTATTATGTCACGCTGCCTGCCTGCTGCCACACTCACACTACTCCTCCATTCCTCCTGCTGCTGCTGCTGCTGTCTGTCTGTGTTTCCCACTGCCAAGGGTACACAGATTTACCTTCTGCTGCCACTCTGCCACCAGCTATTACGTCAAACAATAGCTGCCCCTGCTGCCTGTATTTACCTTTAAAAAAAAAAAAAGGTTTAATTTTTCTGAGGTGCCCGGGTTGAAAACTGTGTTGTCCCAGTTGTGTATTGGACATGATGTGGGCTGCACGACCGCTGTCTGGGACCTCCTGCTGTGTTTATTTATGCCCTGGTATCACCGCTAGGTACCAGGGCTATTATGTCACGCTGCCTGCCTGCTGCCACACTCACACTACTCCTCCATTCATCCTGCTGCTGCTGTCTGTCTGTGTTTCCCACTGCCAAGGGTACACAGATTTACCTTCTGCTGCCACTCTGCCACCAGCTATTACGTCAAACAATAGCTGCCCCTGCTGCCTGTATTTACCTTTAAAAAAAAAAAAAAGGTTTAATTTTTCTGAGGTGCCCGGGTTGAAAACTGTGTTGTCCCAGTTGTGTATTGGACACGATGTGGGCTGCACGACCGCTGTCTGGGACCTCCTGTTGTGTTTATTTACGCCCTGGTATCACCGCTAGGTACCAGGGCTATTATGTCACGCTGCCTGCCTCATTGACTGCCTGCTGCCACACACTCATCCTCCTCCTCCATCTGCTGAATTTACCTCCTGCTGTCTGTGTGTTTCCACTGCCAGGGAGCACATACAATGGCGCTTCCACCATGCGCCACCAGCTATTTGTTACGCTCAAAAATAGCTGCATTTCTTTAAAAAAAACGATAAAAAAATATATACTTTTTATTAATACTTTGTGATATTATTTTTAGAGGTGTCCGGGTTGAAAACTGTGTTGTCCTAGTTGTGTATTGGACATGATGTGGGCTTCACGACCGCTGTCTGGAACCTCATGCTGTGTATTTACGGCCTGGTACCACCGCTAGGTACCACAGCCTATTATGTCTCGCTGCCTGCCTCATTGACTGCCTGCTGCCACACAATCATCCTCCTCCTCCTCCTGCTGCTGATGCTGAATTTACCTCCTGCTGTCTGTGTGTTTCCACTGCCAGGGAGCACATACAATGGCACTTCCAACATGCGTGCGCCACCAGCTATTTATTACGCTCAAAAATAGCTGCATTTCTTTAAAAAAATAAAATAAAAGAGAAATAAGTGAAGAAGAAGAAGACGATATAGAAGAAGAAGAAGATATAGAAAAAGAAGAAGAAGAAGGAGAAGAAGAAGAAGGAGAAGAAGAAGATATAGAAAAAGAAGAAGACGAAATAGAAAAATAATAATAAGAAGAAGATATAGAAAAAGAAGATATAAGATATAGAAAAAGATATAGAAAAAGAAGATGAAGAAGAAGAAGATGAAGAAGAAGATGAAGAAGATGATGAAGAAGAAGAAGATGATGAAGAAGAAGAAGATGATGAAGAAGAAGAAGATGAAGAAGAAGATGAAGAAGATGAAGATGAAGAAGATGAAGATGAAGAAGATGATGAAGAAGAAGATGATGAAGAAGAAGAAGATGAAGAAGAAGAAGATGAAGAAGAAGAAGATGAAGAAGAAGAAGAAGATGATGATGAAGAAGAAGAAGAAGAAGAAGAAGAAGAAGAAGAAGAAGAAGAAGAAGAAGAAGAAGAAGAAGAAGAAGAAGAAGAAGAAGAAGAAGATATAGAAGAAGAAGATATAGAAGATGAAGATATAGAAGATGAAGATGAAGAAGAAGATGAAGAAGAAGAAGAAGAAGAAGAAGATATAGAAGAAGAAGAAGAAGATATAGAAGAAGAAGAAGAAGAAGATATAGAAGATGAAGAAGAAGAAGAAGAAGAAGAAGAAGTATATACACTGTACTGAACAGAATTTTGGACACAACTTCTCTTTCCACCTTTTTTTTTTTTTAAAGGAACATCCCCACATAATCACTTGCTGTTGTTACTTGGAAAAAAAGATGTTTCTTGCATCATTCACCCTCAAAACAAGTGTTGGAAGCTATTTAAGGCCAATTTGAATAGTCAGCTCGAATAATGAGCTCGAATACCGACTCGAATAGTGAGCTCGAAGTCCGAGGTCGAATCGAATAGTAAAAAAAATTTGACTCGAATATTCGACCAAATGCGAATAATTTACTATTCGAATTCGACCAAACTCGAATAATAAAAAGGGGTATCCGAGCACCACTGCTGGCAGCAGAAGATATAGTTTTGTGTGGACCCTGGTGGTTGTGGGTACCACAGACAGCAGCAGGAGGAGTAGGTAGATGCAGCTATTGTAGTGGCGTAATAGCTGATGGCACTGGCAGCAGAAGATATAGTTTTGTGTGGACCCTGGTGGTAGTGGGTACCACAGACAGCAGCAGCAGGAGGAGTAGGTACTGTAGATGCACGTGGAACGCAGCGTGACCAAGCGTCCTGTTGGACGCGAAACGGCCGTCGCCGACCCTCTTGCAGTCCTGAGCACCCACTTCCACCCCCGCACCAGCCACCGCAACATGACCAGGTGATGTTGGTATGATGATTCCTACTACTAGCATGTTTTTCACTTTTTACAATAAATGAAGTTGAATGACGGAAAGGTGCCCGTAGATGTTTCTCCATAACAAAGATTTACCTAATGTTCTTCCTTCCCGTCCTACCTATACGGAGCACACGTCAGTGACTGATGTGAATGCATGCATGAAGGTGTACGTCTTGTGGGGATGTTGAACCCGACATAGTACCTCCCACATACCCTCCATCTGCTATAAATATTGGAGTGCCACACGTATCTGTTCTTGTGACGCAGGTACTGTAGATGCACCCTGGTGGTGGGAGCAGAACAGGAAGCAGGAGACAGGAGGAGGAGAAGAAGTGTAACGTCTGGCAGGCAGCATAGATATTTCACCATGGCACCTAGCACAGTTATCAGCCCAGACACCTCCCAAAAAATTACACAGCAATTGTGTTTAGATCGTTCACCATGGCACCTAGTGTTGGTACCACGGCACAGTTAAAACATTACAAAGGAGAGGTTCCAGGAAGTGGTCATACTGCCGCAGTTGGGGCCTCCCCACAACTCGGACAGCACAGTTATCAGCTCAGACACCTCCCAAAAAATTACACAGCAATTGTGTTTAGATAGACCATGGCACCTAGTGTGTTGGTAGGCTTATGACTCAAGATGGAGCCTGGAGGTTGTGGTGGTAAAGGGTGGAAAAGCAGGCATAGTGATTTCCAGCCACTTCATGTCCCACTCTTGCCAACAACAGGGGCCAGGAATTCACCTTCCGCCAAAGCCTGGTTTATTTTCATAAACGTCAGTCTGTCCACAGACTGGGTGGACCGACGAGAGCGCTTCTTGGTGACCACGCCACCGGCCACTCTGAAGCACCTTTCGGACAGCATGCTGGAAGGGGGGCAAGCAAGGACTTCCAGGGTGTACTGCGCCAGCTTGCTCCAAATAGCCAGGTGCTTGACCCAGTAATCCAAGGGGTCCACAGGGGTGTCGCTCTCAAGCCCGATGTAGGACCCCATGTAGTCTGCCACCATCCGGGTCAGGCACTGGTTCTGGCTTTGAGAGCCACATGCTGCTGCAGGCACCTCCTCAGTCGGCAGCTATACAGGTGTGGCGTACAGCTCCTTTGTGAGAGACAGCAGGTTTGATGGGCGCCTGCTGCTGATGGACGCAGGCACCTACTGCTGTGCTGGCTGGACTGTGACAGCGGGGGGGGGGGGGAGTCTTGGGGAAGGCTTCCTCCAAGCGCCGAACCAGGGACTGCTGCAAGTCCCTCATTTGGCACATAGGGTCTCCTCCTGCAGACAGGAACTGTTGCAGCTTCCCCTTCAGCCGTGGGTCCAGCATCAGGGTGATCCAGATGTCCTCCCGAGCACACATCTGCTTCACCCTTGGGTCACTGCGCAGGCACTGCAGCATGTGCGCTGCCATGGGGAGGACTGCCATCTCTGCTGACACATAATCTTCATGACCCCCAATGCTGTCCTCCTCCTCTGATTCCTGAGCCTCGCGCCGCTCTCTCCACTCCCGCACCACTGCAGCTGCACTCGGCTGTGCCTCCTCATCCTCAAGGTAAGGGACCTCCAAGTCCTCCAACTCCAAGTCCTCAACCTCCTCCTGCTGCACAGAGGTGGACTGCTGCTCCTGCTGGATCAAGGCTGCCTCTCCCACTTCCGGCAGAGCATAGAGGGCCTTGCCCAGCATGCACACCATGGTCACCCACTCACATAGTGATGGACGGTCCCGGCTGACCATGTTGGTGGCCTCCAGGAAGGGTGCCAGCACCAAGCACACCAGCTGCATTTTTTCCCACTCAGCATTGAGGATGATGTCTGGGAGGTGGGAGGTGCCGGTCCCGAACACGGTGGCATTCGCGGTGGCTCTGGTCAGGTATCAGTTGACAGCCTGCCTCTGTTCAACCAGACGTTCCAACGTGGGCAGGGTGGAATTTCACCATGTTGGAACGTCTATGATCAGACTGTGCTGTGGCAGGTTCAGCTCCTTCTGCACAACTTCCAGGGCCGCTGAGGCACTGCCTGAGCGGTGGAAATAACCCACCATTTTCCAAGCCGCTTTCAAAAGTGGGTGCTCAGAAATTTCTGCACCACCAGGTTCAGGATGTGAGCCAGACATGGGATGTGGGTGAGGTCTCCCCGGTGGATGGCAGCTACCAGGTTGGCCCCATTGTCGGACATCACCTCTCTGACTCTGAGACCTCTGGGGGTCAGCCAACTCCTCTCCTGGTCTCCGAGTTTGGCCAGGACGTGGTCTGCCGTTAGTCTGTGCTGCCCCAGGCTGACCATCTCCAGCAGCGCTTGGCAGTGACGGGCCTTCACACTGCTGCTGACTGCTGAGGCAGGGGCGTTTGGCGACGACGGATTTGCCGGAGGGTGGAACCGGATCAGAGGAACCTGCTGCACTTCCCATGACCCTGCTGTTGGGTGGCACCACCCACTGGATTGCTGCTGTGCCCGATGCTGCTGTCCCCTCCTCACCCCCTTCCACCAAACGGACCCAGTGCGCAGTGAAGTAAAGGTACTGGCCTGTCCCAAACCGGCTTGACCATGAGTCCATTGTCACATGGACCCGCTCCCTCACCGTATGGTCTAGGCCATGTTGCACATTGGCCATTGCAAAACGGTGCAGTGCTGGAATGGCCGAGCATGAAAATAATGCCGGCTGGGAATTGGCCAATCTGGCGCGGCCCACTGCAGGAGCGCACGCATGTCGCTCCCCTCCTGCACAAAGGAGTACGGGAGGAGCTGGGAGGACAAGTGCAAGCAGGCCATTCAGCTGGCGGACGCAACGGCTTCCCGGGAGGCTGAGCCCTGACCACAAATGGCTCACTCAGCAGGGTCTGGTGTCGCTTTTGGTTTGCACGAGAAGCTAAGGAGGGAGCAGAGG
Source organism: Hyperolius riggenbachi (assembly GCF_040937935.1). NCBI lineage: Eukaryota > Metazoa > Chordata > Amphibia > Anura > Hyperoliidae > Hyperolius > Hyperolius riggenbachi. The sequence goes on along the minus strand of NC_090648.1, from coordinate 294,870,470 downwards.
AGATCACTGAGGACTGACTGCCTAAACAGGCCTCAGTGTCGGCAGGAGTGACAAAAGGGGTTCCGGTGGTGCTTTTGGCCAGAACACTGCCAGAACCAGCTTCCTTCAGCCTCTTGAACTCCTCATGCTCATGATAGTGTTTATTTGCCAGATGGTTGATGAAGCTGGAGGTGCCGTAGTTGGAGGGGTTGCAACCTCTGCTCAGCTTCACCTGGCACGTGTTACAAGTGACAAACTTGCTGTCCAATGAGGGCAGATCAAAAAACTGCCAGATTGGGGATTGGAATTTTCCCTTACGCCCTGATTGGGCTGCTGCTGCTTTTTTTCTTCCTGCGGTGGTTGGCCCTGTGGTGGTTGGGGCCTGGGGTTAAGTGGTGCGGCTGGTGGTAGCAGCAGAAGATGAAGCAGCAGGCTGTGGTTCCCGCATTCCATGCCCACTGCTGCTCCTGCCAATGTCAGCGATTCTGATCCTCTGTGCCAGATCCACGGTCGCATCCTCCTCCTCAAACTCAGAGCTAACAACATCCCCCTTCTGTGGTTGGTAGTCACGGTCCTTCATCTCGTCATCATTATTATCAGCATCATACTCCCCCTCCTCAAACAATTGCTGGGATGTTGATGACCCCCCAAACTCCTCTTCTGCTGACAAATTAGGCAAGGACTCCCCCCCAACAATTACCGTCACCATCTGTGACTCCACCACATTCCCCATTGTGCCCAGAATATCCTCCTCAAACTCGCTGGTAACAGCCCTGATTGCGCTTGCGGTGCCTGGAGTAAAGAGTGCACTGACTGAGGGTAGGATGCCCGCTGGGGTCGACATGATGACCGACGATTCCCTATGCACTGCTGGGCAGCTGCTGCTGCTCCTGTGAACAGGAGTGGTGGTGGAGGTGGAGCTCTCTGTTGTAGAGCTGGTGGTGGCCTGCTCATCCACCATCAGCTGCATCACAGGCAGGGCGTCTTTCTCCTCCAATTTGCGGCACTGACCCTGCTGAAAAATGGCCACTACATGCTGCTGTGCATCTGCAGCATGACGCCCCCTATCAGCTGGGCGCCCATTGCGTCCACGGCCAGTGGCTAGCGGCGGAATGGACACTGGTGCGGCAGAACTGCTGGCGGTGACAGTGCCAGCAATGTTCCCTCTCTTCTTGCCCTTGAAGCCCTTCCCCCGGGTGCCAGTGCCAGGAGACATAGTGCAAGTTTGTGTGATGATGATGTCACCAGATGGATGTGGGGTACTTGCACTTTATTTAAATCGCTGTTGGACTTTGATGAATCAGCACGGAGTGACAGACAGCAGAGTAGAAGAGGAAAGTGTGCACACTAACGGTCTATCTGTCACACACACTGACACTCAGCAGCACAGCAGAAATGCAGTAATCTGTAGTAGTAAGCTAACACAGACAGTACTACTCTAACAACTAACAACTAGCACTGCAGTACTAAATAACTACACAATAACACAGTAATCCTATGCCCTAAACCAGTGCTGTCCAACTTGGAGGGCCATTTTTCTTTCAGACCCCATGGTGGAGGGCCGAAGGTTCCCCCCCCCCGGAGAAAATGCAATTAAAGGACAGTTAGATTGGCAGCACTTTTCACAAAATGCAATTTAAAATAATGGTGAAGTTTGCGCCAGAAAACACGAGGGTTCCGTTGAGCGGCGCGCCAAAAAATGGGTGTGGCCATGGACCAGAATGCGGGTGTGGCCACGGGTGGAGACAAATTTACATGAACTTAGCAATGTGGGACATTAGATTAGGACAGTGGTGGTGAACCTTTTGGAGGCCGAGTGTCCAAACTGCAACCCAAAAGTCACTTATCTATCGCAAAGTGGCAACAGCAATTTAAACTACATACAAACGTTTTAACTCATACATGAACATTATGGAAAATCCAAGTTGAAAATAAACTCTGAAGATAAACAATTTCATCCATCCTACTCCTGAAAAATGTATTTTTTTTTAGAACCTCTCAGTTTTATTTTCCGTTTTAAAAAGCTAAAAAAGGTTTAATGCTATTGTCTCATGATGATGATTCAGCTTTTCCATAGTCTCGCAGTTCGCAATCATGTGACCCCCAACAAGACAAATTCAGCAATCATAAGGCCCCCAACAAGACAAATTCAGCAATCATGAGGCCCCCAACAAATCATGAGGCTCCCAACAAGACAAAATCAGCAATCCTGAGGCCCCCAACAAGGCAAATTCAGCAATCGTGATGCCCCCAACAAATGAGGCCCCCAACAAGACAAATTCAGCAATCATGAGGCCCCCAACACAACAAATTCAGCAGTCATGAGGCACATAAATAGACAGCATTTCACATAAATAGGCAGAATGCCCCTTTAATATGGTAGACACCTCTTACCTGGCTTCTGTATTCTCCTCTACTGGCTGCTGTGCCTGGCTGGCCTGGCAATAGTGTTTTCGGCCAGATTGGTGATGATGTGTGGGCTGAAAGGCCTTGCGGTGCTGCTGTGGCCGGGCTGGCGGTGATGCTGTGGTGTGGCTGGATGAGGTAGTAACAGGTGCCCCCCCAGTTAGATAGTGACAGGTGTCCCCCCAGTTAGATAGTGACAGGTGTCCCCCCAGTAAGTGACAGGTGCCCCCCCAGTTAGATAGTGACAGGTGTCCCCCCAGTTAGATAGTGACAGGTGCCCCCCCAGTTAGATAGTGACAGGTGTCCCCCCCCCCAGTTAGTGACAGGTGTCCCCCCCCCCTAGTTAGTGACAGGTTTCCCCCCCCCCAGTTAGATAGTGACAGGTGCCCCCCCAGTTAGAGTGACAGGTGCCCCCCCAGTTAGAGTGACAGGTGCCCCCCCAGTTAGAGTGACAGGTGCCCCCCCAGTTAGATAGTAACAGGTGTCCCCCCAGTTAGAATGACAGGTGCCCCCTCCAGTTAGAGTGACAGGTGCCCCCCCAGTTAGATAGTTACAGGTGCCCCCCCCAGTTAGATAGTGACAGGTGCCCCCCCCAGTTAGAGTGACAGGTGCCCCCCCAGTTAGATAGTGACAGGTGCCCCCCCCAGTTAGAGTGACAGGTGCCCCCCCAGTTAGAGTGACAGGTGCCCCCCCAGTTAGAGTGACAGGTTCCCCCCCAGTTAGAGTGACAGGTGCCCCCCCAGTTATAGTGACAGGTTCCCCCCAGTTAGAGTGACAGGTGCCCCCCCCAGTTAGAGTGACAGGTGCCCCCCCCAGTTAGATAGTGACAGGTGCCCCGCAGTAAGTGACAGGTGCCCCCCCAGTGACAGGTTTTCCCCCAGTCAGCGTCCATTGCCTCGCTCCTGTGCTCCGCTGCCTCACAGCTCAGACCTCACAGATCGCGGCGACTGAAACAAGCAGAGCGCGCGCATAATACCCGCGCGGCAGAACGTCACATGCGGAAGTACATGTTACATGTTTGTATGCTTTTTCAAAGTCACTAAGGCCTCATTTCCATGACTGCACTGCAGACAATGCAGGTGGCTGTCACAACGCATGGCACTGGATTGCTCTGAGATTTCCCTAAATATGGATTTGATTCTATTCATCTATAATAATTGGAATCACACAGCAAACCATGCATTGTGATTACAATGTAAATAGAAATACATAGTTACATAGTTAGTTTGGTTTAAAAAGACATCTGTCCATCAAGTCCAACCAGAAAAAAAAAAAACACCATCCTGAATTTGCACATATCCCAGTTGATCCAGGGGAAGGTAAAAAAACCTTGCAAGGCCTGGTCCAACTTGCCTTAAAAGTGATCAACCATCCAGGAATTACTTAAAAATTATAGCAGTGAATGCCCTTCAATGCAAGGAAAGCACCCAAGTCCTCTTTAAATGCAGATATAGAATTTGTCATATCTACTTCCTAAGGTAATTTATTCTAGATTTTAACCACTCTTACTGTGAAGGGCCCCTTTCTAAATAGATGGCAAAAACTTTTTTCCGCCATATGCAAATCATGTCCCCTTGTCCTTTGTACAACCCTGGGGGCAAAAAGCTCATCTGCCAAGCTTTGTATTGCCCTCTGATATATTTATACATGTTAATCAAATCACCTCTCAGTCACCTTTATTCCAAGCAAAATAAACCCAGACTGTCCAACCTTTCTTGGTAAGTGAGATCTACCATCTCTCTGATTCATTTACTTGCCCGTCTTTGTACCTGTTCCAGAAGGTCAATGTCCTTTCTATCGTGTGGTGCCGAAAACTGTATCCCATATTCCAGATGTGGCCTCACAAGTGATTTATACAGTGCTAATATACTAGCATCTCTAGATATTATTTCCCTTTTTATGCATCACAGAATTGTATTTCCTTTAGCTACCACTGCTTGGCATTGTATATGATTACCTATCTTTGTTATCAACCAGAATTCCTAAGTCCTTCTCCAAGTCTGATGTTCCCAGCTGTATGCCATTTATTTTATATAATGATCTACCATGGCACCATACGTACCGTCCCAGGTGCATTACTTCACATTTATCAACATTTAGTTTAATTTGCCACTTGCCAGCCCACATGGCCATGTTGTCCAGGTCATGTTATAATTTGTCACTATCTGTCTAAGTCTTGATAATTCTGCATAATTTTGTATCATCTGCAAAGATTGCTACATTACTCTGTATTCCGTCTACTTAATCATTAATAAATGTATTGAAACGAATTGGAGCAAGTATTGACCCGTGCAGTACCCTACTGCTAACATGCTAACAGTTTCCCATATTGAGTATGTTCCGTTTACTACCATTCTTTGGCTTCTATCCCTTAACTAGTTCTCTATCCACATACACATATTTTCTCGTAGTCCCTGTATCCTCAGCTTCTGCATGTAACGATCGGTGTCAGCACACAGAGAGAATCTGATTATTGGTGATCTGCAGTATCACCAAGAATACAGATTTATACCTGATTATTAATGATCTGCAGAATCACCAATAATACAAGTATAACTAACCTCTGGACACCTGAAAACGTGTAAGTGTTTGGTGCAACAGTAATGAGTAGAATCACCTGAGGAGCAGATGACTCTAAGCAGAAGAGTCAGACTCTACTGCAGTCAAAGGACTCCTAGAGGATGAGTCCCTGACTGGTTTGTAGAGAGGTCCCTCTGAGAGACAGGGGGTCCCTGCAGATGGACTGAACACCCAGGGGGAGGGTGACAGCCAGAGGGGTCGGCCAGATCGGGTCGGCAACACACGAGCAGATACAGTACAGAGACAGAAGGCTGATTCGGTAACCAGGGACAGGCAAGGTTGGCAACAGGTAATCAGATATGCATAGGTACTGAATCAGAAAGCAGAAGGAGAGTCAGGAAAGCAATAGGTCATAACAGATATCAAACAAGGCCTAGTCTTGGGTGTGAGGTCCGTGGTCTCAACACCCTGGAACTAGTCTGAAGTATAACACAGTATCCCTAGTCTTGGGTGTGAGGTTTGTGGTCTCAACACCCTGGAACTAGTCTGAAGTATAACACAATAGTAACACAGTATCCCTAGTCTTGGGTGTGAGGTCCGTGGTCTCAACACCCTGGAACTAGTCTGAAGTATAACACAATAGTAACACAGTAATCTGGCTAAGTGTGGATTCCCAGGTCCTCCCGGTTCAACCACACTGAAAGATCTGACTAAGGTCTGAGTGCTAACACATAAGCATTCGCAACGCCAGACAACTAGCAACTGACAGGCAAGGAGTATATATAGCAAAGCACTCCTCAGCGCCGCTCAGTTCCCTTCAGCCAATCCCCTGCCACGCCGGGATCATCTGATCTTCCCGATCAGCTGACCCCTCTCCTATTGGCATAAAGAGCCTGTCTTGCAGCGCGCGCGTAGCTCTCCATCTGTGTGCACTACTAGGTACAGACAAACCAGACGCATGCTGCTGCGGAGGAACCGCCGGTCTGAACGCGGAAACAGCCGCCTCACTGTCAGACCGCGCGGCGGTGTCTCCGCAATCCATTACACTGCACAAGGTTATTGTGGGGAACAGTGTCAAAAGCCTTTGCAAAGTCCAAGTACACTACATCTATAACTTTCCCAAGATGTAAATTTAATTCACCACTTCATAAAAGTTGAGCATGTTGGTGGGACAGGACCTGTATTTAGTAAAACCATGCTGTCAAACTGAAATAAGATTATTCTGTGCTACATAAGTTTGTATAGCATCCCGTAGGATACCTTCAAACTACGCACAACTGATGTTATGCTGACAGGTCTATTGTTTCCAGGCTCAGATTTTTTTCTCTTCTTGAATAAGGGGAAAACATCAGCTGTACACCAGTCATAAGGAACTGACCAACTTGAAAGAGAATCATAGAATATAAGATAAAGTGGCTTATCGATAACTGAACTCAACTCCTTTAATACCCGGGGGTGAATGCCATATGGGCCAGGTGCTTTTTCTATCTAAATATTTTTTAAATAGTATCAAAGAAAAACAGTTCAGCACTTGCAGCTCACGTGCCATTAAAAAAGCTTTAATGCATTCAGCTTACATGTCACAACATACTGCGTACATCTTCATAAACGCATAGATCCTACCCAATTTTATGTAGCTGTGGATTGAAGTAGAGTAGTGGTAATCCTGACAATCGTTTTGCTCTCCTGAGCATCCTCTGGGGCTCTATTATTTAACTGTGGATGAGGAGGTCAGACTGTGTAGTCTATTCACTTCTGATTTCCCTGTGGATTGCATCACTCAATGTACAAGTGTAAATAAGGTAAATGATCTTTATGTCCATTGGGAAGGGCATTTTATTCCATCGCTTGAGAGATGCCAATTAGGTAAATTTCTGTCCTGTACCCTCACATATCCCATGCATATGTACATTGGCAAAGGATACTTTGCTCTTCACTCCTGTCTCCCCTCCCTCCCCCATTTTTTTATATACCAAAGTTTTTACACTTCTCAAAAGCATTGTTAAAGTGAGCCTCAACTGAAATATACAAACATACCCATATATATGTATTAATTTTTTTCAATCACCTTTTTAACAAAATCTCCGATAACAAGTAATTGTCTCATTTAATGTCAACGGCACTTCAGTATGCAAACTGACTCTGTTTTTTTATCACCCTGGAAGCTGAATTAATTCACAAGAAGAATATTTTTATTCTTTGATTATATGAGTTTGTCTCCCTAAAGAGTAATGTGATAATTTGCTACTGTGAATTATCAATCACGCATAATTATTCAGCTCATTTGGATTTTGTGACAGAGCTCTTGCTGCTGCTTGACTGATAATGGTTCTAAAGTTGTAACACTTTAATACCTAATAAATTAGCCTATACATTTAAAGGGACAGCGGGGTAAAACTAATACGGTTTAATTATGCATGAATAACATACACACTAATTTTTGCCGCCAGAATTACTTTTAATATTAATAAGCATACAGTACACTGATGTATAAAAAGGCTTGAATCAAGAATATGTTTTTTTTAATAAAATAGTGACATGCAAAGCACAACCAGACTGTCACGATTGTGGAACTTTCCCCGTGATCAGCGCACAACGCGTGCGCTGACACGGCGGAGATCCTCCACAAGCGTATAATTTGCAGGAACCCAGCAAAAGGTGCTACGCACCTGTAGAGGGAAATTCCTGTCGGCAGATGGCGCTGGGGAGTGCAGAGGAACCAATCCTCTGTACCTCCACAAGTGCCAGACAGGAATTGTACGAAGCGCAGAATGCAATCGCAAGAGAGGCGATTGTGAATGAGATTGAGCAAAAGATATAGGTTGTATGTGTGTGCGCCAATCCAGTCGCCACTCCGCGACCGCGCACACACACAACAGCAGATACGAAATAGGAACGCGATCGCGAGAGGTGCGATCGCGAGACGTGACACAAGGCAGAACAGAATAGAATACAAGGGTAGCAAAGGCACAGCAAATACAATAAGGAGATATGGAAAATAACAACGCTAGCTAACCGCGAACACCGCACTCATTCGCAACAGTGCACGCGGTTATGCGCGATCTCCACGTGATAAGCACAATAGAGACAAGCACGCCTAACTAACCATAAACAGACAAACATGAAACAGGGGACGCGAGCGCTTGCTTAACGGTTACCTCACCGAGCCTGTAGCAAGCGCAGCGGACAAGACAGACACACGAAAAACAAGAACTAGGCAGGAAGGATCCACCGCTCTTCCGCCAGAGCAAGTGTGATCCAAGCAGGAACACAGATCAGAAAGATCCACAGCCGCTAACGCTAGCGGCTAGTGCGATCTCAGCAAGACAGAACGATTCGCTATCAACCGCCGCTGTTGACAGTGCAATCGCGACCGACAAGACAGAACAGAAGGATCCCCAGCGCTCGCACAAAGTAGCTAGCGCGATCCCAGGAGACAGAACAGAAGGATCCCCAGCGCTAGCACAAAGTAGCTAGCGCGATCCCAGAAGACAGAACAGAAAAGATAGCTGGTAGCAACCGCTGCACCAGCTATACTCCAAGAACATAGATCAGAACCATTTCCTGTCAACCACCATAGGGACAGGACAATGGCAAACAGGCAAGACAAGACAGAACAGGCAATACAGATAATACAACCTGACTGGGCTAGAAGGGGAGCCTAAAGCAACCCCCAGGAATTAACTATACTAGATAGCAATGGCTGACACTCCAGCAGTGTCCATCAGGAACTGAGCATGGAAGGGAAATGACCAGCGAAGCATTCTGGGAAACATAAAGCTCTTATAGTGCCAGTCATCAAAGAAGGCAGGTAGGGGATTTGCATAACGAATGTATGCAAATTCCCCAGCAAGAGAACAGAACAGAAACTTGCAATGGAAAGACAGGTCTCTGTTCCAGAGACCTGCAGCCCACAGACTAGAGGAATGGACAAACAGCTGTCTGCCTGTGCAGCCAGCTGAGCGGATCATCACAGTACCCCCCCTTCTAGGGATGGATTCCAGACATCCCTCAAGACTGGTAACATCACAAAACTCTAACTGAAGACTCATGAAGGTCAGGACAGCCCGACAAGGCCCAATTCCAGAGTCAGTCCATCCGAAACCGACCTCATCAGAAGCAGAAGCCACCGAAACATGCCCATCAGCACTGCAAGTCTCAGCGCAACACCCATCAGGACTGTGGACACCAGAGAAGAAGCCATCGACACCCTCCAGACAATACCCACCACCTTCCAAGGAGCGTCCAAGAATACCAAACCTGCCGCAATACCTGTTCGAAGTGTCCCTTACAACACCAAAGCCATTGCTGATTGCATTCAGGGCACCAAGCAAAACTTTTCCCGGAATCTCCCAGAACGCCTTGAAGCTCCGCAGAGATCCCAAGAAGCCAGAACGTTCACCAGGCTCACATGGAGAACCACCAAGAACCCCTATGGAACCTATGATCATTCCAGACTCAAAATTAGCAGGACACCCATCAAGATCAGGACTTTCAGGGACCACTTCTGGGCATGCAAGCAGGCAGGCTATATCAGAACATGTCTCCACAGAGGAAGCATCTGAGTACGCTGGTAACCGAGGCACATTTGGGCTTTCTGGGTCACAGAGCACATCGGGGTACACTAGTACAGGAGAAATCTCAGGACATGTCGGGGAACTGCCAACCTCAGAGTCCGACACGACAAGACCAAAACCAGTACCGGGCAGAAAATCATCACGCGTAAAGATCACAGGTACTGGTCTTTCAAAAGAAGACTCGGATTCAAATTCAGAATTTTCTGTAACTGTAATATCATCATTGACTACACATGAATGAAGCTCCACAAGAGCTGCAAAAGTAGTCAGCAAGGCAGCAATGCCTATTGAAGTGGGCAACACCTCAGAAGGACCTGGGGGGCAGGAGACATCTCCCACAAGTTCTGCACCCCTTGGGAGGAACTCGGAGATCTTTAGATCATCGAACAAGACCTCAGGAACATCATTTTTCAAGTTGTCTAAGAAGGATTCTGTACTATCCATGTTACAGGGCAAAACTGGAACTTTATTTTGAGAACAGGGCAGATGTCCCAGGGAAGGTTCCACCATAAACTGAGACTGAATTTCATCATCATGAGTGGAACGTACAGGAATATTCACTGGACCACACACTGAGTCCCTAACTTTAATCTCACTGCACCCAGAACTCTGCGTAGTAGTCAAACTAGCTTGCAATTCCAAAACTGCAGAAAGACAGGTAAAAATAGCAGCAATACCTAGACGAGCCTCTAGGGGCAGGGCAGGAGATATTGTACAAGGCAATATTGACTCATCCAGAGTACTGGGTGGAGAGTCAATACTGTCTTCAGAATCAGACTCGCAAATGTCAATGCAAGTGGACATCATGCCTTCATTCATGGTACAGGGCAGGTTCAGAGAAAGCTTCTCTGGACAAGGCAAAGAAGCTTCAGCATCAGATTCGCAAAACCGAAGCGCTGTCTCATTCTTAGATTCGGCTAACAATGTCGAATCTGAGGAGTCAGAACGCAAAATTTGCGGATCCAAGATCGCTTTAGGTTGCGAAACTGACGCTTCCATATCGCAAACTTCCGCGATCTGCGGAGCAGACTGCAAGGCATCTAGGACAGAAACACTGGAGCAACTGTCATCAGGCAACAGGCCTGCACAGGTGTGAACAGGGTGAGACAGAAACTCATTTGCAGAAGAAATGGCGACATCAACAGGATAAACTTTATTAGGCATAATAATTTTACTTTTGACGCTGCATAGTCGAGAAATTTTCCCCATAGCAGGGTCACAGACGGAAGATCTCAAAGATCTGTTTCTAAATGACAAAGGATCCCACACATCCTTGAGGAAACCGGCAGACTCATGCCGATCACAATCTGCATGAACATCCGAGAAACAAGCATCAGATCGCACAGATTCAAACTGCACACTGTCATTCATTTCAGATTGCACAAAGTCAAGACTCTCATGCTTTACCCCAGAAAGGCAGGAACAATCATCCGACAACGATGTCTCTTTATTGGAATCAATTGGTTGGTGTGTGTGCAACTCATCCAAAATCGTTTGCCATACATAGATCACCAGATCCACATCATCCTTGTCACATTCATCGGAATCAATCAGAAGGTACATAGAATCGAGACAAGCATTCAAGACATCTTCGCTTTTTGCGATGTAAAAATCGCAAAAGGCTTTCCAATCAAAATCGAATTCTTCCAGCAAGGCCCCAATATCCCAGGAAGCAAATGGGGGTTCAAACAGGCCAGTATCCAAATAATCTCCATAGGGGTGGAGTTCAGGAACAAGAACAGATTTTTTAACTGCTTTAATGTAGTGTGCGATCCTACCTAAAGCAGGATCCACATAAGCTTTGGATTGGGGCAAAAAACCTGAAAACTGATCAGCAGATGCATTATAAACATCATTATCATACTGCATGGTTTTGCCCATTTCAGACTTGACAGAAATAACCTCTTTATTTGTGGTTGCTAGGGGCAACGGATCTTTCCGCTGGGAAGCCTTCCTAGATCTTTTACGTTTAGAGGCTTAGAGGCTTTGGATGGCTGCTTTGTGGATGAAAGAGTAGATGGAACAGCTGATTGAGCTGCTGACAACAACTCATTAAGGGGGTATGGTAATTGAGGTAATCTCAGCCAATTGTGAATTAAAAAGGCCAAGAATTCCAGGGGTCTTTGACTCAGGGTGGTATGATTTAACACATCATAACCCCACATTGACATTTCGCCCCCCAACAGAATGTAGACCATTTGGGGGGCCCAGGTAGACACTGGGGTGCATTGGAATTCAGGGTTCGCTAACAGTTTCGTACACTCAGACAAAAATTCGTCTGCTGATTCAGGTTCAAGTTTTTTAAATCTCTTAAAGGTACAAGAGCCATATTCGACAAAATCGTACAAATCGGAAATTCCGTCTACACTGGGGTTTTGGGTTTGGCTGGTCATTCTGTCATGATTGTGGAACTTTCCCCGTGATCAGCGCACAACGCGTGCGCTGACACGGCGGAGATCCTCCACAAGCGTATAATTTGCAGGAACCCAGCAAAAGGTGCTACGCACCTGTAGAGGGAAATTCCTGTCGGCAGATGGCGCTGGGGAGTGCAGAGGAACCAATCCTCTGTACCTCCACAAGTGCCAGACAGGAATTGTACGAAGCGCAGAATGCAATCGCAAGAGAGGCGATTGTGAATGAGATTGAGCAAAAGGGATAGGTTGTATGTGTGTGCGCCAATCCAGTCGCCACTCCGCGACCGCGCACACACACAACAGCAGATACGAAATAGGAACGCGATCGCGAGAGGTGCGATCGCGAGACGTGACACAAGGCAGAACAGAATAGAATACAAGGGTAGCAAAGGCACAGCAAATACAATAAGGAGATATGGAAAATAACAACGCTAGCTAACCGCGAACACCGCACTCATTCGCAACAGTGCACGCGGTTATGCGCGATCTCCACGTGATAAGCACAATAGAGACAAGCACGCCTAACTAACCATAAACAGACAAACATGAAACAGGGGACGCGAGCGCTTGCTTAACGGTTACCTCACCGAGCCTGTAGCAAGCGCAGCGGACAAGACAGACACACGAAAAACAAGAACTAGGCAGGAAGTATCCACCGCTCTTCCGCCAGAGCAAGTGTGATCCAAGCAGGAACACAGATCAGAAAGATCCACAGCCGCTAACGCTAGCGGCTAGTGCGATCTCAGCAAGACAGAACGATTCGCTATCAACCGCCGCTGGTGACAGCGCAATCGCGACCGACAAGACAGAACAGAAGGATCCCCAGCGCTCGCACAAAGTAGCTAGCGCGATCCCAGGAGACAGAACAGAAGGATCCCCAGCGCTAGCACAAAGTAGCTAGCGCGATCCCAGAAGACAGAACAGAAGAGATAGCTGGTAGCAACCGCTGCACCAGCTATACTCCAAGAACATAGATCAGAACCATTTCCTGTCAACCACCATAGGGACAGGACAATGGCAAACAGGCAAGACAAGACAGAACAGGCAATACAGATAATACAACCTGACTGGGCTAGAAGGGGAGCCTAAAACAACCCCCAGGAATTAACTATACTAGATAGCAATGGCTGACACTCCAGCAGTGTCCATCAGGAACTGAGCATGGAAGGGAAATGACCAAAGAAAGCATTCTGGGAAACATAAAGCTCTTATAGTGCCAGTCATCAAAGAAGGCAGGTAGGGGATTTGCATAACGAATGTATGCAAATTCCCCAGCAAGAGAACAGAACAGAAACTTGCAATGGAAAGACAGGTCTCTGTTCCAGAGACCTGCAGCCCACAGACTAGAGGAATGGACAAACAGCTGTCTGCCTGTGCAGCCAGCTGAGCGGATCATCACACAGACCTCTTTCTACCTGTCTCACCAGAGATCATTGTGTTGATATTGCTGCTCATTTGGCCAAGCATGGCTATAATTCTGAATGAATATGTTAGAGTGGTTAGGAGCCATGCAAGGTCCTACAATTGAAATCATCTGAAAATTTCCATAAAATGTTCAGACTAGGAGCCAGTTGTTCAAGGACTGCATATGTCATAGTGTTTGGCTGCATATACAGGTAAAGCTTGAAAAACTAGAGTATCATGCAAAAGCTGTCAGGTGGTCAGCCGTCAGGTCAGCAAAATGCATTAAAAAATGAGTCTGATCTAGAGTTTTAAAAATACAGTAATGGACAAAGATATTTTAACCCTTTTGTTTTGTCAGAAAATGCATCACTTCTGGAAAATCTTTGAAATTACAAAGGATAGGACATCTTCCACCACAAGTATCACATGCCACTCACCATCCTCTGAGCCCACCGGTACAGACTAACAGCACTTTGTGGCAGTTTAGTGTCTCCCTTTATCTCCTGGTATTCAATGATGATTCCACTTCCTCCACAGGAATGATCCCAATAGACTCCCAATGCTTCCTCTCTCCATCAGCTATCCCCAGCAACTTTTTAGATCAATACCTCAAATAAAAGACTTTCTCATAGTGTAACTGTAGATTTTAAAGGTTAAAAAACAGCATTTTGTTTAGCAGCTGTCAGGCCTCCACATTTTCTGTGTGCTTGTCACCATGAGTGCCTCTAGTACACTCCTGCATGTGATCAACAGCACCTCCTGTTCCTCCAGTCTGAAGCATGTGTACCACTATAGAATTCACCATGTGTGTGACCTATTCCATGTCCAGAAACCCACCCTAAGTGTTTCATCACATATGACTCACCAGATGCATGACACAGAACTCCTCCCTTCTGGCTGTGTCATTTTCTATCTGGCGATAAGTTCCTTGTTTCTATGCTGCAAAGTAGTCTTTTAACATGTTGACCTAACTAGCACTTTGTGGATGTAATGCTAATAATCAACACATTTTGGGGGGCCTTTAGGTAGGAAGTGGTAAAACATTACATTTCCCCCTCCCCCATATAACTCGTATTCAAACATTGTGTGAAGAGTCATACTCAAGAGTCAGTTTCAAATAACTAAGTGTCATTTACATGATAATTACATTTACCTAACATATCAATGTTAGCATTTTCTAATGTTGTTAGCAATCTAATTTTTTGTATTTTTTGCATAATTATGTTTTAGCAGTAAGACTATGATGTGATTATTAAATCTTCTCCTGTATGCCAAACACATTCACTGTGTAAGGCTTTATATAAAAGCATTTACCAAATTTAATGTATTCACAAGGAGACACCTTATCATCTGACTTGTTGTTGCTGCCAATCCGCTTATCACTAAGATCTTATTTCTATTTTTTCTTTATTCTATGGTCTTAGTTACCATTGATCAGTCAATGATGTTGTGGCTGGAAAAATACTGGTATGTTTTCGATCCATGGACATTTTTGGTGGGTTGCACCAGGTTTTTCCAAATTCACTTTTATTCCTATTTACTTATGACACTGATTTTTTTTCTCCATACGTCCCTCATACTTTTTCGACCACCATTTCATTTTGTTCCCTGTTTTCATTTTCATACACTCTCTTTAGCCTGAAGTACCATGATTAGAGTAAAGTCATTCTCAATCAAGCATAATGCTGATAATTCTCAATAATAATGTTAGTAGGCGGTGCTCCTTGTCTGGCCACCAGCCAAGCAGGAAGTGACGCGCGCTTGCGGTCACTTCCTGCTTCGAGGTAAGCGGAAGTGAACATAAAAGTATTGTAAAAATATGCTTCCGCGCGTGCGCGCTGCGATGGCAACTGTTTAAAAAACCGCGTCGCAATAGACTAACATGACTAGTACTACTGGGCCAATGCAGATCGCCGCAGAAGACGCGTGGAAATGTAGTTTTGTGCTAGCGTTAGATCGGGCACTTCCGGTGCAGCATACTGCTACTTGGGAGGTGTGAACTCCCCCTTGGGGGAACATTAGGCTGCAGCAATTTAACCGCACCGTGCCAGTGTGAAAGGCCCCTAAACATTTCCTAATTTACTGGAACATCAACCACCACCACTGCATTGTCTCAGAAACAGTAAAGTTACAATTAGTTAGCCTCTGTTCCAAGCCTGAATGGAGGGACAGGAGATTACCACAGTTTGCAGGAACACTGACACAGAGACCAGGAATAATGTGCAATAAAGTGTTTATTGCAAAGCAATATTGTGTAAGAACATGCATACAATTATAATGCAAATAAAGTGTAAACATTCGATCACTCTAATGCAAGATATACACTAGGAATCACCCACAAACCAGGAAATGAAGTGTGCACTCATAAGACCAAATACCCTGACTAACTAAACTATTTACAAGTAATATACATGCAGTATATATAAACATATACAACATACAGATATATACAAACATACATGGTATTAAAGGAGCAGGCAGTAGCAAAGTAAACAGGAAGGCTGAGTCAGCAACAGGCTTAGCAGATGAAGGCTTAGTACAAAGGAACAAGAGAGAGCCAGAGTCATGCCAAACTGAAAATGTCCCCTTTTCCCTCCAGTACCTCTTCCACTTTCTTCTTTACCTTTCAGCATACTCTTCACTTGAACCTACAGTGTTAATTCTATAGACTATTCAACAGTGTCCCAGGTGTTCTGCCCCCATCTTGATGAGTAGATGCTCACAAGTTGAACACACTGGGATTGATTCACAAAAGCGTGCCAAAGCATAACACGACTGTTTAGTGCGCAATGTAATGCATGTGAAGGTTTGTGCACGTAAAGATTTACGTGTGTGCTACCGTGGCAGAGTGCGAGCATTAATGCGCAACAACCTTCATTAGCGTGGGCACGTAAATCTTTACACACGCAAACTTTCATGCGCATTACATTGCACGCTAAACGCATACCACGGTCGTGCTATGCTTTAGCAGACTTTTGTGAATCAAGCCCATTGGGTTAGCAATACAAATTACATTGTTGGTGATAAAATAGCTTAAACGGTTTCTGTAATCTGTATCTGCTACTACTGTGCTCGTCTGCCCTTCCAATCTCAGCAAGAGATGACATTGCCCAATGAATACCTTCCAGACATACAAGTAGGTTCACATTTTTAATGATGTGTTTCTGCATTGTGATTATTATTATTGATTTATAAAGCGCCAACATAATCCGTGGCGCTGATTGTGATTGCAAATATGCTGCTAATTCTGCTGCTGCTGATGCCTTTTCCTTCATACCCTTCAGATTTCTGGATATACATCAATAAATAATATAAAATGTATCCACAGTTACAGAAGTGGCACAGTATTCTTTTCCATATCATCAGGTGGAAATCTAATAGCTGTATATTCCTAGAATTTTTTCATCTTTTCATTAAATTGTGACCCTGAAATTGTTTCAGTTTCTCCCTCTGCATGACACCAATTTCTGCATTGGTTTCTTTGAAAATTTTCTGGGTCAGAGGGATGCACTGCTATTTTTCTCTCTGAGTGCTAGCTATTGTTTAAAAACACTTTACCTGCCATTTATTAGCAATGCCTGTTAGCTTATAGAAAAGACGGAAAATGGAAAAGGAGGTCAGAAAGAAGAAAGGCTAAAGTCACACACAGAAGAGTTCTGAACTCTGCTGAGATAATACAATGCAGATGTGATTTGGGGAGCAACAAGCTATAATTCAAATACAATCCATTTTATTAGCTCCAATAAACTCTTTCTGCTTGAAAGAGATGAAAAGCAGTGGTGCGTGCTAATATTCGCATTGGCTTGTTCAGATGCAATAATATTAGAATTTGTTTATTTTTCTCAAATTAAGGACATTTTCTTATCACTAACATTATGGTTTGAATATTAAAGTAAATTTATCATCAGCAACATTTGAATGACATCCAAAACATCCATTTGGCTTTCCTATAAATACTTTAAATTGTTTACCACAGTTTGATCAATTTCACACCATCTGTAGCATATAGAATTAAGCACACAAACAAAGTCGAATGTATCATTTGTCTGAAAATCAAACTTCTGATTCTTTCTATCCAATCTGTTGCTGAAAACAATGATTTTATAAAGAAAAAGAAGTAAATACAGTTAAAAAAAATGGGTAGAAAAAAAATGCCAGCCTGATAAATATAGAAAACCAGCCCAGGGTAAATAATTAAAACATATATCTCTGGTCACAGGGCATAGACATTATTGCTTTCCTCGTTGCCTGCTTGAAATCCAATTACTTATTACCATTTCAATTTGTGTTAATTATTCCCTGATATTAATGCACACCGATCGCTATATAAATGTCCTCTCTCCAGCTACATGATCGGTGCTATTTTTCCTTCAGCCACATTTTGGACTGAGTCATGAGTAATCCTTATTTACATTCACTTCTATGTGTTACCTCTTGTTTAGGTCCATGAATAAAATTGTGATAACAGCAAACAAAACAATGGACGACAAGAGGGTAAGTGGGGGAGTTCAGTTTACGCCAACTTTTGAACCCAATGAAGCCCTCTCTCAGTATGCGAATGTTATGTAACTTCCTTTTCCTTTACCAAGCACTCTGCTGATCCCTACTTCAACCGACTTTGGACCATGCAACATATGTATAGGACTACCATCTCGTCACTACCAGACCTAATTTCACAGTCAGTATCTACAGCTGACTCCTCTCTTTATGCATGTCTGTGGACCCCTTTGGCATGAGAGGATGCAGAGGAAGTGGCATCTGCAGTGGCAACATGTTCCATTTCAAGGACTGGTGACAGATCTTTCAGATGTCCACAGGGCCGGGCCGAGGCATAGGCTGGAGAGGCTCCAGCCTCGGGGCGCAGTGTAGGAGGGGGTGCACAATTCATTCAGCTATCATTCCTAATTGTATTTGAAGCAGAAAGAAATAAGAAAAGGAGATACATGGAAGTGACTACAAGCCAGATAACTAGATATTAAGGTGTTGGGGGCCCTGTGGCACCTCTTAGTCTAATAGCAATCAGTGTGTGACGGCTGGGGTGGAGGGATGGAGGGGCGCACTTTGGTGTCTCAGCCTTGGGTGCTGGAGGACCTTGTCCCGGCTCTGGATGTCCATGGTTTAGTTGGAAGCTAAGATTTTAAATGATATCCAGACAACAGACATCCTGTTAATATCGGTCAGCTTCTCCCTTTTTCAGGTTGTTGCTGGTACATCTTCTTTTTTCTCCTACTCCTGCCCATTGAAGTGCTGATCTGTGCTTTCAGTCCTTATTGGGTCACACACCTCACCAACAACTTCTTCCTCCTCCACCTCCTCATCATCATCACCAACCTCAATGACATTTCAAGCACCAAGAGGCACCTGATAAGTAGAGAGGTCCTGAACTCAGCAACCAGTATTCTGTGAACATCAGCTGTTTGCATTTGCGGCGAATAGCGAACATTTAGCATGGTCGATTCAACCCCTATACATTATCATTGAGATCATCTTTGACCCCTTATCTCACAGTCCGCAGACCAGACAAATGGCAACTAATCAGCTAGCATCCCTTCCTGCCCCCCCCCCCCCCCCCCACCCCTAATATGGTTTAGGGGAGCTATTTTACCTACTTTATGCACACATGATAAAGGAAAAAAATAATTCTGTACTAAAAAAATGATTATCATATAGAACAATTCTTCAGTCTTGCATAAGAGGCAAAATAAATCCTGTCATGAACATTTGGTAATACAGAAAGAGCTAATTTATCTACAATTACGCATGTAGGCATTAATTTATACACATAATTAGTGCAAAATGTATGCTAAACCTTTTTCATGGGTGCTTAATGTTATTAAATCATAAGATGAAGTGAAGTCAGTGAAAACACTACAATAAATAAAAGGTTTGTGAAAAGCATAAAAAAAAGTTTATGAATCCATCCGTTAGATAGACCCTGATTTTATAAACTTGTAAGTAAAAAATAACCAATAGAGGTTAATAAAAATAATATTAAACTTAAGTTGACCTTGGATCAATTGTTTTAAGTATTTTTTGTTTGCGTGAGGTGAGGTAAGGTAAGGTAAATTGAAAACAATAAAAATAATGAGCTTGCAGAGATATTAAAAAATGCAGGCATACGTTCTAGTTAATCCACAGTAGGGATCTTTCCCAGATTGTATATATTAGTATATGATTAGTAAATCCCTGCGTGAAAATTTCGAACCAGGTTGGTTATTAGAGATGGGCCGAACGGTTCGCCGGCGAACGGTTCCACGCGAACTTCGGTGGTTCGCGTCCCGCTGGCGAACCTTTGCGGAAGTTCGGTTCGCCCCATAATGCACCTTGAGGGTCAACTTTGACCCTCTACATCACAGTCAGCAGGCCCAGTGTAGCCAATTAGGCTACACTAGCCCCTGGAGCCACTCCCCCCCTTATATAAGGCAGGCAGCGGCGGCCATTACGGTCACTCGTGTGCTGCCTGCGTTAGTGAGAGTAGGACGAGCTGCTGCAGACTGTCTCTCAGGGAAAGATTAGTTAGGCTTAACTTGTTCCTGTCTGGCTGCATACCTGTTCTGTGAACCCACCACTGCATACCTGTGCTGTGAACCCACCACTGCATACCTGTGCTGTGAACCCACCACTGCATACCTGTTCTGTGAACCCACCATTGCATACCTGTGCTGTGAACCCACCACTGCATACCTGTTCTGTGAACCCACCATTGCATACCTGTGCTGTGAACCCACCACTGCATACCTGTTCAGTGAACCCACCACTGCATACCTGTGCTGTGAACCCACCACTGCATACCTGTTCAGTGAACCCACCACTGCATACCTGTTCTGTGAACCCACCACTGCATACCTGTGCTGTGAACCCACCACTGCATACCTGTTCTGTGAACCCACCACTGCATACCTGTTCTGTGAACCCACCACTGCATACCTGTTCTGTGAACCCACCACTGCATACCTGTTCAGTGAACCCGCCACTGCATACCTGTTCTGTTCAGTGGACCCGCCACTGTATACCTGTTTAGTGAACCCGCCACTGCATACCTGTTGTGTTCAGTGAACCTGCCACTGCATACCTGCCTGCAGGCCGCTTGACTACCTTCTCCACCACCACCAACAGGGTCCGGGACTCCAGGCGGATTGCTGAATTTTTTAGGCCGCTGCTAGCAGCGGCCGCTGTAATAATTTTTCTGGTGCGTGTACATGACTGCCTAATTTTTCTGACTGCACTGCGGGCAGCTGCAACAACAAAAGAAAAGGCATGTACATGCGCCCATTCCCCTTCGTGATCATTACCTTGCCGTGGTGAAGGGGCTTGCGTATCACAATGAAGCAATGACCGGCGCATAGATGAGTGTCTCGGGGGGCACACAAAAGATAATAAGGTCGTTGCTTCATTATGGTCAGACCAAATTTGATCAGCTGGACAGTCACTGTTCTGTCATTCAGCTACATCAGCCAGGCGACCATATGGGCTGTAAAGCCACCAAAACATGCACTCTCGCCATGGTGCGCACCAGTCCAGCACGGCCGTCACTACACAAACAGCTGTTTGCGGTGCGTTACACGGTGAGTTTGTTGTGTCAGTGTGAAGCAGTACCTTAATTACACTACCTGATTGATGTATACACATGCAAGATGTTTTAAAGCACTTTAGGCCTGTCATTTAGCATTCAATGTGATTTCTGCCCTTAAAGTGAACCTTAAGTGTCCCAAAAAAAATGAGTTTTACTCACCTGGGGCTTACCTCAGCCCCCTGCAGCTGATCGGTGCCCACAACGAGTCGCTCTGATGCTCCGGGTCCCGCTGGCGGCCACTTCCGGTTTCGCCGTCAGGACCCGTCAGGCTGGGGAACGCGGCTGATATTACGCGTTCCCAGCCAAAATAGCACCCCTATGCGGCCATATGTCCGCATACGGGTGCCTATGCGGACATATGGCCGCATAGGGGTGCTATTTTGGCTGGGAACGCGTAGTATCAGCCGCGTTCCCCAGCCTGACGGGTCCTGACGGCGAAACCGGAAGTGGCCGCCAGCGGGACCCGGAGCATCAGAGCGACTCGTCGTGGGCACCGATCAGCTGCAGGGGGCTGAGGTAAGCCCCAGGTGAGTAAAACTCATTTTTTTTGGGACACTTAAGGTTCACTTTAAAACGCTGCTTTGCGTCAAATCCAGATTTTTCCAGGGGACTTTTGGCGTGTATCCCACTCCGCCATGCCCCCCTCCAGGTGTTAGACCCCTTGAAACATCTTTTCCATCACTTTTGTGGCCAGCATAATTATTTTTTTTTTCAAAGTTCGCATTCCCATTGAAGTCTATTGCGGTTCGCGAACTTTAACGCGAACCGAACCTTCCGCGGAAGTTCGCGAACCCGGTTTGCGAACCTAAAATCGGAGGTTCGGCCCAACTCTATTGGTTATGTTTATACATGCAACTAATGAAACAGAGAAATTGTATTATTGGTATATCAATATTTGACCTTCTGCAGTTTAATGATTGATTAGGAATCTTCAGCCTTTGGACAAAAAAAGTAATAGATTCCTGGAACCTCCAGGATGTTTCTTTTCACATAACCATTACTCATGTTTAAGAATGAGGTAACTTTCATCTTGCACAACACACCTGTATAAGATATATACAAAATGTTTAAAAGAACATGACATTACTGATAGGCGTGTAGTATAGACAAGCAATGTACAAGGGAGACAATTTAGAAACTGATTTATTAATGTTCAATGTATGTATCAAAAGTTCTGTATTCTGAATTGATTTGTGAATCTTGCAACCAGAGGCATAACTGCCCCCCCCCCCCCCCTTGCAAAACTTTGGATGGGGCCCACCATGCCAAAAAAACAAACAAAATAAAACCCAGAAATTGAAAAGGCAGCCAGGCAGGTTACAAAAAAAACTTACAGTATGGGAAGCCAGGTATAGGTGCCCCCAGTATATCCCAGTACAAGTGCCCCCGGTATAGGTTGCCAGTTATAGTTGCTCCCAGTACAGATAGTCAGTTATAGGTACCCTCAGTATAGGTAGCCAGTTATACGTGCCCCAGTATAGGTTAGCCATAGGTGCCCCTAGTGTATAAACAGGAAGTCACGTCAGACACTAGAGGGAGAAACGTCCATGCTGGAGCGCACGAAAGGTATGTATCTGCCACTGCCCGCCACTGCACAGACAAACGTATTGATGCTAGAGGGGAGTGCAGAGGGGAGAGCCCTAGGTGAGGGAGGGGAAGGACCGCCCCCCCCCCTCCCCGCCGAAGTGCAACATGGCTTCCCCCTCATGCTGCGACCCCTCCAGCCGCCCAAAACGGCCCTGAGTGCCCCCCCCCCCCCCTGCAGGGGCAGGGGCTGCAGGCCCTATTGATATGCCAGTGTTTACAGGTATTCCTGATTCCCCACTTTGGTCATGGACTCATTCGACTCAACTCACTGCAAATATGGGCCACGATAGTTGGTGAAAGTAATTACAGGAAAACTCCACTACTGCTAACAAAAAGGCAATAATGCAGAAATAAACCTGATTTTCCTTCCCTGAACAGATTTGTAGAGACCCTGGTCGCTTATTATGTAGATACATGCCCCCATTAACAAATATACTTTAGTGTTGCGGCTGCTCACTACAGGTCTGATAGTTTCCCTTGCAATTCTTTTTGTCCTTCATATTGATTTTCTTTTATGTGTCTCAGCATTACTCAAATATTTATAACCTTAATTCTATGTCTTTGATCTGTTAGCTGCATACATGGTGTAATGTAAGCAGGAGAAGGCCCTTTCCCATTGAGAAACACATTCTCTGAATTTCCACTACCGCAGTTCTGCCTGATTCAATCAGTGTACAGCCTGATTGTGGTGTGTTTTTTAAATTTGCAACACACAAAAAATGGGTGAGGAAAAAAAAGATTGCAGAAAAATTGTATAGCATTGTGATTGCTAAGTGATTTTCTTACCCTACTATACTTTGTGTAGGAAGCCAATCACAAGAAAAATGCAGCAGGACCGTTTATTGTGATTGGGTAAAATTGTGTTGCAAATGCAGCGCACCAATGGAAACAGCCCAACACAGTTTCCCTAAATTTTAAAAGTCCTAGATTTTTGCAATCCACAAGTGATCAGAATCGGTTATTAATAATGAGACACAATGGAGGGGAGTTTTAGAGCCACAGAGGGAGTAGCAGACGCTAGCAATGCTGTATACAGTGTACAGGCTGCAATGTGTGGGGAAATGTTAAATAACAACAGGCTACTGAGGTCTTTAGATATTTTCATGGGGTAAAATCATGTATTTAAGTTGCTTGATCAGGTGGTAACATAGGCTTGATTTAAAATGTGTATATCATAAATGCATTTATCCTTTACGTAGGATCAGGGCAGTTCCGGGGAGCATTAAATAATCAGCACATGCATTTTTGAGATAAATATCACAAACAGGATCTATTAAAGTTTGCAGCCTTAGGATTCTGAAGCATTACATATTCATTAACCTAAATGATGTAATCCTTATATTTATCATGGAAATACAGTTCTTTAATGCATGTGCAGACTCCATAAATATGCTCATTTAGGGAAAATTAAATTACTGATTTTAATGAGATAGTGGTCTTGAATTCCTAATCTGCCCCGTCATATTCAGCAAGGGAAGCACATCTGGTCATTAAATACAGGGTGCCCTCAGAGAAATCAGACTCAGTTCACCTATTAGTACAAAAATGAAACCATGCAGCTGGATTTGATGTTGCTTACTGACTGTTCTTACCAGTTAGAAAGAGTTAATTAAACCATGTCAATATCAACCATCAAGCTTGTATTAGCATGGTTATGTATACCAGAGTAGTTTAATTGGAGAATAGAGATGGCCCGAACAGTTCGCATGCAAACTTATTCGTGCAAACTTCGGTGGTTCACATTCACGATCAAATGCGAACTTTATGGTGGTTCGACCCGCCCCCTATATTACATAATTAGGGTCAACTTTGACCCTCTACATCCCAGTCAGCAGACACAGGGTAGCCAATCAAGTTACACTCCCTCCTCCCTTTCTTCCCGGAGTGTGCCGTGCGTAGAGAGGTGGATCAAGCTGTGGAGGAGCGTGAACAGGAACAGTTACAGGCGGAAGAGTTGTGGGATCAATTCTCATCAGAACCAGATGTTTCCTCAACACCTGCGGCAGTGCAGGGGGGGGGGGTGAGGAGGAGGAAGAGTGGTGTAGAGAAGAGGAGTCAGATGATGAGGAAGGTGTTTTGTTTTTTTTGGAGGAGGAGGCGGCAGAACAACAACCGCAGCAGGCATCGCAGGGGGCTTGTGCTGCTCAACTTTCCCATGGTATTGTTCATGGCTGGGGGGAGGAGAACTTACCTGACGTCACTGAGGAAGAGCAAGAGGAGATGGATAGTACGTCTGGATCCAAATTTGTGCTGATGGCATCTTTCATGCTTTCCAGCCTGTTGAGGGACCCCCGTATAAAAAAACTCAAGAGGGATGAGCTGTACTGGGTGGCCACGCTACTAGACCCTCGGTATAGGCACGAAGTGGCGGAGATGTTACCAACTCACCTGAAGGCAGAAAGGATGCTGCACATGCAGAACAAACTGGCAACTATGCTTTACAGTGCGTTTAAGGGTGATGTCACAGCACAACGGAATAAAGGTAACTCTGCCAGTAATCCTTCTCCAATGTCCACTCAGGCAAGGACAGGACGCTCTAGTGATCTCATGGTGATGTTGGACATGTGGACATTCTTCAGTCCAACGCCTCACCTTAGCCCTTCCGGATGCACCCTCCACCAACGCCTCGACCGGCAGGTAGCCAACTACCTGGACTTAAGTGTGGATGTAGACACTGTGAGCAGCGATGAACCCTTGGACTACTGGGTGCGCAGGCTTGACCTGTGGCCAGAGCTGTCTCAATTTGCCATCCAACTTCTGTCTTGCCCTGGCTCAAGCGTCCTGTCAGAAAGGACCTTCAGTGCAGCTGGAGGCATTGTCACCAAGAAGAGAAGTCGCCTAAGTCAAAAAAGTGCTTAGTACCTCACCTTTATCAAAATGAATGAGGCATGGATCTCGGAGGGCTACTGCCCGCCCGAAGACTAAGAAAGTCCCCACACACAGCATCTTTGCCTGAAAGCAGTGTGACTGCCTGCCCCAAGACTAAGTCGCTCCCCACACAGCATCTCTGCCTGCAGGCCACCAACAGGGTCCAGGACTCCAGGCGGATTCCTGAATTTTTAAGGCCGCTGCTGGCAGCAGCCTCTATAATACATTTTCTGGTGCGTGTACATGCCTGCCTAATTTTTCTGGCTGCACTGTAGCTGCAACAACAAAACAAAAGGCATGTACATGTGTCAAATCCCCATTCTTGATAGTTACCTTGCCGTGGTGAAGGGGCTTGCGTATCACAATGAAGCAATGACCGCCGTCTATATGAGTGTCTCGGGGGGGGCACACCCGAGATAATAAGGTCGTTGCTTCATTGTGGACAGACCAAATTCGATCAGCTGGACAGTCACTGTTGTTCTGTCATTGAGCTACCTCAGCCCAACCATATGGGCTGGAAAGCTGCCATCACCTGCACTCTCGCCATGATGCGCACCAGTCCAGCACAGCCATCACTACACAAACAGCTGTTTGCAGTCACTGCATACCTTTCGCGCATCTGTGACTGCACATTTTATTATACCTGGCAGTTAGTGCATACCTTTCACTTGAATGGATGGCAGACTTGCCCTCCATAACAGATTATCGTTAAAGGATTTAAAGTTGATTCATCTCATATATAGCAGGGCCTCGAAAGAGTCCTCCTGTATTGTTATTTCTCGTCACTACCTCCCTGAGTCGGGAATTGCGTGCCGTGCCTGCTGCCTTCCTTGGATGTGTGGTGGTAGCCGTTACTGCTCCTTTGCCCACAGCGTGCCTGCTGCCTTCCTTGGATGTGTCTTAGGCTCCCACTCCAGACCGGAATCGAACCAGGATTCCCCGGCCATTACCCATCGTCACCATGGTACTGAGAAAGTACCATTGAAAGTTTCACACAGTTGAATGAATGGCAGACTTGCCCTCCATAACAGATTCTTGGCAAATGCTTTCGCTTTGGTTCGTCTTGTGCCGGGTCAAGGGTCCATCTGACCACAGATGCCTGGTCTGCAAAGCACGGTCAGGGCAGGTGCACTACTTATACAGCACAATCAGTGTTGCCTACCGTCCGTAAATTTACGGATTGTCAGTAAATATAAAGTTAAATATTGCTGCCCGTAAAATCCGTAAGCGTTTTGGCAGCGTCCGTAAAAGTATGCTGGCTCTGTGCACGGCATTGTGCACATGCGCACTGGGCTGATTTGCGGGGGGCGGGCTGTTTCCGTGGCCCGCTAGTTATCTCTCCCCTTAGCTCACTCTGCAGCAATAGTAAGCCCGCAGCCTTCCTGTCCCATTGGCTGCGCTCCCCTCCTCTCTTTCATTTTGCCACGCCTCCTCAGCGCTCAGGCAGCCCAGCCCCAGGAGGACTCGAGTGGGGAGTGAACATGTGTGAGGACTCTGTCTCCGTGATGATCACAGTGCCTGGGGCAGGAGTCGGGGGAAACCAGAGACGAGAGGACAGAGTGGTGGTGAGACAGGAAAGACTGCTGCTGCCAGCTCGCTTCACAGTAAGCTGCTTGCTGTCCCCTTCATTGTGCCAGCACCCTCCTCAGCTGCCAGACCCTGCTCTCGTGTGTGTGTGTGTATAGTTTGTTGTACCAGAGCACCCCCCTCCCTTTCTGAAGGAATGTCATGTCAGCGTTTCTTCTCAGCAGCTGACATGCGATGTGAAAGCTGGGTGCTCTCTGGCTGTGTAGACATGTAGCACATCATATATCTGCTGCTGAGAATAAACACTGACATGACATTCCTTTGGGAGGGGGAGAGCTGCTCTGGTTCAAACTATAACGCGGGCACACAGGAGTCAGCTCTCCCTCCACTGCGCTGCTCTCCTCCTCTGGCTATATATACTGGGGACATATACCCTGCCTACATATACTGGGGACATATACCCTGCCTACATATACTGGGGACATGTACCCTGCCTACATATACTGGGGACATATACCCTGCCTACATATACTGGGGACATATACCCTGCCTACATATACTGGGGACATATACCCTGCCTTCATATACTGGGGACATATACCCTGCCTACATATACTGGGGACATATACCCCTGACTACATATACTGGGCACATATACCCTGCCTACATATACTGGGGACATGTACCCTGCCTTCATATACTGGGGAAATATACCCTGCCTACATATACTGGGGACATATACCCCTGACTACATATACTGGGGACATATACCCTGCCTTCATATACTGGGGACATATACCCTGCCTACATATACTGGGCACATATACCCTGCCTACATATACTGGGCACATATACCCCTGCCTACATATACTGGGGACATATAACTCTGGCTACATATACTGGGGACATATACCCCTGTCTACATATACTGGGGACATATACCTCTGGCTACATATAATGGGCACATATACTCCTGCCTACATATACTGGGGACATATACCTCTGGCTACATATACTGGGCACATATATCCCTGGCTACATATACTGGAGGACGCTGGCTGTTTGCCATTATGTGCATTTACTGGTGAAAAGCTGTCTCTTATGTGCATTTACTGGTGAAAAGCTGTCTCTTATTATGTGCATTTACTGGTGAAAAGCTGTCTCTCATTACGTGCATTTACTGGTGAAAAGCTGTCTCTCATTACGTGCATTTACTGGTGAAAAGCTGTCTCTCATTACGTGCATTTACTGGTGAAAAGCTGTCTCTCATTACGTGCATTTACTGGTGAAAAGCTGTCTCTCATTACGTGCATTTACTGGTGAAAAGCTGTCTCTTATGTGCATTTACTAGTGAAACGCTGTCTCTCATTATGTGCATTTACTTGCCATGCCCACTGTCGTCGCCGCGGCGCGCAATTTTCTCGACATGTTGTACCCTACCCATTTGACTGCCCCCTCATATGTGCCAGTCTAGAACCGGCCCTGTACCCCTGCCTACATATACTGGGCACATATAACCCTGGCTACCTGTTCTGGGGACATCTCTCCCCCTGGCTACCTGTTCTGGGGACATCTATACCCCTGGCCACCTATTCTGGGGACACCTATAGACCTGGGGCTACCTATTTTTGGGGAACCACTGCTGTCAGATTAAATGTATTTTGGGGAACTGCTGCCAGATTATATGTATGTTGGG
This sequence comes from Hyperolius riggenbachi, assembly GCF_040937935.1. NCBI lineage: Eukaryota > Metazoa > Chordata > Amphibia > Anura > Hyperoliidae > Hyperolius > Hyperolius riggenbachi. The sequence goes on along the minus strand of NC_090648.1, from coordinate 294,841,919 downwards.
GAAATCGCTGCTGCCAGATTACATCTATTTTTTGGGAACCACTGCCATATTATCTGTATTTTGGAAGAACCTGGATTTTTGGTGAAATGCTGTAAGATTACATGTATTTTGGGGGAAGGGGGGAAAACACTATGGCAGAGCTCAAACTTCCCTGGCAGACCTTTTACAGCAATACTAAAATCATGTATATTTGACCCCACCCATGACCATGCCCACATTCTGTTGCGTGACCACGCCCGGTTTTTCGGTGCGCCGCTCCGCGCGCGGCGCAGGGGATTTTCTCAGTAAAAGAAAATCTTTTCTCAGTAAATTTTTAGGCATTTGTCAGTAAAAAATATCGTGAAAGGTTGGCAACACTGAGCACAATGGGTCCTTACTTGGATGTGTGGTGGTAGCCGTTTCTCAGGCTCCCACTCCGGACCGGAATTGAACCAGGATTCCCCGACCATTACCCGTGGTCACCATGGTACTGAGAAAGTACCATCGAAAGTTTCACACAGTTGAATGAAAGGCAGACTTGCCCTCCATAACAGATTCTCGTTAAAGGTACTGCACAGCCAGCAGAAAAAGTAATTTAAAAAAATATATGTAAGCTTTAAATATGGTAGAGAAAGAACCATCAAAAGTTGATAAGGCAGTCAGACATTACCTGACATCATTGAGTGAGAAAGAGCAATCTCGCCATGGTGCACAGTAGTCCAGCACGGCCGTCACTACACAAATAGCTGTTTGCCGTGCGTTACACAGTGAGTTTGGTCTGTCAGTGTGAAGCAGTACACTAATTACACTCCCTGATTGATGTATACACATGCAAGATGTTTTAAAGCACTTTAGGCCTCCAATTTAGCATGCAATGTGATTTCTGCCCTTAAAACGCTGCTGTGCGTCAAATCCAAATTTTTCCCGGGACTTTTGGCGTGTATCCCACTCCGCCATGCTCCCCTCCAGGTGTTAGACCCCTTGAAACATCTATTCCATCACTTTTCTGGCCAGCATAAATGTTTCTAGTTTTCAAAGTTTGCATCCCCGTTGAAGTCTATTGCAGTTCGTGAAAGTTCGCGCGAACCAAACTTTTTGCAGAGGTTCGGGTTCGAGGTTCGCGAACCAAAAATCGGAGGTTTAAGCCTTCTCTATAATGGAGAAGTGCACATCTGGATACAAGAATAAGAATCTGCATCAATTTCAGAGCATCCCCAATTTACTGGCTTCTTATTCTACCTTTTTTGTATTTGTTTTCTTTTCAATTAACCTCTTCACCTCAAAGGGTTTTTCTGCTCAAAAAACCAGAGCAGTTTTCACCCGTCAGCGCTCCTTCCATTCATTCACCTATAACTTTATTACTACTACAGCGAAGCAATCTATATCTTGTTTTTTTTGCCACTGTATAGGCTTTCTTTGGGGGGTACTTTTTGCTAAAAATTATTTTCTTCTAACTCAGTTTTAATAAGAAGAATAAGAAAAAAATTGAAAAAAAAACATTATTTCTCAGTTTTCAGCCATTATATTTTCAAAATGAAACATGCTACCGTAATTAAAACCAACACATTCTATTTTCCCGTTTGTATCGTTTATTGCAACGTTTAAACTTTTTCCCTAGTACAATGTATGGCGCCAATATTTCATTTGGAAATAAAGGTGCATTTTTTAAGTTTTGCGTCTATAACCAATTGCAGGCCCATAATTTATAAAGTAATTGTAGTATACAGTTTTTGTATACATATTTAAAAAGTTCAGTCCCTAAGGTAACTATTTATGTATTTTTTTTTAATTTTGTAAATTTTTTTTATTAAAAAAAATAAATTAAAAAAAAAGGTAACTTTAGGGGAGTGTGGGAGGTCAGGGGTTAATAATAATAATAAAACAGGTAACTAGGGATAATAAACTGAAAAAAAAAAAAAGGGGGATGTAATATTACAATTTGGCCACAAGATGTCCTCAGTAGTGACTTCAGCTCCGTACTGTTTGTACGGAAACAGAAGCACTACTCATACGGAATGAATGAATGGCCGAGCCGTCTGTATAGACGGCTGCAGCCATTCACACGGGGAATTAGATCAATGAATGGGATTTGTTTTCCCATTCATTGATCTAGCGGCGGGCGATCGGCGGTAATGAGCGGCGGTACCGAGCGTGGGGGCGAGCGGGGGGGGCGTGGCGGGAGGGACGTAGTACCTACGTCCCTGCACAAAGTTATGGCAGTTTGCAGGGACATAGTTACTCGTCCCGGGGGAGGGGAAATGGTTAAATAGTAGAGTTTTAACAGTCCTCATTAATTGTGTAATCACTCTCTTCCCTTGGCTTTACCATGTGCAAGTGGGTGCCTTTTTGCATTGTCCCCTTCTTCATCACACATATCATAGCACATTCTTATAAAGGAACTCCAGTGAAAATAATGTAATAAAAAAAAAGTGCTTAATTTTTACAATAATTATGTATAAATGATTTAGTCAGTGTTTGCCCATTGTAAAATCTTTTAAATCCCTGATTTACATTCTGACATTTTTTACATGGTGACATTTTTACTGTTGCAATGTAAAGTAGTACCTGCCGGCCACAGAGATGGTTCAGTTTTTTCGGGGAGTCCAGTGTGGTGAGAGGTCCATCAAGCCCCTCTAAATAGTCACAGTCAATTACCCCATCCACATAGGACTCAGCCCTCCTGTGATGAATCAACGGGTTTTTATTGCGTACATGAGTGGTGATATAGCACACAGAAAGCACAACATTGTGCTTTCTGTGTGCTATATCACCGCTCATGTACGCAATAAAAACCCGTTGATTCATCACAGGAGGGTCGAGTCCTATTTCGATGGTGTGATTGACTGTGACATTTTTACTGTTGGCAGGTGATGTAGCTGTTGCATGCTTTTTTTGGCAGTTGGAAACAGCTGTAAAAAGCTATTTCCCACAATGCAACAAGGTTCACAGACAGGAAACTGCCAGGAGTACCACGGTCCTCAGAGTTTCTTGTGGGAGGGGTTTCACCACAATATCAGCCATACAGCGCCCCCTGATGGTCTGTTTCTGAAAAGGAATAGATTTCTCATGTAAAAAGGGGGTATCAGCTACTGATTGGGATAAAGTTCAATTCTTGGTCAGAGTTTCTCTTTAAGTACAGTTGTCAATGTCAACATGCTATTTCATCCTTGCTGTAAAAAAATGCTTTCCAGGTCAGCTCTGAACATTATTATTTTTTTTTTTAGAAAAGTAAACTTTTATGCTACATTATTTCACTAGATATAACAGAACTGGCTCCCCTTATGTGGTATGAAGACAGTCATGCCAGACAACTGTTGTTTATGACAGTTAGCTACATTTTATGAGGTCTTCACCTTATGTGGCATGTCCCCGTTCAGCAGATGGATGACTAGTGCATTGTCCCAGTACTTTGTTACGCCCAGAAGGATGGAAGTACCACTAGACCCCGACTAGGCAGAGCACAGATAATAGAGAAGTCAGGCAGTCTGAGTCAGCAATGGTACGGTAATCTCTCAAAGAAGTACTGTAGTAAACTTTAAGCAGGAGACAATCTAGATCAGGGTAATACATGGGGGTAAGAGGCACACAGTATTTAAGGGCGAGATATAGGTAGACCAGGGTTAACAAGCCAGTGTTGGCCATAGGCAGCAATCAATACAAGGCCAAAAGCCAAGCAAAGGGTATTCACAAGGCAATCTGATAATCCATCCAGCAGAGTAGCAAACAGGTAAAGGCTATTATGGGCAAGAGAGTACCAGACAAATGCAGAACTTTATTGGTGCAGGGGACCAATTATGTAAAACCACAAGTCCCAGTAGCCCATTGGCTGCCAGCATGACAGAATTTCCAATTGTCCACTTACTATAGAATGCTCCTGAATTTGCATGCAGGGAAAAAACGGAAGCACTGCAGCAGATTTTCAGACAATGTGTCACGATAGTTCGTGCCTTACCTCGCCTCGTTTCTGCACTGGCTCTCCTGCAAGGGCAGCGGATTGTAACAATTGTTCGTTACACTCCAGCCATACCACAAATCTCTGCTCTATTCCTCCCGCATGGCGGCCAAAGCCGGCACTGCACCCTTCTCTAATTGAGAGACAGGGTATAAAAGTCCTGCACTTTCACTGTTTGGATGCTGTCGCATCCCTGGTCACAGCCACGGCATCTCCACCTCCAAGTCGTCCCCCCTGATGCAATCCCTCCTCGACCAGGCTTTCCCTTCCAGGATTCCCCTATTTGCTTTATCCCTGTTGCTACTCTTGCCTGCCTGTCAGCCTGCAAGCCTACTAGCCTAACCAGGTATCCCTGCCTATCTGCCTGCCAGTCTCCTGTCAGCCTTCCACACCTGGATCCCTGCCTTTCAGCCTTATCCCTGTCTGTTTCCCTGGTTCCCTTTCTGTCTCCCTGCAGTCACTTCCTGGATCCCTGCATGATCTGTCAGTTCCTACTTCACTTCCCTGACCCCTGCACTCACAGGGTTTCCCCCAGCCAGTCTGTTCCCCTCCAGGAACTCCTTCCTGACTGCTGCTACATCCTGGGGATTCCTCCTTTCACTTCAGCATACTGGGGGTTCCCTCAGTCTGTTTGTTCTGCTTCAGGAATACTCCAGTCATCTGCAGCATACCAAGGTTTCCCTTTACCTGCCAGTTCCCCTTCTGCTAACTCACCGGTCACTTGCAGCAGCATAGGGACTCCCTCAGCCTGCCAGCTTCCCTTCGGGAGCTCTCCAGTCACTTGCAGTATCCCTGGATTTCCCTCAGCCTACCAGTTCACTCCAGGAGCTCTCCAATCACCTGCAGTATCCCTGGGGTTTCCTCCAGCCTGTCCATTCACCTCCTGGGTTCCTAGCCTGTCAGCTCCCTTTCCTGAGGTACTCCAACTGTCAGTATCTCCGCGACTTACCGTCAGTCGGTACCCCTCCTGGGATCCTAGCTTTCAGCTCCTTAGATGGGATTTCTCCTGCCGGCCCGTTCCCCTCCTGGGTACCCTCAGTCAGTGCCCTTCCTGGGATCCCATTGGTTAGGCCTTCCTGTCCTGCCAGTCCTGTCCATCTCGCCTGTCCTGGCCCTCTTGCCCAATGGTCCATTCTACTCGAGCACCCTCTGTTCTTCCTGTCAGTGGTGCGGTAGTCCTGGGGGTTGTGACCTGGAGAGCACCAGGCAGAAAAGTAGTCCGCCGCCCACTAGGGGTGATGGCCCATCATCCCTTGTGGAGTGCGCTGGTGATGACCCATGCCTGCTTAGACCCCACACCCTGGAGCTGCTCGCCCCTTAATACCAGTGACAGAAGCAACAGAACCACAACGGTTTGCAAGAACCCTGACACAATGCGTCAGAATCCCCATAGCCCTGCATGGCACGGCTAGAAGGATTCTAATGTGCAATTGCACAGCCCAAGTGCCAGTGTCAGTCTTAAACACTTGGACACTTGGCACAAGTGGAGACCTGCCCTTTTTCAGAAATGGCAGCATAAAATGAAAACTAAAGAAAAATCTCTCTAAATCACATATGTCTGTGATCTTTCTGCAGATGTGACAGATTTGCTTTGCCAAACGACATTAAGAAATAATTCATATTATAGATGATTTCTATAGCTGTGTGACAAGATGACAGCTTACACTGAAATTGTAGAGCTATAAAAAGGAAAAGACCTAAAAGACCTATAAAAGGAAAGATCATAACAGCAATCTGTAGTCAATCAACAGCATATAAATGCACTAGTTGTTATAACAAAGTTAATATTTAATAACATCAGAATTTATGTGATAATCATCAATGTACAGTATATGACGCTAGGGAGTAGGCGCTGTCATTTCCATTCTGGTTCTACAGTCATTTGACAGTTAAATTTACTGATGTTGCCCGGAAGGCATAAATTCAGCCCTTGTATTAACAATGTCACTTTACAAAGATGAGTGTGACTGTCCTCTTCAAAGAGAAAATCCCTGTAAGTATTTAAAGAGACTCCGTAACAAAAATTGCATCCTGTTTTTTTTCATCCTCCAAGTTCCAAAAGCTATTCTAATGTGTTCAGGCTTACTGCAGCACTTTGTACTATCACAGTCTCTGTAATAAATCAATGTATCTTTCCCCTGTCAGACTTGTCGGCCTGTGTCTGGAAGGCTGCCAAGTTCTTCAGTGTTGTGGTTCTGCTATGCACTCCCCCCTCAGGGGGGAAAGAAACACACAAATGATCTCTTGAGATTCAAAAGGAATGCTGCATACAGCCTACTTGTGTATGGATGTATTTTCTATGTGTGGACATACTGTACTTTAACCTACTTCCTGTTTTGGTGGCCATTTTGTTTGTTTATAAACAAACTTTTTAAAACTGTTTTTAACCACTTTTAATGCGGCGAGGAGCGGCAAAATTGTGACAGAGGGTAATAGGAGATGTCCCCTAACGCACTGGTATGTTTACTTTTGTGCGATTTTAACAATACAGATTCTCTTTAAGCTACTGCAATACTGACTGCAGATACTTATTATTTAAAGAGGGTTCAGAATACTTACCTAAGGAGAGGGAATCCTTTGGATCCTAATGAGGCTTCCCTCACTGTTCTCCCATCCCCATTGTCCCTCACAGACCATCCAGCTGATCCTGGCTGTACACACCCATGCCTGAGCAGTAGCATGGAGCCACCCATGCAGAAGTGACTCTGGCTTACTGCGAAGGTGTGGCCATGCTCACATTCATGCTTGAAGAGGAGCATGGCCCTGATTGGATTAGGGACAAGCCCTTGTCAATGATCTTTTGAGGGTCCACACTCTGCAGTGGAGGACCAGAAGACAGCCAAGAAAGCTTCATTAGGATTCAGTGGCTTCCCTCTTCTAAGGTAAGTATGTGATTTTATACCTGAGCTTTAGCTCGGGTACCCTTTAACATGGCTTCCACCTTTAGGAGGCTTTCAGGATGCTTCTGCAGTTTCTTGTTTCTTTTCTTTAAGTGCATTTTTTTAATCTTATCTCACCCTGATTTCCATTCTTATATTTATCAGTGATACCAACATCTTTACTGCTGGCAAGATGAATCGCTGTGGAGTGTTTTTTTTCTGCTGGAACAGTAGCTGACAAATGTACAGTAGCTTGAATAATTAACTACATTATAAAATATGTCCGTATGGTTCCTCTGTAAGATTGACCCAGGGCCAGCGTGCTTCATAAATGCAGATCAAATACACACACACACACACAACATGTTTTGCTTTAGTTTGGCTAGAGTTTTGCAGAAAAACAAATCTGTCTCTAGTAGTACTTCCACCTTCTCACTGTACTACAGTACAAATATAGCACTGCCTTCTTATAACAGGAGATACTTACATCCTTCCTTGAACAGTTTCAAAAATAAATGTATTGCATCACTTCAGGAGAGTGATTGGAGCCATAGAAGTTACTTTTTTTCTCCTGCAGCTATCTCAGACATCCAGATATATTGTGTCTGGATACCAGATAGCCTTAGAAGTATAAATGTATGTCCTGTACAACTCTGCTTCTTGTTTTTAAGTAATGCATGTATGCATTGATTTTTTTAATGTATGCTATAATCTATTCTATGCAAAAACCTCCTGTTTAAAGAATGAAAAATCAAAGTGGATCTAAACTCAAAACTTCTTCTCTGCTCTAAAATATAAGCCACAGCATTATAACCTTTGGGAAAAACATTTCTTCGTTATAACTTATAGAAATCGTGAAAAAAAATACCTGTAGTCTTACTTTCCAGCACATTCTTTGGAGCACAGAATGGGTTAACCTTCAATGTTTACATTCCATCATCCAACTGCAGCACACCTCAGCACAGCTCAGAGCCCTGATTGATACTTGTTGATAATGGCTAATTAGACAAGGGAAGGGCACCAGTAAAAAAAGAGCCTGGCTGGCTGGATAACGAAATGGCACTGGTGGATAACAAAATCTCTATAACGAGAAACATTGTTAACGAAATTGGTTAACGATAAATACAGTTTATAAAAAAGACGGGAGTTGATAACGAAAATATTTTAACGTTAAAAATCGTAATGTCATTCAACAATACAACTTAACCCAACCCTACCTTCACACAAAACCCTCCCCTGGTGGTGTCTAAAACTAACCACTCCCCTGGTTGTGCCTAACCCTAACCACCCCCCTGGTGGTGTCTAACCTTAACCACCTGGTGTTGCCTAACCCTAACCACCCCCAGGTGGTGCCAAATCCTAATCACTCACCCTGGTGGTGCCTAACCTTAACCACTCCCCCTGCAGAACAGGGCCGGTTTAAGCAACAATGGGGCCCCAGGGCAAAATAAACCTGCCCCCCCCCAACAGATATCCCGGAACAAAAATCTGCATTAAGGGACCTTTTTTGCGGCTGGTATAGTCAGGGTGTGAAGCCCCAATCGGTCGGAGCTCCACATTCTGGCTACACCAGCCTGCATGGGGGACAAGGGGTTAAAAAGTTTCAGAAGGGGGGACCCCACATAATTTTTTTTTTTAAATTCCCACACTCCTGCGGCCCCGTCAGGAAATGTATTGCTCTTTCTTTTGATGCATGTAAAATTACACTACAGTTGGGTTTGCTACTAAAAGTGACATTTACCGCATTTAAAAGTATACTTTTATCCTTCGAAACTTTAAAATAAATTTTCTCAAAAACTATAAGGTCTTTTTGAAAAATTGTTTTTCCTCTTATTACCAATGATCTCCTTAAAGGGGAACTTAAGCCTAAACAAACATACTGTTATTAAGTTACATTAGTTATGTTAACTAGAATAGATAGGAAATATAATCTCTTACCCACCCTGTTTTAAAAGACAGGCAAATGTTTGTGATTCATGGGGGCTGCCATCTTTGTCATGGGGCAGCCATCTTTTTGGTGGAAAGGAGGTGACAAGGGGCAGGAGACACAGTTCCAGCTGTCCTGTGTCCTGATAACCCCTCCCAGCTGCATGCACTAGGCTTCAAATGTCAAATTCAAAATGTAAAAAAAAAGAAAATTGCACCAAAAGAGCAGAACGAGAACAAAAAAATCAGAAATCCCATCATGCTTTGCACAGCATCAGGGAAAAAAAGCCCGGGCAGTTTTCTTCTGTGCAGCTAAAAATGAGGCTTGTATAAGAGAAACAAAGTTCTGATGCTGTGAAACTGTTAAAGAAACAAAAAGCCTTTTCAGTGCTGCTGAGTCGATTTTTAGTCCGGAGGTTCACTTTAACATATCTTGCAAATTTAGGGGATCTAGCATTTAAGGTGGATTTGCTATTAACCATTAAAGTCGGCGGGTTTTTAAATGTGTATTTTTCTTCCTTTGAAACTGAAAAATCAGTTTTCTCAAAACTATAAGGTCGATTTGAATTTTTTTTTTCCTCTTGTAGCCACTGGGAGCCCCTACAAGCTCTGGAGCCCTGGGGCAATTGCCCCCTTTGCCTCTATGGTAGCGCCGGCCCTGCTGCAGAAATACCTTTTTACACATAAAGACGATAATATATTTTATAACATAAAGTCTGTACATACATACAAAAAAAAATGACAAAAACTATAACGTTGCAAGCTTCTAAAAAGATAACATACTTCAAAACTTTAATGTACCAATGTTGTTAATGATATTTATCAGGCACCCTTTTTTCTGCTTTTTTCGCTGTATAAATGATAATTGCATTAGAGTCTCTGGCGGCGCCCTTTTTATCCACCCTCAGCCGCCGCCCTTTTTTTCCTGCTACCCACACAAACTGAAGTTCTTAGCAACTATATGTGTTTTCATTGTATACTGTGCAAGAGTTTTGGGTCCACTTTAATGCAGAAGATTTTTAAAACATTACAAAGGCAGAGCCCTCCTTTCACTTCAACATATCTCCTGTTTCATATAAAAATAAACAAATACTTTTATACAATAAAAATAGTGGTAATGTGACTGCTACTCACTTCTGCAACTAAACACTGTCTGCCAGGCAAAATACTACAATCTGGGACTGTGGTAGTCTACAATAGGAATGGTCGGAATTGCTGAGTTCTGAATCCAATGGAATTCCGCATTACGTATTCCGAGTAATTGCATAATTTTCATTGAAGTCGACAACTCTGAATGTAGCAGATATTAGCTAAGCCCTCATACATGCAGTTGTCACCATATGTGCTAGGTATGTTATGGGAGTGGTAATAAAAGAAAACAGTCGAAAAAATTTTTTTCAAAAAATCCTTGTCGTTTTTGAGAAAATTGATTTTAAAAAATTCAAAGAAAAAATATGTTTTTTAAACTTGGTTAAAGGGACACTTAAGTCAACCTAAAAAAATAGTTTTAATCACCTGGGGCTTCTACCAGCCCCCTGCACCTGTCCCGGTGCCCACGCAGACTTGCTCCGATGCTCCTTGCCCTGCCGGCAGCCACTTCCGGTTTCAGCGACATGCGCCGACAGGCAGGGTACGTGAGTGATTCTTCGCGTTCCTGGCCGCAATAGCAGTATAAAGGGCGCTTTTGTGACCAGGAACGCGAAAGATCACTCGCGTTCCCAGGCCTGTCGGTGCCTGTTGCCGAAACCAGAAGTGGCTGTCGGCGGGGCCAGGAGCATCGGAGCGAGTCTGTGTGGGCATCGGACAGCTGCAGAGGTCTGGTAGAAGCCCCAGGTGAGTAAAACTATTTTTTTTCATGTTGACTTAAGTGACGCTTTAAATGATAATTTTCTGTGGTTCACTTTAACTACTTACTGCACCAGGTGCAGTATAATCACGCCCTGGAAAACTTCCTTTGAAGTCCCAGGGCCACGAAAGTTAGTCAATGAGAGCGGGTGAACACAGTTCCTATTCATTAACCTAAGTCCCCGATTCAATGAATGCCGGCATCTATGAGATGCCTGCATTCATTGTATCTTCCTGTTGTCACTGTGCACGCATTACTTCCAATTCACGACCATATATATATATACATCTATATACAGTATATATATATATATATATATATATATATATATATATATATATAACTTAAAAAAATACATAAATAGTTGCCTTAGGGACTGAACTTTTTGTAATAAGTATGTGAAGAGGGTATGTAACTGTGATTTTTTAATTTGCGGGTGTCAAAATTCTAGCGGTTTTATTTATGCAGGAAAAGATGTCATATGGATATGTGTTAAGTTTTAATGTTCTATGCAAAATTTCATTGTAAAGGGAAAAGTTAGAGTACTTTATATTGCTCTGTGACATAGCATATTCCAGGCTGTGAGACCTATAAGATTATTCTAGTTACAAAAAGTCAGAGCATTCTTGTTTATGCTAGTGTGTGGCCTTGACATTTAAAGAGGCTTCCGTGTGAAGACAGAAAAGCAAGTTAAACTTACATTACTGCAGTAATTATAAATGCACATAATTATTACACACAGATTTTATTAATCTAAATATTAATGATCAATACAGACCATTTAAAGAAAGAAATAGTTATTGTTAAACCCTATATAATAGAATCTATTACTTTAAAATATATTTAAAAGCTAGTGATGATTTGGGTCTGTGAAACCTTCTTGTGAGATTGTTTTAGTTTTAGAAGATGTTGACATGTTTCTTAGCTTGAAGGCCAAGGCCAGCAAGAAAATATAAACATTTCCCAGACAGAGAAAGTCAAAACATGGAAGATATAAAATATAAAACAAGGGGTTTTCCCAATTAGGTAAAGATGACTCCATGATGCCACCTGGCGTCAACATTATTAATACTGTTTGTTGTTTGTTATGAAAGGCTGACCTCTGCCGGTTGAAATTAGATATTTATTTCTTCATCAGAAAGACAAATATATGGAAAAGGATTTTATATTATCAAGATTTAATGTGCAATTATTTCTTTTATGATTAATTGTTTTAAGAAGAATTATATAATAAGCTTTATATTTAAATAAGTATATTAGAAGCCCTGTATGTTTTAATAGGCCTTAAATTGCTGAAGGCTCTTACAGGTCTGTGTATAGGGTCAACCTGACCTGGGAAAGTACAGACACATTCCAAAAACGAATTAGCAGCGAACACTTTATCAGAAATGCGTCATAAATGACATTGTTTAGTCTCCATGTCTGGGTCAGCCAACAGACAAGATGGCTGTTGATGTCCATTTTTAATTAAGTGCGTCAGAAATGACCCTATATCAAATGTCAAGCACTCCAAATGACGTAAATTCCCACAAGATAAGGTAATTAAGAATTTATAAACAATAATATTGTGACTTAGGAAATCAAAACATGATAAAGCATTGACGCACGGAAGCTTTAGCCAATCAGAACCTGGGATCCAGGGAAGTTCCAGATTAGGCAGCCATATTGCCTCCAGCCCCTATAAAGGTAGGAGCTGTAAGCTCATAGTTTGCAGAAGCCCAACAATCTCCTGAGAAGACACATGAGGCAGAAGCTACCTTCCCACAAGTGGTTTTAGATGCTGAAGAGATTACAGAGAAGGGGTAATATGCTTAATATTCTGGTGATTTACTTTATTAATTTTTCAGCATTAAGTTTTATTAAGATGTTAGCAAGAAGTTTTTTAGAAGCTATTTTTTATGTTATTTCTTTAAGAAGATTACTACAAGTTTTACACAGCTACTAGATACACAGCTATTGATACAGATGAGACTACTTTTGATCTTATTCTACATAACACAACTGTTATATTCTTTTTTGAATGTACTTAGAAGATTGATGATCGTTTGGCTATAAAGCCTTGATGAGATGGAATACTGTTAGAAGGAAACACTACTTGGAACTATTCATATTTTGTATATATGCTGTATGATAAGCAAATACAACTTTTTATATAAAATCATACACTGAGTGCTCTGATTCATTTCAAGGTATAACGTCAATCTATAATTACTGTTATAGAGGGTTCAGACCCCACTATGCCGGATTTATATGATAGCAACGCTTTAAGGGCTGGTCCTTTACTGAGTTAGCAATCATGAAAAAGGCAAAAACCGCTCGGATTTTTGACACGGGCTTGTAATTAGTGATGGACGCGAAACTAAAAAAAATGCACCTTTATTTCCAAATAAAATATAGGCACCATACATTGTACTAGGGAAATATTTAAAATATTGCAATACCCGGGACAAATGGGCAAATAAAATGTATGGGTTTTATCCACAGTAGAACATTTTATTGTAACACTATAATGGCTGAAAACTGAGAATTAATGATTTTTTTTTATTTTTTTTTATAATTCCAATTAAAATGTGCTTAGAATAAAATAATTCTTAGCATAATGTACAGTGGTTTGCAAAAGTATTCAGCCCCCTTGAAGTTTACCACATTTTGTCATATTACTGCCACAAACATGAATTTTATTGGAATTCCACATGAAAGACCAATCCAAAGTGGTGTACACGTGAGAAGTGGAAGGAAAATCATACATGATTCCAAACATTTACTGCAAAGTGGGGTGTGCGTAATTATTCAGCCCCCTGAGTCAATACTTTGTAGAACCACCTTTTGCTGCAATTAAAGCTGTCAGTCTTTTAGGGTATGTCTCTACCAGCTTTGCACATCTAGAGACTGAAATCCTTGCCCATTCTTCTCTGCATAACAGCTCCAGCTCAGTCAGATTAGATGGACAGCGTTTGTGAACAGCAGTTTTCAGATCTTGCCACAGATTCTCGATTGGGTTTTGATCTGGACTTTGACTGGGCCATTCTAACACATGGAATGGTTTGTTTGAAACCATTCCATTGTTGCCCTGGCTTTATGTTTAGGGTCATTGTCCTGCTGGAAGGTAAACCTTCGCCCCAGTCTCAAGTCTTTTTCAGACTCCAAGAGGTTTTCTTCCAAGATTGCCCTGTATTTGGCTCCATCCATCTTCCCAACAACTCTGACCAGCTTCCCTGTCCCTGCTGAAGAGAAGCACCCCAGAGCATGATGTTGCCACCACCATATTTGACAGTGGGGATGGTGTGTTCATAGTGATGTGCAGTGTTAGTTTTCCGCCACACATAGCGTTTTGCATTTTGGCCAAAAAGTTCCATTTTGGTCTCATCTGACCAGAGCACCTTCTTCCACATGTTTGCTGTGTCCCCCACATGGCTTGTGGCAAACTGCAAACGGGACCTCTTATGCTTTTCTGTTAACAATGGCTTTCTTCTTGCCACTCTTCCATAAAGGCCAACTTTGTGCAGTGCACAACTAATATTTGTCCTATGCACAGATTTCCCCACCTGAGCTGTAGATCTCTGCAGCTCGTCCAGAGTCACCATGTGCCTCTTGACTGCATTTCTGATCAGCGCTCTCCTTGTTCGGCCTGTGAGTTTAGGTGGACGGCTTTGTCTTGGTAGGCCTACAGTTATGCCATACTCCTTCCATTTCTGAATGATCGCTTGAACAGTGCTCCGTGGGATTTTCAAGGCTTTGGAAATCTTTTTGTAGCCTAAGCCTGCCTTAAATTTCTCAATAACTTTATCCCTGACCTGTCTGGTGTGTTCTTTGGACTTCATGGTGCTTTTGCTCCCAATATTCTCTTCGACAACCTCCGAGGGCCATCACAGAGAAGCTGTATTTGTACTGACATTAGATTACACACAGGTGCACTCTATTTAGTCATTAGCACTCATCAGGCAATGTCTATGGGCAACTGATGGCACTCAGAACAAAGGGGCTGAATAATTACGCACACCCCACACCCCAGTCATTGCAACCTTTTCACTGCTCCCACTTCAGACCAGAATCGAACCCTGATTCCCCGGCCATTACCCGTGGTCACCATGGTACTGAGAAAGTAATATGGAAAGTTTATCACACAGTTGAATGAATGGCAGATTTGCCCTGAATAACAGATTTTTGTTGAAGGTACTGAACAGACAGCAAAAAAAGTAATTTAAAATTGTAAGCTTTAACAGTGGCAGAGAAAGAACCATCGAAAGTTGATAAGGCAGTCAGACATTACCTGATATCACTGAAGAAGAGCAATCTCGCCATGGTGTGCAACAGTCCAGCACGACCATCACTACACAAACAGCTGTTTGTGGTGCGTTACACAGTGAGTTTCGTCTGTCAGTGTGAAGCAGTACACTACTTACACTATCTGATCCATGTCTACACATGCAAGATATTTTCTAGCACTTTAGGCCTCTAATTTAGGAACTCAATGTGATTTCTGCCTTTAGGGATTGCGTCAAATCCGTAATTTTCCCGGGGACTTTTGGCATGTATCCCACTCTGCCATGCCCCCTCCGGGTGTCAGATCCCTTGAAACATCTTTTCTATCACTTTTGTGGCGAGAAACAGTGTTTGTAGTTTTGAAAGTTCGCCTGCCCATTGAAGTCTATGGCGGTTCCCAAAGTTCACAGATTCGCGAACCTTTTGCGGAAATTCACAAACGCGGTTTGTGAACCAAAAATTACAGGTTCACGATATCTCTACTGGAGATGATCCTCTCAGTACCACAGAGTCTAGAAAGGACAGAGCTGTGGAAATGGCTTCCACTTTATATACAGGATGGGTGGGCAGAGCCTCCCCTCCTATGATTAGTTGCTAGGGCCTGGCTGGGGGCCTCTGATTGGCACAGGGATGTAATTTCTGCCCATTTCCACCCAATCACGACCTAATGCTGAATTTCCAGCGCGATTACAACCCTGATCGCTTTCCGAATATTTGCAATCACGAAATTTCCGTGGCCGGTTTCCATGGTCCAGAATTGATCACGGACTCGGATTTGGAAGTCGAATAGTGAAAAAGTCCTTGTGAATCATGGGTATTCCGTGATCACGGAAATTATCTGCCCATCACTGTTAGCAGATAAATTGTATCATCCCGATTCAAAACTTCTTGCTTTTACTGATGGCTAACACGCCACAATATTTTATTGCTACTGATTCAGAGAGTATTCAAAAAAGAAGAGACTGGGCTGGCAAGCACTTTAGGATAAAAACTGTCACCACTTTATTCACACAATGATTAGCTTCAATGTCACTGCTATGCATCAAGCAACTTGTGACAATACACGCTGATCAAAAGACCATACAGTTCAAGTGTCTCCAACTGTTATCTAAGCAAAGCAGAATGCAAAGCACATGGCATGCAGGGAGCATAGACTTTTTGCAGTGCAGGCTATACTTGCGTGAC
The DNA here is from genome assembly GCF_040937935.1 of Hyperolius riggenbachi. NCBI lineage: Eukaryota > Metazoa > Chordata > Amphibia > Anura > Hyperoliidae > Hyperolius > Hyperolius riggenbachi. The sequence continues at coordinate 294,825,889 of NC_090648.1, read as the reverse complement.
CCTGTGGTGGCAGGTGTGGATCTAGATGGAAGCGACGGTATTCAGGTACTATCCAGGGCGACTGCCCTAACAGCCGTTTCGCCCTTGCTATCCATGGGCCTCATCAGCGGGGCAGTGTCACGCTGCCTGGATCCCGGATGGTATGGTGTCTCCTCCAGCTGTTATGGCCGGTGTCGGCGCATCGTGGACTTCTCAGAGAGTATTAGAGGCAAAGGGTTAGTTCAATAGCTGCCAAAAAAATCAATCCTCACTCTCCATATCACCTGCATTTCAGGTCTTCTTTGTCTTGAAGGAGGTCAACTGCAGGAGTGAGCAGCAGTCACATGAGAACTGCTACCGGCATGAAACATAAGTATTTAAGCCTCTCTTTAAATAAGAGTTTTAGTATTTGTTACTAAGGTATTTAAAAGAGAAAATAATAGAATATTGTAATCATTGCAATCAGATGTATGCCAAATTACAATAAACCAATTAAATCTGTTATGCATTATTTTATTTGTCTTTTTCAGCAAGGACACATGTCATAATTGCATCATCTGTGTTCAGTGGTGGTGTCAGTGCTCCCCGTGCACTGGGCTGTTTTATATTTTACCACAAGGATCTAAGGGTAAGCTTAAGTCTACAGCATAGCCATAAAGCCAACGAGTATTCACCCTTGAGTAGTACTGCAACATTAAAAATAATGGCTATCCAATCCACTGGCTAGTATTTTTTATTGAAAAAAAAATTCATATTGGCTGACAATATTGTACTGTGAAGTATGGCAGGTCAAATTGGTTACAGTAAAGAGGAACATATGTGAGTAACATCAGCAGCTGAAGTCTTCTGAATAAGTAACAACTTTGTTACACATCAGTTTCAGTTTAAACAAAGCATATGTTTCTCAAAATAAAGTATAGTTTGACAAAAATATGACATTATTTTCAGTTCAGCAACCAGCTTATGCAACTTAGCGCCCATAGTGACAGCCTTACACCCTCTGTAAAATGAAAATAATAAATACTGCTAGCAAACATTCAACACAGCATGACGTACTACAAACAGGTTGAATAATACATGATGTCAAAAAGTATGAGCTTTCTAAAAACATAGTAAAAACAGCAAGGAACATCCTCTGACAAATATAGTACAGGGCTGTGCTCTTTTGTGATATTTAGCTTTGGCATTGCAAGCCCTTCTCTGTAGGCTGAAGTATGAGTGGCATAGATCAGAACAGTAAGCATGCCCCAAAATTGCAGGTCATAATAAAAGTGCTGTCAGAGTCCAAATGGTGTTAGAAAGAGCTGGGATGCCATTGACAGAGCATGTGAATGAGCACATAGAGGAAGTGTAATGTGGACATGCAGGAAAAAGTAGCAGAGAAATAAATGGAAAGGATCGGGCATTTGAACAAACATTGGCTGTCTGTGAGGAATAGCTGGAGGAAACACACACTTGATGGAATTGAGAAAATAATGTTGTCTAGGTAAATGAGTGGGCTACAGTTATACTCAGGGCCGGCCCGCCCATGAGGCGGGGTGAAACTTTTGCCTCAGGCGGCACTTCTGGGGGGGCAGCACCCGCCCGTCCATGTGTGTGGGGGGCCGCCCGAGCTGGAGGGGATAGCGGGCAGGAAGGGGGTATTGGGCCTAGCGGCGGGGAGGGGGGTCGGACCCCCCCTCCCTCGCCTGGGTCCCCCGTCCTCCGCTCCCCTCCAGCTTTAAAAAGGTCCGTGCTGTGGCTGCAGCTATTCGTAAGAGGCAACGGGCGGGGATTACTCACCTCTTCCTCGTTCCAGGCCAGCGTGCGCTCCACTGACGTCACTTCCTGCTACGCCGCAGGAAGTGACGTCAGTGGAGCGCACGCTGGCCTGGAACGAGGAAGAGGTGAGTAATCCCCGCCCGTTGCCTCTTACGAATAGCTGCAGCCACAGCACGGACCTTTTTGAAAGCTGGAGGGGAGCGGAGGACGGGGGACCCAGGCGAGGGAGGGGGGGGTCCGACCCCCCTCCCCGCCGCTAGGCCCAATACCCCCTTCCTGCCCGCTATCCCCTCCAGCTCGGGCGGCCCCCCACAACAACGGCTTGGGGGGGGGGGGGGGCGGCGGCGTCTTTGAAAATTGCCTCAGGCGGCAAAAAGTCTAGGGCCGGGCCTGGTTATACTAGAGTGCCATACAAGTTTCAATGTAATGAATTTCACTGCTGTAAAGCTAGCAACTCCTTGTAGTAGACTAGGACCCCTCCTCATTCATCTGAAAGCGACTGACCAGATATGGACCATTGTGCTTGAGACAACACAACTTTTCATCCTTTCTCGCTTAACTTAGTCAAGTGGGGATTCTTTTATGTTTGCATGCTAAAGTTAATATGGTAACCAGTCCATTTGTCTGAGACCCTGTCTTAATACATGCTGAGGTTTTTGGCTATCTTGACTGCAAATGCTGCATAAAAAGAACACTGGACCTTTTTTTTTGCTCCATCTGTTGACTTTCAACTTGACCGCAAAACTCTGACTAGCTTACTGTTTAGCCTACTATCTTTACTGCCTCGTGTGCATAACATTTGCAGTTAATTTGTAAACTCATCGCAAAACATAATATGCCTATACATCTTCAGACTTTGATCTTGCTGTGCATACCATCAGAACAGTTTCATCAGCTACACTAGATGAATCACGGTGACTGTTACCAAGGGTATTCTTGTGCAATCTTAAAGAGACTCCGTAACAAAAATTGCATCCTGTTTTTTATCATCCTACAAGTTCTAAAAGCTATTCTAATGTGTTCTGGCTTACTGCAGCACTTTCTACTATCACAGTCTCTGTAATAAATCAATGTATCTTTCCCCTGTCAGACTTGTCGGCCTGTGTCTGGAAGGCTGACAAGTTCTTCAGTGTTGTGGTTCTGCTATGAACTCCCCCTTCCAGGCCCCTCTATGCACACTGCCTGTGTGTTATTTAGATTAGGGCAGCTTCTCTCTTCTCTCTTATCTTTTACAAGCTGGATTAATCGTCCTCTGAGCTGGCTGGGCTTTCACCTACTGAGGAATTACAGACAAGGGCAGAGCTGTTTGCAGGAAGAAACGAGCAGCCTGAAACTTCAGTGCATGAGATCTGCAGAGGGAAAGAAACACACAAATGAACTCTTGAGATTAAAAAGGAAGGCTGTATACAGCCTGCTTGTGTATGGATGTATTTTCTATGTGTGAACATACTGTACATCAACCTACTTCCTGTTTTGGTGGCCATTTTGTTTGTTTATAAACAAACTTTTTAAAACTGTTTTTAACCACTTTTAATGCGGCGAGGAGTGGCGAAATTGTGACAGAGGGTAATAGGAGATGTCCCCTAACGCACTGGTATGTTTACTTTTGTGCGATTTTAACAATACAGATTCTCTTTAAGTGTTTTCAGGAATACCAACAGACTAGTATACATTACTCTTCACAGAGATGCAGGTGATTGGTGAACACAGGTCTAACCTATTTTATGTTATCTAACTGTACACAAATACACTTACTTTTGTTTTCTCAAAGTTTGCACCAGAAGGATCAGATTGGAAGACTGCCTCCGAGACCTTAAAGACTGAGTTTTACTTTTTGCTATAAAGCTTGGAGCAATGGAATTTTGCACCCATGCAAAAAAAATCAAATTAGTGGTAGGTTATTTATATTTTGCACTGACATTTGGCTATTCTGAAGCTCAAATGCCAAAACCAGAAAGTTAAGGGCTTTATTTTGAAATTGGCAGTCATGTAGAACTTTGCCAAAACGTAAGACAACAATAAAGGGTGAGTATCAGTTAGGGTTTGACAGTTAGATTTACACATAAAGTACATTAAGTTACTGTGGTTAGAAGATTAAGGTTAGGCATTAGAAAGGGGTTAACTCCAGGTTTAGGAGTATGAAAGATGTTCTTGTTTGCTACTGGTACTGGTAGAGAAGAGTCCATTTCTACGGAGGGAACCTCAACGCTGGTGAAGTGGTCCAGTACAGAATGTCTTTGCATTCAATGCATTTTTGAAGCTAATACCCTGCATTTTTAAAATCAAGGCATTGCTAGGAAATAAGCAATGTATCCATGTCTAGAGGTAGATGGTCAGCCTGCAAACCTGATTGTGGGCCGAATCATATACATATTTTACAGATTGCATCTTTCATTTTGTACATCTCTAACATCTAACATTACATTTTGAATTATTTTTATTTCCTGTTCTTCATTCTGGTTCTCTTTGTGTGATGAAAGATATTCCTTTCTCATAACTCCTGGGGAAACTATTGAAAAGATGTAACTAAAAATGTCAAAACATGTTCTTCTTACATGAGAAATGTGAAATCATGGGGAAAATATTCTATTTTTGTGTCCTTTCTGAAATATCCTTCTGTGTTTGTGTACTGAGCTGGAGAACATAATTTAAAATCACATGCACTATGCTTTTAAAATACTTAGAAATGTCTACCTGTACTGCTCCGACATTACTTTGTGTGTAATAAATCAGCTGCCTGTCAGGGTTTTTTAATTTCTTATGCATTTGGTGCAGCAGACTGATCATAGTTATGTTACATGCTGCACTACCTCTGACTTTGATGGGTAGTCTAATAAACCGCACACTCTAGAAATGCCATGATGCTGGTATGCTTTTCTAATGCTTTCTGGAATGTGACAAGATGGATAAAATATTTAGTTCAGTTTGTCCATTATAATTTGTTAAACTTGTGCCTTGCATAAAGCCGGCTGTCAACACATGCTCTTTTACAGCAAAAACCTGACCCTCTTGCTTCCCTTCACTGTCAGTGAAAAGAACACTGACACTGTATGTTATTAGCACATGTGTTTGCTTAGCTATACTAAATAGCACTTTGGATTATTGCTGACACTAAAAACTAAAGTAGAAAAGAATGTAAAACCAATGTGAAAACAATTAGAACATAAATATGTATCTATGTGTGATTTGCTTATTTATTTTTGCTATGCCCCTTTTGAAGAGATTTCCTCTAATTTCTTTATTTACTGACACAAAAGAAACTGAGGGATTTATTCCAGAAGTCATAAAAACAACAATAACATCCTACATGTAAGAATCTAGTTTGTAGTTGTTGCAATTCTTGTTGTTGTAGTTTTTCTTGTGTTGCTGAAAGTATGTTCTAGGCTGGAACACTACAGCCCATCCACAATTAACTTTTTTCCCTGAGTTTTACCTAGGAGATTTTTTTTATCTTCTCTTTAACATTATTTTTCTGCACTTTGCAATTGTAAAAGTACCAATAAATAGGTGAAAATGTGATGTCAAAATTATTTCCAGTATTTTCTTGCTTGGTTTAAAAGTCACCATGACATCATTGAGCCACGGAGCCCGGCCGGCGTAGCGCGCAGAAATGCAGAAGCCCTAGCCGAAAAAGACAAGCGGAGAGCGGGACGCCGCATGATAAACACCGGAGGGAGGCAGACATTAATAAAGACATTGAGATACGCAAGATACCAGCGCAGGAGTCTGTAAGTGCAATTGGCAGCAGGCTTTGGCTGAGTTGTTATGACATAATACACTATGATGTTCTGTGTTTTATCTTTTATTTTTTGAATATTAAACTGATCATTTTTGGAAGTGAGGCTGCTGAGCCTTTCTGTTGATGAAGTGTGAATACCACCAGTGACTAGTGGGCTACATCTGGTGAGCCGCTAGAAGTACACTTTATTGACAAGTGGTGTGAATTTTACCAGTAAAAATAATCATTTTTGCATTTTTTTCACAAATTAATCTCCTTTCACCATTTTGCAAAAATACAATGTATATTCAGAAATATTTTCACGAAATCGAAAATAGCATTTTCGATACAAAAATGACAGTGGCGAAAATTTGCAAGCAACATTGCACCTAAGGGAGCTTCTACAGGTATGAAATGGGATGTTTAGTTTCCCACATCCCTGTCCACAACCCCTTCATTTAAAGTGGCCCCCAAAAAACCCTGCACTCTAAAGGCTACAACTTGCATTTGTTTGCTAAACAAAATAATAGAAAATATTCCCTCTATCTATTGTGGAGTTTTCCATATAGTAATTAGCTGACTGTTTGTTTTGTTCACCCTGAAATCTGAACCCTCAGATAGAACCAATGAATTAAATAGTTGCAATCATACTATCATGTGATGCTATACTCCTCCACTGGATCTTGAACTAAGAATATCAATCAGTCTCATTATTGACTTGGGAAGATAAGCATAATGCATAAGGTATTTTTCCAAAGAAATGAATTGACTTGGTGAGGGTTGAGTGAGATACGTGTTTTAATATACCCAGTCTTGCTCTGTGGACACTGTCAAGCCAATACATGATGCAATATTTGCTCTGGCCAAGTTGGTATACAGCTCTTTGCAAAAGTATTCACCCCCCCCCCCCCCCTTGGTATTTTCATGTTTTGTAGCCTCACAACCTGGAATTGAAATGGATTGTTTGAGAGTTTTCACAATTTCATTCACATAACATACCTACAACTTTAAAATGAATTATTTGATTCATTATGAAGCTAACAACAAATAGGACAAAACAACTGAAAACTTCAGCTGCATAACTATTCAGTCATCTAAATTCAGTACTTTGGGAAGTTACATTTTGCAGCAATTACAGCTGCAAGTCACTTTGGATAAGTCTCTGTTTTGCCACTGGGATTTTTGCCTATTACTCATGCAAAAATGTCTCAGCTCCTTCATACTGGGTGGTTTTTGCTTGTGAACAGCATTCTTCAAAGTGTAACCGCATATTCTCTATTGGATTGAGGTCTGGACTCCGAATAGGCCATTATAACACATTTAAATGTTTCCACTTAAACCACTGAAATGTTGCTTTAGCAGTATGCTTTGGGTCATTGTCGTGCTGGAAGGTGAATCTCCGCCCCAGTCTGAAATCACTGGCAGACTGACACAGGTTTTGCTCAAGAAAATTGGAGTATTCAGCAACACCTATATTTGCCTTGACTCAGACCATTTTCCCGGTCCCTGCTTCTGAAAAACATTACATGGATGCTGCCACCACCATGTTTAACCACAGTGATGGTGTGATGGGGTGATGAGATGTGCTTTGTTTGCCCCAGGCAAAGCATTTTCCTTGGTGGCTAAAAAGATCAATTTTAGTCTCATCTGAACAGAGCATCTTCCTTTAAACATTAGGTGAGTTGTTCACATGTCTTTTGGCAAACTTTTCAGGGTCGGGTGATAAATAAATCTTTGAATATCCCCAAAGCACCATCAAATCTATCATCTTCAAATCAAAAGAACATGATATCACAACAAACCTGCCAAAAGAAAAAAGAAAATAATTACAGAAAAAACAAACTATAACAAACTATAATACAGCCCTGTCTGATTGTTCCTGTTCCCTCTATCCAAAATCAAATTTCAATTTCCTCCTTTCCCACTTACAATTTTTCCCTGCTCTGATCCTCACAATAACGATACATGAAAAAAGAAACAAATCCAGTGAGCCTTTGCCGCCCAGGATCTTGTTGCTTGTTTACTTGTCATCTTTTTATGGACAGCTTTGTTAGTTAAATCACTGGATACTGAAATGCTTCACTATATCTTTTGTGTTGGAGATGCTCTGACCCTGCCATCTAGCTAATAGAGTTTGATCCTTGTTAAAATCACCTAAACCCTTACACTTTTCCTTTCATTTTTTTTTCTTCTGTCAACAGATTACATTCAAAAACTGACTGTTCACTTGCTGCCTAGTATATTCTTCTTTCACAGGTGCCATTGTAATTAGTTAATCAATGTTAGTTACTTCAACTGTTAGTTTAATGTTGTTTATCATCATTGCATATTATTAAGTATTTACAAAGCATGTCGATGCTTCCAGTACTTTATTGAGTACACTAAATGTTTGTATCATTATTTCTCAGAGGAGCTCACAATCTAAAAAGTGTCTATCATAAACAAAGTCTAATGCCTCTTTGTGTAGTATAGTGTTGGGCGAACAGTGTTCGCCACTGTTCGGGTTCTGCAGAACATCACCCTGTTCGGGTGATATTCGAGTTCGGCCGAACACCTGATGGTGTTCGGCCAAACCGTTCGGCCATATGGCCGAACTAAGAGCGCATGGCCAAACGTTCCCCGAACGTTCGGCTAGCGCTGTGATTGGCCGAACGGGTCACGTGGTTCGGACCCGAACACGCTCTGATTGGCCGAACGGGTCACGTGGTTCGGGTAAATAAATACCCGATCCACGTCATTTCTCCGCCATTTGTCTGTGGGTTTAGCTTTGGTTAGGCAGGCAGGGTAGTTCTCTCTCCAGCCAGGCTAGCCAGGGTCCCCCCAGTCATTGTGTCACTGCTGGGAACAGTAGTACACCGCTCACCCACACTATATAGCATTGTGTTTACTGCCACTCTGTGTACACCGCTCACCCACCACTGTATAGCATTGTGTTTACTGCCACTCTGTGTCTCTGCTGGGAACAGTAGTACACCGCTCACCCGCCACTGTATAGCATTGTGCTCTGTGTCGCTGCTGGGAATAGTAGTACACCGCTCACCCACCACTGTATAGGATTGTGCTCTGTGTCGCTGCTGGGAATAGTAGTACACCGCTCACCCACCACTGTATAGCATTGTGCTCTGTGTCGCTGCTGGGAATAGTAGTACACCGCTCACCCACCACTGTATAGCATTGTGCTCTGTGTCGCTGCTGGGAACAGTAGTACACCGCTCACCCACCACTGTATAGCATTGTGCTCTGTGTTGCTGCTGGGAATAGTAGTACACCGCTTACCCACCACTGTATAGCATTGTGCTCTGTGTCGCTGCTGGGAATAGTAGTACACCGCTCACCCACCACTGTATAGCATTGTGCTCTGTGTCACTGCTGGGAACAGTAGTACACCGCTCACCCACCACTGTATAGCATTGTGCTCTGTGTCACTGCTGGGAATAGTAGTACACCGCTCACACACCACTGTATAGCATTGTGCTCTGTGTCGCTGCTGGGAATAGTAGTACACCGCTCACCCACCACTGTATAGCATTGTGCTCTGTGTCGCTGCTGGGAATAGTAGTACACCGCTCACCCACCACTATATAGCATTTCTGTACTGCCACTGTACTGCTGCCAGTCAGCGTGTACTTTAAGGATAAGTGAAATGAAGAAGAAATCCTGTGAAAGAGGGAGGGGCAAGGGAAGAGGTGTTTCCCCTGACGGTTCACGTACAGGCCACAGTGGAGCACCGAAGAAAACCCACTCAATACCGCCCATGTTGTCCAGGAAATCAACCCTCACAAATCCAAAAGAACAGGACCAGATAATTAATTGGATGACCTCTCAAGCGTCCAGCAGTGGGTTAAGCAGCACCAGCACATCACGCACGAGGTCTGAGTCCTCAGCCAGTTACAAGGAGCCAGTGGGCACAAAGCTGACACAACCGGCAGCGACACCACGCACACAACTGCCAAATAACCAGTCCGAAGAATTTCCTCAGGACACAATAGGGTATTCGCAGGAGCTATTCCCAGCCCAACAAACTTCCACCTTTCAAAGGTCAATGGAACAGCCAGAAATGTTGTGCCCGGATTCAAAACCATTTACTGTGGGAAATGCACCGCGCACTGAAATGCAAGGCGAGTCCGAGGACTTTGAAACCCAAATCCCAGGGCAAGTTGGGCAGGAGGGGTTTCAATTGCAGGAGGTCGGCCGAGAAGATCTGGAAGACGATGTTGGAGTGAGCTGAGCAGGGGTTGTTCTGGGGAGCTCTACTCCATGGCGGCGGCCCACAATCACATATGACGAGTTTGAGGAGATGGAAGAGGAGGGTTTGGACAATGTGGACACAGACCCAGATTTTGTATGTGAAGGAGAACATCGCCATCGTAGCAGCACAGATGAGTCTGTTGAAGAACCCACTGCTGCACGAGTTCGCCTTGTGCCACAAGGTAGGCGGCGTGAAATTTCAGGCACCACAAGCGTGGAAGTTCAAGTGAGACGCAAAAGAGGCGCAAACAGAAATTGCCAGCAAGGCAGGTGCTCCAAAGTCTGGCCTTTCTTTGAAGACTGCAGTGAGGATGGTACCATGGTGATTTGCAAGGTGTGCAAGACCCGCCTGAGCAGGGGGAAAAATATGAACAACCTCTCCACCACCAGCATGACCCGCCACATGGTATCCAAACATCCCACTCTGTGGGCAAACGCGGCAGGACAGGGTACCAGCAACACTGCCTCCCTTGGGGTCACCAGACTCACCACCAGACCCTCCTCAGCAGCAGCAGTAGCCCAGCCATTGCGTGGTTCACAACAACATTCACAAACATCAGACGACGCTGACACTGTCACTTTCCGGAATAGTGCTCTTGAGGTCTCCCAGTCTTCATCAAACACAACAACCAACAGCCCTTTAGTGTGCAGCCCTACAGTTCAGTTGTCTGTCTCGGAGATGTTTGAGCGCAAGAGGAAATTGCCAGCAAATGACCCCCGGGCCGTGGCACTAACAGCCAGCATAGCCAAGCTTCTGGCCTGCGAAATGCTGCCATATCGAGTGGTGGAGACAAACAGCTTCAAGGGCATGATGTCAGTGGCCATCCCACGTTATGTGGTTCCCAGCCGCTACCACTTTACGCGCTCTGCAGTGCCTGAGTTGCATGAGCACGTGGTCAGCAAAATAACTCGAAGCTTGAAGAATGCCGTTGCCTGCAAGGTTCACCTCACCACTGACACCTGGACGAGTGCGTTCGGCCAGGGTCGATACATCTCCCTTACCGCGCACTGGGTGAACCTTGTGGAGCCTGCCAGCGATTCCTCACCTGCTCCGCCGCGGGTGTTGCCCACGCCGCAAACAGCTGCACCGCCGTCCCTGCCACTGGATAACAACAACAGCAGCACCTACCTCTCTGACTCCTTCTCCTCCAACGCATCTCAAAGCTGTACCTCATCCGGAAACGCTAACCCAGCAGCAGTAGGATCGTGGAAGCAGTGCAGCACAGCTGTTGGCATGCGTCAACAAGCGTTGCTGAAGCTGATCTGCCTTGGGGATAAGCAGCACACAGGGGAGGAAATTTGGAGGGGAATAAAGGAACAGACGGAATTGTGGCTGGCACCGCTGGACCTGAAACCGGGCATGGTTGTGTGTGATAATGGGAGTAATCTCATTCGCGCTTTAAGGTTGGCTAAGCTGACACACATCCCTTGCCTGGCGCACGTGATGAACCTAGTAGTTCAGCGGTTCCTGAGGACATACCCAGGCGTGGCCGATCTTCTGTTGAAGGTGCGACGAGTGGCCAAACATTGTAGAAATTCCAGTACTGCTTCAGGGGCATTCGCCAAGATGCAGGAGCGCTTCAATCTCCCCCACCATCGCTTGCTGTGTGATGTCCCTACGCGCTGGAATTCTACGCTGCACATGCTAGCCCGCTTTTGCGAGCAGAAGAGTGCAGTGGTCCAGTACATGACGGCGCAGTACCGAGGCGCATCCGGACAGCTGCCAAGCTTCTGTGGATCCGATTGGGCCAACATGTTGGACCTCTGCCAAGTCCTCCAAAATTTTGAGCAATCCACGTTGCTTGTGAGCAGTGACAACTCTTCAGTCAGCATTACCATACCACTGCTGTGTTTACTGAAGAAGTCAATGTTGAAAATCAAGGAAACAGCTGTCATGATGCAACTGGGGGAATCTGAAGGAGAAAACGATCAGCGTGATGATACCAACATCAGGCCATCTGCCTCAGGAAACGCTGGCCCCAGCAGCTATGACGAAAAAGAGGAGGAGGAACAGCTGGAGTTGGAGCAGGAATTTCATGCCACCACTGACGAGGGCCAGAGCGGTGCACGTTGGACTTCCACAATTCAGCGCGAATGGTCAGCAGAAGCAGACCAGAAAGAAGGTGACGACTATGATGCATCACAAGTATCACAACGCTCACAAGAGGATGATGAGGATTCTGGCAGGACTCTGGCACACATGGCTCAATTCATGCTAGACTGCATTGAACGCGACCCACGCATTGTGCGCATTCTGGACAACACCAATTACTGGGTTTATACCCTTCTGGATCCACGGTACAAACACAATGTTCCAAAACTGCTTGAAGAAAGAGTCAGACAGGTCAAAATGGAAGAATACCAGCAGGCCCTTGTGGAGACTTTAGAGAGGAGATTGACATCCTCCCCCTCCTCTAGCCAGTTGTACGCCGACAGACTGACTTCCGCAAAACCAGGACGACCAGGAGGGCTGCAAACAACACAAGCCACAGCTAGTGCCCAAAAGGGAATGGTATCAGCAGTGTCCTTGGAGTGGGAACATTTTCTGACATCCATGCAGCAGCCCACAGAACAGCAAGCGTGCAGATCCACCTCCAACACCGATCGCCTGGAGAAGATGGTCAAGAACTACATGTCAGATGCCGTAGCTGTGTTGAACAATCCATCTGCACCCTTCAACTATTGGGTATCGAAGCTAGACACCTGGCACGAACTGGCAATGTACGCAATACATGTGCTGGCTTGCCCGGCAGCCAGCGTTATGTCGGAACGCTGTTTCAGTGCTGCCGGAGGCATCGTCACAGATCGGCGTATCCGCCTCTCCACAGAAAATGCAGACCGTCTGACTCAAATTAAAATGAATCAATCCTGGATTGGAAACGACTACGCAACACTCCCGGACCCCAACCAAGTAACATGAACAATGAACATCTGTGATGGGTTAGCGTTTCCGGTCCCTGTTTATTGAACCTCTCATCTGTATTAAATTTATGACTGCATGGCGACAAAATGCATTGCTATCCGCACGCTTCTTGTCCTCATGCAAGGCCTGGGTTGCGTCTCAAAGCGTGGCCTTCTCCTCCTGCACCTCCTCCTGTTCCATCACGTGTGCTGCTGCTGGGTTAGCGTTGCCGGTCCCTTTTTACGGAACCTCTTATCTGTATTACATTTATGACTGCATGGCGACAAAATGCATTGCTATCCGCACGCTTCTTGTCCTCATGCAAGGCCTGGGTTGCGCCTGAAAGCGTGGCCTTCTCCTCCTGCACCTCCTCCTGTTCCATCACGTGTGCTGCTGCTGGGTTAGCGTTGCCGGTCCCTTTTTACGAAACCTCTTATCTGTATTACATTTATGACTGCATGGCGACAAAATGCATTGCTATCCGCACGCTTCTTGTCCTCATGCAAGGCCTGGGTTGTTGTGTCTCAAAGCGTGGCCTTCTCCTCCTGCGCCGCCCTCCTCCTGTTCCATCACGTGTGCTGCTGCTGGGTTAGCGTTACCGGTCCCTTTTCCTGGAACCTCTTATCTGTATTACATTTATGACTGCATGGCGACAAAAAGCATGTTACCTGTGCAAAGAAAAATGACATTTTCCACATTTAAAAGACATTTTTTCCTTTGAAACTTTACAATCAATTTTCTCAAAAAACTATAAGCTCTTTTTCAAATATTTTTTTTCCTCTTGTACCCACTCCCAAGGTGCACATACCCTGCAAATTTGGGGTATGTAGCATGTAAGGAAGCTTTACAAAGCACGAAAGTTCGGGTCCCCATTGACTTCCATTATCTTCGGAGTTCGGCGCAAACACCCGAACATCGCGGCCATGTTCGGCGAACGTTCGCGAATCCGAACATCCAGGTGTTCGCCCAACACTAGTGTAGTATAGGGCTAATGTGGGGGAAGACAAGTAACATATAATTCAGTTTTATAAGAATTATTTTTAATCCACAACAGCTGAAATATAGAAATACCATGTTACCATAGCATTTAAGAAAAAGAAAACATTAAAACGGCATTTGATAAAAAAGTAACATAAATCAAATGTTCATATCTTACTCTTTAATGACTTTCTCATTTATGTTTTATAGTTAAAAGTCTAAACAGTGTAAAATGGCCTTAAGTACGCAGCTGCTTTCTGAACTTTTATTCTACTTAAAAGTAAAAGTCATAATAGCAGAAATGCGGTTTAAAAAATGCTGGTAGCCTAAAGTATATTTTTTATCACTGAACGGGTCTGTGTAATGCCAAGTCCCTCGGGAGAAAGGATATTTTTCTGCAACAACATCAAACATTAGATCAAACATTTTGAGCATGAAGGCAAACTCGATGTAACAAATGTAAAGCCCTTCTTGGAGGCTTACAACACCATTTTACAATTCAGTAGAAAACATTTTAGTTTATATACTCAGCTGTATACCCTAGTTTATACCAGAACACACCACACTTCAGGGATGGACAGCAAGAGGCTCAAAACAATATAGCAGCGATAATAATCTGTGCGAGAATAAAACAAAACAAACACACACACACACAATCATAATAATGACGTCAGCATATAACCCCAATCAATGAGCAGTGCTGCTGTTTTGGGCACACATTTTAGTCCTAAACAACAATAAATTACTTACCATCATCATTGCTTTGTGTGGAGTGGTTTATTCTGCTATATTTGCAATTGCAACATGTTACACGTGACATTGATTCTAGTTAACACTCTCTGGGCCACATTCAGTAACCTCTGGTAACAGCAAATCATAATTTCATTGGTTGGTGCTATCAGTCAGTAGGGCCTGCACTAGGCTATAACTACTAACTGCAAATGCAGCATATATCTAGAAAAACAGCCAGTGATCAACACTGCTGGTGATCTCTACATATTATACTTTAACTGGTTCTTTATAAGCTGCCTTGCATTCTGCTGTCAGTACTGGTGCCCCTTATACATTTTAATCATATATTATTACACCAAGTAATTTGCTTCTGGTGATTCACATGCTGTCCTCCTTTATAGTTACTCTATTTATAACTGCATTATTTTCTCAGTGCCAGGGTTCATAATATTAGATAATGAAATGGATGCATGAATGCAGTGTGTGTGTGTGTGTGTGTGTATATATATATATATATATATATATATATATATATATATATATATATATATATATATATATATATATATATATATATATATATGTATATATATATATATATATATATATATATATATATATATATATATATATGTATATATATATATATATATATATATATATATATATATATATATATATATATATATATATATATATATATATCACATTTCTCCTGGAGAGCCCAAAGCACTTTAAGGATGCAGCCTCTTAAGGATAACTCCACAGGCAAACAGCCTTGCCCAAAGACTCCTTACTGTTTTTCCATACTGGATTTGAACCCTTGTCAAAAGTTGGGGTTTAAACACTAATCAAAAGGCTTAAACCCTACATGAAAGGCACGAGCCTTACCCAGTACACTATAGCTACATAAACATATAGAGTACTTTGCTCCCCAGCAATTGTAATGTAGTCTGCAGCTGTTCATTTTAATGGCAAGTATCTACCCTGAATACAAAACATATATAGGTATTGTAATGCCTGGCAGATCTCCTGCTTTCTTTCAGCTGCTATGCTCCAATCTATCATCACCTTCTTCACCCTATGTGGCGCTTCCCCGCTAGAACGGGAGGTGAGGAAATAACACCTGCTCGACTTCGGTTACACCCAGGCTTTGGAGGTGCAAAGTATAGCAGCTGAGGCCTAAAAAGCCAGAGTACCACCAGAGGTCACTACTGAGGCTAGCAACACAGTTCAGCATCACATACATAGATTAACAGTTCAGCAGTAACACACGGGTTATTGCCTTCATTCAGAAGGATGAGGCTATCAACATCGTTTGTTAGCAGTAGACAAGTCCATGGGTAACAACTAACAAGTAATCCAAGCAGTAAGCAAAGGAGTATCCAGTAAACAAGCAAGGGTCAGTCCAGACATCAATCAAGGGAAATCCAGTAACTTAGCAGAGATCGGTCCAGGCAGCAATCAAGGGTAGTCCAGTAACTTAGCAGAGATCGGTCCAGGCAGCAATCAAGGGTAGTCCAGTAACTTAGCAGAGGTCAGTCCAGGCAGCAGGCAAGGGTAAACCAGGAATCAAGCAGAGGTTAAATACATCAGAGTAGTCCAATACAAGCTGAGGTCAAGGTCCAGAATATCAACACAGGATTCAGAGTGCGCACCAAGCAACTAGCCAAAGCTATGCTTATCACGGGCAATGACTAGGAGCACTCTGCACATTTAAATAGCAATCATTCTCCAGTCAGTGGCCGGCCACCGTCCGCTCAACCAATCACACAGCAAGGCATAATCAGTAAGGGATCAGCTAACTATTGTTTACCTTTGCGAAGGGCCTACTGTGAACGCGACCTCCACCTATCAGTGTGTGTGGACTGTGAGTCACCATCAGGGCCGGCGGCAGGGAACAAACGCTGAGACCCAGAAGTGACAGCTTCAGCCCGGGTCTCGGCAGTGCCTTCACCACCAACAGGTACATTCCTTACAGGTATATAGGAGTGGAAAAAACAGGACTCATGGAGCACTGGATATTTGTTCTAGATACAGAATAAACATTTTTTTCATGTAAAGATACCCCTCAAGCAATACCATGGGTTAAACTAAAAACAATACTGTTCAAATGCTAACAATGTCATAACTAACATCACTTGAGTCAGGGGGCAATTTGGCAGCTATATAACTTATTATTTAAAAGCAAAAAAAATGGGCAGAGGAACACATTCTTCAGTGCTCTTGTGCCTCTAACTTTCAACATAAAACGTCTCCCTAAAGGATTCTTTGTGCTGCGGTAGCAGTCTTATAACTCTGGTTATATCTCTGGCACAATGTCAAATACAAAACTATTATGGAGCTCTCTGCAACATGCACAATAATTATAGCTTTACAGTTACTTGGATTCATCAGCATCAATGATTGTTAATATTTGTAGAGATCAAGCATTGCATGTCCACCATAATTTTAAAGTACTAAGTTAAGACAGAGCTAGAGAAGCTTGTTAGCAGGTAGACAAGAAAAAGGTATAAACCATAGGTAGCTATAACAGCACGAAGGATACTTAAAGAGAAAGTGTTATGTTGAAGTTAAGTTTAGGAACACAAGTGCACTTTAGAGTTTGTTTACTCCATCCATTGTATTGCTTGTAAAGAATAAATTATATGACTCTCACCTCACCAAGCTGCTTCAGTAATGTTTGTGATGACAATGTCAGAACTGTAACAATGTTAGCTGAATACCACATGGTGGTATTTCAGTGTTGGCATTTACAATAAAGAATATTTGTGTTTAGCGTGAAACATCCAGTGCCTGCTTGTATTAAAAACTACGTTCCAGGGGGCCTCTATACATTATACAGAATTAACAAGTTCCCTATGATTTCATTGTTTTCTGCTGTCAGTGCCCCCCAAGGGGCCAGGGCTTGTATTAGATTATTAGTAAAGGGGGAATATTTATGTATCTAAAAGATGCAGTGCTGCGTGAGCATATTACAACTACTGCCTACTACACTTATGGCAGGAGGGGGAGAGGGGGAAAGCGTTCATGGCAGGGGCTATGCAGTGGTTGCCTTTGTGTGGGGGGCATGTGGGGCTGATTGTTTTAAGAATCAGAAGATTACTGGCATTATACAGTATAACTACAAGCCCTTGCCACAGGAACCCTCCTTGTGCTAAAACTCCCTGACTTTACTAACCCTAATTTTAGTTTGGGTGCTGAGTTCAAGGGGATCCTGGTGGCCAGGTTGATGATGTAAATACTGAAATAAGGGCTTGTTGTTGCTGAAAACCTTTCTGTTAATAAAGTTTATCAGCATAGTGCAACAGGACAACAGAATGTGCAGATATAATGAAATCAGGAGGACATTATCAGCACGGAGGCATTCAAGGTATTAATTGTTAATTAAGAATATTAAAAATTAAACGTGTCTGTGTCTTTTTTTATTATTGTATCACTTTGTAGGAATGGCAATGGATTATTTTTATTACTATTATTATTAAACTTTATTTGTTAGTCGCAAACATATTACGCAATGCTGTACAAAAGATGGGGATACATTGCAGCATTAAACAATGTTACACACTGGCATTATAGTGTCCCATTTAACATTGTTACACAGTATAGCAGGTAAACCATCACTCTCAAACCTTAAACACTCCCGCAAAACTCATTTTTTTTCTGACAAGCATATGCTCTACCTTAGGCCATTCCCCCCTTTGATGACTAGAAAGGATTGCAGTAGTCCAGATGGAAGATGACCATAGCAATGTACTTCAATACTCATTTCACCAGGGAGGGAGTCATTTAAGGTCCACTTGATAATAAAAGGGGCTTCCAGATTCCTCCATTAGTAGCCCCATGTGTCCTACCACCACTTGCATGGTAGTAGTTATCCTCACCTCTTCCTTGCTACTGGAGGTGCCTTGTTCAATTGGGCAAAGGGGAGAAGACTTTGTCATCCTGTTTGCAGTTTACGCCCCAAACTTATGGACCATGAGTTGGTATTACTTAGGGGGTAAAGCCCCATGCTTGTGGGCTCTTGATTCCCTGGGTAATACAAACCTGTATTACATACAAACCTGTATGTGTTGACACATCCACAGCAGATGCACTGAGGAAGCCCATGTGACGATTAGTGGGCGTAACGCGTATGCAAGGCGTGGTTACATGCCGCCGGAGGAGAGCGTGTGACGTTTTGTATCCCTACACCAGCACATGGATCCAGCAAGTCTGGCCAGTCAGAGAAGACTCCCCCTCAGTTCTCACGTTTACAGCAAGTGATGGCAGTGTAAGCCGCGGGACGCCGCGGACACAAGCCCACAAGTGCAGAGATGAACACATAAGAGATGAGACGTAATACGAGGTGGTGAGTGCTGCAGTGCAGCATTGGATTAAGCATTTTAACAGGACTTATTATACCTGGGGCTCTAATAGCGTTATGGGAACGCAGCTTGCCATGGAGTAAGGTGCATTATAGTCCGTGGACATTAGTATTTCCTTTGAAGATCCAGAACACTTGATGGAACTGTGATGTGGAAGCTAAGTTGACTAGACCCCAAACAGAATTCCATTGACGTATGTGACGTCTTAAGGAAAACTATTTAGAATTGTCAGTTGCTATTTCCAACAGAGCATTGTCAGAAATTGCTGATTTGGCCATACATTTGCATGTGAGTGTGTTGATGTGAATGGGGAGCGCTCCAATCCAAAATAGGCATTGTTTTTAGGGGGGAGGGGGTTGTTTATATGCGGGGTGTTTTTGTATATAGATATTCAATAAATTAAGAAGCATTGTGAGAAATTGGTTCCCTAATTTGTTCCCCACTCTGTTATTTGCTTGGGCTGCCTTAACCAGATCAGATAAGTAATGCATCTTCTGATCTGAGTAGAGAATCTAGGAACTCTCAAAAATTTTTCAACCTATGTTTAACCCTTTCCACGTGGAGCCTTTTCCTAAAGGCAGTCGTTTCTGCTTGGAGTTTTATTTTACAGAAATGCTCTTACTCTCTCTCCCATTGTAACATGGAACATAACATAGTAACATGGTATATCTTATTTTAAAGAACACATTATAACATTTAATTTAATACCTTATTTGGTCAGTTTGGTATCTTCTTTTGGCTGGTAGCAGAGAAGTTGGCCAAAGTATGGTACATTTTAAAGCAATTTCCTGGGTGTAATCCTGGCTTGCAAGGTGGTTTTACGCCTGCCACCTGGTGTCTTCCTGACACTGCACACTGTGCAATCTTTGGTATTTCGATTGGGCATTAGAGCAATGAATTGCTGGCTACCATTTAGACGCTCCTCCACGTCCAATGAAGAAGGGCGGCCATATCTCCGCTGAGGCCTAGAGGGTTCGTTGTCAGTAAAAGCAAGGGGTTTAACAAAAATGAGGGGTCCTTACAACCATGGCAACCTCATCAGATTCTACCACATGGTTGAGTCAATGTCACTCACTACTGGTTGCCCCAAAACATGAAAATTTACATATTATATATGTTTGCTCTCAGTCAGAATTTTCTGCATGACAAGAAAATGTTTCTTGTTTTTTAAAGATAGGTATCTAATAGGTAAGGTCAGGTGTTGTTTTATTATATCACATAATGCATACATTGAAGTTTTCAAAGTCATAATTTTAATATAAAGTATATTTCTGTCCACTTTTAGAAATTAATAGCGAAAGTGACTACTTCTCTATAACATTAATGCTAATCAGACAGAACATTAGTGAAAAATAAGTTTCATGACCCCGAGAGACAAAGATTGCACTTATAGTTTGTTCTAACAGCTTTAGACCTTGAAGGTGAATAACTCATTTTATAAATGCGTCCATACCAATGTGACAATCTTTGTAATAAAACTGATGAGGGCAAAACAAAGGCCTACATAATACATTACAGTATTTGACACCAATCTTTTATTTGTGTATCTCTTTAAATTACAAATTTACTTATCAGATATCTATATTTTGTTATTTAATTATATACAAATTTAATTTGTATTTTTAAGAACTAAGAGTTTGATTATATCTGTCCCATGAGGCCCGGCAAGGATACAAACTTAATGCAAACCTGACTTGAAAATAAATAAAAAAGATAAACGATTGTATCAGTTAATCTACTTGTACATAGGGCCTTCCTGGAATTCCACAGTTTAGAAGCTATGAAAATAATTTTTGGGGGAAAGAATATTTTTACTGTCAATTTTTTGCATAAAAATAACATAACAATAATAACACTAAGCAGCAAAGTGCAAGCCGAATCAACATTCTATACAGTTTTAACATACAGCAATGTTGGCGTTCTTTGGTACAATACGAAATGTCTGCAATTGAATGCAACTAACAACACTTATCAGGTATCTAAACCCCCTCAATCCAACCCAGAGAACCTTTCCGTTATATAACAGCAATCATAGAGTCCAGTACTTCAATAATTTGATTTCAGCTTATAGATTGCGATCCAACAACCACACACTTTAAAAAAAAAAAACTTTTTATGGTACTTTTTTGTTGTTGTTTCAATTCAAACAATTATTTATGTACACATGAGTCTACTTCATGTGGGGGTTATTTTGGTTCCATTTCAATATAATAATTTTACATGCATTTGCAACAAGAGATTGGAATGTAAACAGCTTGTGTGTGGATAGCAGAGCGTCTGCCAAGTTTCCTAAGATCAGGGTTTCTGGTAATAATGGAAAGTAAGTTTAATGCTTTTATTGTCTCAGCTGAATAACACAGTCTTTTAGTGTTGCACAGCTATTACATTGAACTATTTGCCATTTTCATCTCATATTCCTGGCACTCAGAAGTTATTCTAAACCAGTTTAGAGTTTTGTGGTTTGTATTTAGTCATCAGTGAGAGTTATGCTTTAGCCTGACTGAAGTCTGACTGAAAGGAAAGTGCTAGTTTACACACACTCTATTTCCTTCTGAATAGTTATATACTGTAACTGTACTAGGACACTCACTGTCACTGTTCATAGGCTACTAGCTCCTGCGTGTGCGTGCACTCACTGTCTGTGTACTGTAGTGTACTGTACACACACTCTATTTCCTTCTGAATAGTTATATACTGTAACTGTACTAGGACACTCACTGTCACTGTTCATAGGCTACTAGCTCCTGCGTGTGCGTGCACTCACTGTCTGTGTACTGTACACACACTCTATTTCCTTCTGAATAGTTATATACTGTAACTGTACTAGGACACTCACTGTCACTGTGATTATAGGCTAGCTCCTGCGTGTGCGTGCACTCACTGTCTGTGTACTGTACACACACTTTATTTCCTTCTGAATAGTTATATACTGTAACTGTACTAGGACACTCACTGTCACTGTGATTATAGGCTAGCTCCTGCGTGTGCGTGCACTCACTGTCTGTGTACTGTACACACACTTTATTTCCTTCTGAATAGTTATATACTGTAACTGTACTAGGACACTCACTGTCACTGTTCATAGGCTAGCTCCTGCGTGTGCGTGCACTCACTGTCTGTGTACTGTACACACACTCTATTTCCTTCTGAATAGTTATATACTGTAACTGTACTAGATCACTCACTGTCACTGTTCATAGGCTACTAGCTCCTGCGTGTGCGTGCACTCACTGTCTGTGTACTGTAGTGTACTGTACACACACTCTATTTCCTTCTAAATAGTTATATACTGTAACTGTACTAGGACACTCACTGCCACTGTTCATAGGCTACTAGCTCCTGCGTGTGCGTGCACTCACTGTCTGTGTACTGTACACACACTCTATTTCCTTCTGAATAGTTATATACTGTAACTGTACTAGGACACTCACTGTCACTGTTCATAGGCTACTAGCTCCTGCGTGTGCGTGCACTCACTGTCTGTGTACTGTACACACACACTCTATTTCCTTCTGAATAGTTATATACTGTAACTGTACTAGGACACTCACTGTCACTGTTCATAGGCTACTAGCTCCTGCGTGTGCGTGCACTCACTGTCTGTGTACTGTAGTGTACTGTACACACACTCTATTTCCTTCTGAATAGTTATATACTGTAACTGTACTAGGACACTCACTGTCACTGTTCATAGGCTACTAGCTCCTGTGTGTGCGTGCACTCACTGTCTGTGTACTGTAGTGTACACACACTCTATTTCCTTCTGAATAGTTATATACTGTAACTGTACTAGGACACTCACTGTCACTGTTCATAGGCTACTAGCTCCTGCGTGTGCGTGCACTCACTGTCTGTGTACTGTACACACACTCTATTTCCTTCTGAATAGTTATATACTGTAACTGTACTAGGACACTCACTGTCACTGTTCATAGGCTAGCTCCTGCGTGTGCGTGCACTCACCGTCTGTGTACTGTAGTGTACACACACTCTATTTCCTTCTGAATAGTTATATACTGTAACTGTACTAGGACACTCACTGTCACTGTTCATAGGCTACTAGCTCCTGCGTGTGCGTGCACTCACTGTCTGTGTACTGTACACACACTCTATTTCCTTCTGAATAGTTATATACTGTAACTGTACTAGGACACTCACTGTCACTGTTCATAGGCTAGCTCCTGCGTGTGCGTGCACTCACTGTCTGTGTACTGTACACACACTCTATTTCCTTCTGATTACTGATTGATTATTGTAATTTCTAGTTGTACTTACTGTTACTACTTACTGTACTAGTAGGGACACTCAGTCACTGTTCATAGGCTAGCTCCTGCGTGTGCGTGCACTCACTCACTGTCTGTGTACACACACTCTATTTCCTTGTGATTATTACTACTGATTATTTTAACTTCTAGTTGTACTTTCTGACTGTTACTACTTACTTACTGTACTAGACACTCACTCAGTCACTGTTCATAGGCTAGCTCCTGCGCGTGTTTGCGCGTGCGTGCACTCACTGTCTGTAGTGTACACACACTCTATTTCCTTGTGATTACTACTGATTATTGTAACTTCTAGTTGTACTTCCTGACTGTTACTACTTACTTACTGTACTAGACACTCACTCAGTCACCTCGCCCACCAACCCACTCCATTAAAGTACCCCACTTTTCACCCGCCCTTTTAAAAAACTTTTGTGTTTACGCCCAAAACATCTAAGATGTCTGGAAGTGGCAGCCAGTGCGGTTTGGGCAAGGGGAAGGGCAGCAAGGGAATCAGGAGGAGAGGGAGCAGCATTGTGGCAAGCCGCGGCCGCGGCACCATGCACAGTTCCGCAGCGTCAGTGGCTTACATTCCTCCTATAGCCACTGGCCGTGGACGCCTTGGGCGCCGCCCAGCAGGAGCATCTGCAACTCACGCTGCAGAGACACAGCAGCAGCAGCGTGTAGCACCTGCTCCGATTTTCCTCCAGCCGGGTCGGAAACGTCCCATTGAGGAAAAGGATGCAGACACTGTGGTGCAACTGATGACGGAGGATGAGCAGCCCGCCATCAGCTCTGCATCCGAGGCCTCCACCCTCACCACCACCACCACCACCACCCCTGTTCGCAGCAGCCGCCCAGCAGGGCCTGGGGAGGAGGCCAGTTCACCGTCACTCGCCGACCTGTCATTCAGCAGTCTTTTGACCCCAGGCATCATGAGTAAATAGTCTGCTGTTGTTGGCGATCTTGAGGAGGAGATGCTGATGGGCACTTTGGGGGAGGAGGGATTAGACAGCAAGACTGTGGCGACAGTCAAGCAGCCCATCCATGCATCAGGAGAGGAGTTTGGGGGGTCATCATCCCAGCAGGACATGTTTCAGGAGGGGGAGGATGATGATGACATGGTGACAGGCAGAGACTGGGTGCCACCAGCTCCAGGGGATGTCGTCATCAGCAGCTCTGAGGAGGAGGAGGAGGATGCGCTTGTGGGCCTTGCAAGGAGGCGCATCATTGCAAGCATTGGCAGCAGTAGGCAGGTCCCCCAGCCTGCTGGTGTCTCAGGCTCAGCAGCAGCAGCATCTACCAGTACCACCACCAGCCGCACCCAAGCCCCCCCCCCCCAACCACCACAGGGAGACAGGCAGCAGCGGTTCCATGCCGTAGGGGGTTGTTTTTGTCACCAATCTGGCGCTTTTTCACCATGCCCACAGTGTACAGCAAGTACGCCACTTGCAACCACTGTCAGCGGAAGTTGAGCAGAGGTGCAGACCCCTTAAAGTTCAGCACCAGCTCGCTCATCAACCACCTTGCTGCAAAACATTTCCACCAGCATGAGGAGTTCCAGAGGCTGAAGGCATCTGGTGCTGGCAGTGGCACCACACCCATCACTGCACAGCCTTCAGCAGCAGCAGCAGCAGCAACAGCAGCCACCCGCCCTCCTGCTCCTCCAGCAGCACCAGC
The DNA here is from genome assembly GCF_040937935.1 of Hyperolius riggenbachi. Taxonomy (NCBI): domain Eukaryota; kingdom Metazoa; phylum Chordata; class Amphibia; order Anura; family Hyperoliidae; genus Hyperolius; species Hyperolius riggenbachi. The sequence continues at coordinate 294,801,262 of NC_090648.1, read as the reverse complement.
AGGAGTGCGGAAACGCACTGCTCCTCCCCCCTCTGCAACTCCTGCCGCCGACACTGAGGCCTGTTCTGGCAGCCAGTCCTCAGTGGCCTCCTCTGCTGTCTCCGCTGATTACCGTGCCAGCAAAAAGCGACGCCAGAGCCTTTTGAGCGAGTCCTTCCAGGGGGTGGTTAGGGCTCTGCCTCCCAGCAGCCGTCGCGTGCGGCAGCTGAACGGCTTGCTGGCACGGGCCATGTGCTCCCAACTCCTGCCGTACACGCTCGTGCAGGAGGGGAGCGACATGCGTGCGCTGCTTGCTTGTGCAGCCCCAGACTGGCAGCTCCCCAGCAGACACTTCTTCGCCCGCAAGGCCATTCCTGCACTGCACCGCTTTGTGATGGCCAATGTGGAGCGAGGGCTGGAGCACGCGGTTGGTGAAAGGGTCCACGTCACCATGGACTCCTGGAGCAGCCGCTTCGGGACAGGCCGCTACCTTTCCTTCACTGTCCACTGGGTCAGCTTGGTGGAAGGGGGTGAGGATGGGAGAGCAGCAGCGGGCACAGCAGCAGCAGCAACACAGTGGGTGGTGCCACCCCGCAGGGTCGGGGGAACTGCAGCAGGTTCCTCCGATCCTCTGCCATCCTCCGGCACACCTGGCCAAACCCCCCGCCTCAGCAGCAGCGTGAAGGCCCGCCACTGCCAAGCGCTGCTGCAGTTGGTCAGCCTTGGGAAGACCAAGCTGACGGCAACCTATGTGTTGGCCAAACTCCAGGAGCAGGAGAGGATTTGGCTGACCCCCAGAGGCCTCAGAGTCGGAGAGGTGGTGGCCGACAATGGAGCCAATCTGGTTGCCGCAATAGACAGGGGAAACCTGACCCACATCCCCTGTCTTGCCCACGTGCTGAACCTGGTGGTTCAGAAGTTCTTGCGCACCTACCAGGGGATGGGCGAACTGCTGGAAACGGCAAGGAACGTTGTGCGTCACTTCCGGCGCTCGGCTGCAGCCTGTGCGAGCCTGGAAGACGTGCAAAAGGAGCTGGAGCTGCCACGCCATCGGCTGATCCTTGACGTTCCGACTCGCTGGAACTCCACCCTGGCGATGTTGGAGCGTCTGGTTGAACAGAAGCACGCTGTCAACCAGTACCTTGCCCTGGCCACTGTTTCCGCCGCTCAGAGAAGGGACAAGACCAGCAACATCCCGTCCATCGTCCCCGATGATGACTGGAGGCACATGCAGCAGGTGTGCTTAGTGCTGGCTCCCTTTCTGCAGGCCACTAACATGGTGAGCAGGGACCATGCTATGGTCTGCGAGTGGGTGCCCCTGGTTTGTCTGCTGAACAGGGCCCTCGATGCTTTGCTGGAACAGGGAGCGGCAGCCTTGGACCAGCAGGAGCGGCAAGCAGCTGCACAGTCCACCTCTGAGGGGGAGAAGGAGGAGGACTTGGTGGAGGTCCCTGACCTTGCTGCTGATGAGGGGGATCAGCACAGCGCAGCTGAGTTGGTGCGGGGGTGGAGAGAGGATGAGGCGGCAGAGGAGGAGGATGAGGACAGCACTGCCGCCGATGTGCCAGCAGACATGGCCCGCCTCTTCCCAATGGCAGCGCACATGCTGACGTGCCTGCGCAGGGACCACAGGGTGATCCAGATGAAGCAGAGGGAGGACATCTGGATCAGCATGATGTTGGACCCGCGCCTCAAGGGGAAGTTGAGCCAGTTCCTGCCGCCTGCAGGAGGAGACCCAGCGCAACAAATAAGGAGCTTGCAGCAGGCCCTTGTTGAGCGCTTGGAGGAAGCCTTCCCCCAGCCTTCCACCCCCACTGTCCAGCCAGCACAGAGGCAGCAGCAGGTGCCTGCATCCAGCAGCAAGCGCCCCACAGACCTGCTGTCTCTCAGCCACGAGCTCTACAGGACTGTAGAGGCTCCGGCAGCAGTGACTAGAGAGGAGGTGCATGCAGCAGCATCCTCCTCCGGTCACAGCCAGCGCCTGACCCGCATGGTGGCTGACTACATGGGGTCCTACAGCGGGCTTGACAGCGATGCCCCTGTTGATCCCATGGAGTATTGGGTCAAGCGCCTGGAGATCTGGAGCGAGCTGGCGCAGTACGCCCTGGAAGTGCTGTCCTGCCCCCCTTCCAGCGTGCTGTTCGAGCGCTGCTTCAGTGCAGCTGGTGGCGTGGTCACCGAGAAACGCTCACGTCTGTCTCACAAATCTGTGGACAGACTGACGTTTCTCAAGATGAACCAGGCGTGGGTGGAAGGCGAGTTCCTGGCCCCTGTTGTCGGCGAGAGGGGGACATGAACTGGCTGCCGGAACTTAGAACCATCGTTAATGTGCCTTACCACCCTTTACCACCTCCTGGCTCCTGCTCACTAAGCCAGCCTGGTTCACTTTGACTATTACGTCACCTGCAGCCACACATTTTACAACTACAGTGGGCTGCTGTGTACTGCCCTTCTGCTGTCTGTCTGTGTTTCCCACTGCCAGGGTACACAGAATTACCTTCTGCTGCCACTCTGCCACCAGCTATTACGTCAAACAATAGCTATATATCTGTGTAATTGGTTGTAAAACCAAAACTACAAAACCATTAAAAAAAAAAAAGGTTTAATTTTTCAGAGGTGCCCGGGTTGAAAACTGTGTTGTCCCAGTTGTGTATTGGACACGATGTGGGCTGCATGACCGCTGTCTGGGACATTGACTGCCTGCTGCCTCATTGACTGCCTGCTGCCACACACTCATCCTCCTCCTCCTGCTGCTGAATTTACCTCCTGCTGTCTGTGTGTTTCCACTGCCAGGGAGCGCATACAATGGCGCTTCCAACATGCGTGCGCCACCAGCTATTTGTTACGCTCAAAAATAGCTGCATTTCTTTAAAAAAAAAAATTGAAAAGAGAAATAAGTGAAGAAGAAGACGACGATATAGAAAAAGGAGAAGAAGAAGAAGGAGAAGAAGAAGAAGATGAAGATGAAGAAGAAGGAGAAGAAGATGAAGAAGAAGAAGAAGAAGAAGAAGAAGAAGAAGAAGAAGAAGAAGAAGAAGAAGAAGAAGAAGAAGAAGAAGAAGAAGAAGAAGAAGAAGATGAAGAAGAAGATGAAGAAGATGAAGAAGAAGATGAAGAAGATGAAGAAGAAGATGAAGAAGAAGAAGAAGAAGATGATGATGATGAAGAAGATGAAGAAGATGAAGAAGAAGAAGATGAAGAAGAAGAAGAAGACAATATAGAAGAAGAAGAAGAAGATATAGAAGAAGATATAGAAGAAGAAGATATAGAAGAAGATATAGAAGAAGAAGAAGAAGATATAGAAGATAAAGAAGAAGAAGAAGAAGAAGAAGAAGAAGAAGTATATACAGTACTGAACAAAATTCTGGACACAACTTCTCTTTCCACCATTTTTTTTTAAAGGAACATCCCCACATAATCACTTGCTGTTGTTACATGGAAAAAAAGATGTTTCTTGCATCATTTACCCTCAAAACAAGTGTTGGAAGCTATTTAAGGCCAATTCGAATAGTCAGCTCGAATAATGAGCTCGAATACCGACTCGAATAGTGAGCTCGAAGTCCGAGGTCGAATCGAATAGTAAAAATTATTCGACTCGAATATTCGACTGACCTCGAATAATTTACTATTCGAATTCGACCAAACTCGAATTTTAAAATGGGGTATTTGAGCACCACTGCTGAGCACTTTTTGTTTTACACATAGACACTTACTATCCTAGCAGTGTGCAAGAGACAGGTGGCTTTCATATAGAAATAGGTCTTTTGTGCATTCTGCTGAAAAGTATTGGTGTTCAAATTCATCATAGATGATTGGGAACACCCAAATACTCTCCACTGCCGCTGTTCAGCACCAAACAAGTGGACAGGGTTAGGAGGAGTTCACTGCCTTGTGTGTCACATTGTGTTTCAGGTGATTCGGATACTTCCAACTTTTAATGCTGTTATTACTATCTTTGGTTGTTCCGAAATGGCTATACCAAATTCAAAAACACTAACACTACTGCTGAATGTAAATAGTAGGTGTAGTAATGTCATAGAAGCAGAAGCAACAAAAACAATCTACATACCTTGTTGAGAAGGGGACATTTAAAACATACATTTGTTTTCATTGCTGTGACACTTAGGGTCCTTTATATGAAGTGGCTGAGAACTACCACTTTAAATGCTGATCCACAGTGCAGTATACTGCAGCACTGTACAAAAAAAATTAGAGTTGCTCAAAGAGTGCTACAGTGATGTGCAGTGGTGGTGTTCTTTTAATTTAAACAAGTGGCCACTAGTATAGCATCCAAATGGTTGGAACCATGCAGAAATGTTTTATATGGAGTGATACTTTTGTTAAGCAAAGTGGCACTTCATTATTCAGGCATTTTAATTAACACATTGACACTCTTTTATCCATCTAAGTTTAAATTCATTAGAAAAATCCTCCTTCAGCAACAGCTACATAGTTGCAGATAATTTGCAATCTAGCGGTTTTGCCAGAAGTGAAAATGAGTTAAAGTGTATTTTTGTATAACATTATAGTGAAGCTGTTCCCATAGGGTATTGATATCGGCAACTGTGATGTTTACTCCACTGAAGACAGTTCACGTTTCTGTTTCTTCAAATAGATTTCGTACAGGTTAGAAGTGTGCTTTGGATTGCTGTCCTACATCATGATTACATTTGCACCAGTAAAGCCCTGACCACAGTGGATGGCTTCATGTTGTTTAGGTTGCGCTTGTACTTTTCCACACACAAACATATGTTTATACAGTACTGTTTAGGCAGTTGTGAAAAAATGTTTTGTTTTCAGTACTATAAACCGTTATTGTTTTTATTCTTATCAATTTTAAAATTGCAAAAATTAGTTAACGGAAGAGAAAACCAAAACGAATCAATATCTGGTGTGACAACTCTTTGCTTCCAAAAGGCATCAAATCTTTTTAGGACACTTGCACAAAGTCATATATTTTGTAGGATTACAGTCAAGTGTATGATTAACCAGTCATACCAAAAAAGTGACAATGATTTTCATCTTCATATGTAGGTTTAAACACAGTCATTAACGGAAACAGAGCAGTGTATGAGGCTTGAAACAGAGTGTGAAAAAGCCTAACTCTGCTGCCAAGGTAAGGTTGTTGAAGTCATTTCCTTATCAGGGTTCCTAAACCATGGAAAGACTGATCACTGCAACATGACCCAAGGAAGTTATACTACATCAGCTAAGACTCTCACAGATAATGATTTCAAAGCAGTGTCAGCTTTCACAATGTGATGTAAAATCTCTTTTGAAAAAGCACAAAGAAATGGGCAATGTTGATGTGGTTGACTAAGGAATCTTAGTGCCTCAGATTAAAGGCATATCATATTTTCTTTACTCTAAAATTCAAAAATGTCCAGCAAAGCCATCAGCCCAGGATTGGTAGAGACCTGTGGGACCCAGGTATACCCATCTACTGTCCAGAGATGTCTTGTCAGAAGATGTCTTAATGGAAGAATTGTGTCTAAAAAGCCAAACCTCTGACATGGAAACAGGGCCAAGTGACTCAACCATGCGCAGAAACATCAACTTGGGAACATAAAATGACACCAGAAGCTCTTGCCAAAGGGCTGGAGTACAATAATGAGTGTCTGCAGGCAAAGGTCAAGCATGGTAGAGGTTCCATGCAAGTTTGTAGTGGCATTTCTGCAAATGAAGTTGGGGATCTTGTTAGGGGTAATGGTGTCCTCAATGTTGAGACATACAAGCAGATATGTACCTATCATGCCATTCTATAAGAGAGGTGTCTGACTGGCTCCATGTTTATTCTGCAGTAGAACAATAACCCTACACATAACACCAATGTCATAAAGAGCTCTCTACAGCCTTTTGATAAACAAGAAGTCCTGGGAGTGATGGCCTGCACAATGCCCTGATTTCAGAATTATCAAATATGTCTAGGATTATATGAAGAGACAGAAGTATTTGAGACAGCCTACATCCATAGAAGACCCGTGGTTAGTTCTTCAAGATTTATGGAACAACCTACCTGCTGAGTACCTTCAAAAACATTCTGCCTGTGTACGTAGAAGAATTGGTGTTATTCTGAGTGCAAGGAGTGGCCACTCCAAATATTGATTTGATTCAGATTTCTCTTCTGTTCATTCAGTTTGCATTAATTGATAAAACGTAACTATTATAACTTCCATTTGTAAAAGCATTCTTGCTTTTCACAGTTGCCTAAATGTTTTTTCACAGTATTGTATTTTTAATGTAAAAGAAATGTGCATGCCTTCCAGTTTTTATATCACAGAAGACTTTACTGTATGAATACAGAAACTTGAGGTTAGGCTTTATCCAGGAACTACCATTCTACTCAGGCTTGACTTTTACAGAACAAAAACATCTCTCTGCAGTATTCTATGAGGTTTGGTTATATAACACTAATCAAATTACAGCTTTGGATAAAGGGTTTTTTTCTAAACTTCTAAGTAGTTTATTTACACATTATTCTACATAAACAATGAGAAAACAAACTAAGGGAAATATCCAGATATTCATATGTAAGCTAAACTCATTATGTCTGAAAAAAGCTCAAGGGTCAGCTTAAATAGAGGGGTAACCTTTCTGGTTCATTATTCCCTATACGCTCACTAAATCAATCATCCTACCAGCACCAGAGAAGCCCCATATCATTAGCTTTCCTTTGCCATGCCTGACTGATACCATCAAACACATTTTATTCACATATACTCTTTTTTGATTTGTCTTCTTAGACTCATACATCTATAATACATTTTTCCATTCTGGATCCGGTTCTTGGGAAAACTTTTCTTTGCATTGGCCCCTGATAGATATAATACTGTATGCTTCTTCAGTCACATTTCTGTGAATTACTGGCCCGCTTTGTGAATCACTACATCTCGTACGTTGGGCCCTAATGGATTTGTAGGTCAGGACTCTTCCTCTGTTGTCTTTATCCTGTGAAATATTTACAAGAAGTATGAAGCAGATCAAACTATGGCAAACCAGAAAAAAAAATCCCTAGATAAGAGTTGGGGTATTAAACATAATGTATTTTAACATACAATGGCCCATATGCAATTCACTTTTTCTCCTGAGTTTTCTCCTAGGAGATAATTTTTCATTTTCGATTTAAAATACCTTTTTAGCGAATTGCAATGGAAAAAGTTCCATAAATAGGGGGAAAATACTGCCAAAATTAGTATTTTCTTGCTTGCTGGTGCTTTAAAGGGCATTTTATTTACAAGGTGTGAAAATATCACCTAGTAGAATACTCATTAGAAAAGACATGTGCAGTGGTAACATCCACTTTTGATTTTCGGATACGGACGTATTAATTGCCTCAAATAATATATTTTTATATGGTGACTTTGTGCATATAATATATGGAAATTTTTTGGTCTTGTACTGGGATCCCTTTTTTTCATTTTTTTACGCGATTACTCACTGCAGTGAATCTGAATGAGTGATTTGTATGTGTGGTATTCTGATGTTTAAAGGGGAAGGTGCTATGTTAATGTAACAAGAGATCAATCAATTTTTTATGTATTTTACATTTTGAATTAAAGGTGTAATTATCTTTTAGCGCTGTGGACTTATATTGTATAATTTTGAGAGTACTTCTGGCTATCTAATGCTAGGGGGCACCTGTAGCTACCTATGATGGGCAAGGGAAGTAAGGGAGAAGTGACAGCTGGGCCAGCCAGCACACTTGCAGTGTAGGTTGGTGGGGGTTTGTAGGTTCATCAGGGGCGTAGCAATAGGGGGTGCAGAGGTAGCGACCGCATCGGGGCCCTTGGGCTAGAGGGGCCCCAAATGGCCCTCCCTCAACTACAGTATTAGCTCTCTATTGGTCCTGTGATCATATTAATCACTTCTATAGATGCTTTGAATAGTAGTGATCATTAACAAGCTGTTCCCCATCCCCTTCTTGCACCTCTGACACTATAGTTGCCATTGGCAGGTTTTGGTGCGCTATATCAATTGTTATGTATAGATTGCTTGGGGGGCCCTATTGTAAAACTTGCATCGGGGCCCACAGCTCCTTAGCTACGCCACTGAGGTTCATGGAGGCTGAAGTCGAAGGTGCCAGGACATCTGTGCCTTTAGGCTTCTGTGAGGTAAATCCGGGCCTGGCCTTATGTGTTACTGAATTACCATATGTAATTTTTTTCTAAAATAGTTGAGATCATAAACTTTCCAACAGCACTAGCGACCCTGGGAGTGAACTCTGGTGCACAATGGGTCAGTGGAAAAAAGTACATACCAGGGTTTGTGGGCCTGGCAAACAAAAAAAAATATGTTAAATAAAAGCCTGAGTGGGTAGGCATAGACAGAGCACTGCAGCCTTAAGTGCTGTAGATCCGTCATAAAGACTTCACTGACCTCTTAGAAAAGTCATGTGAAAAAGCGGCTGTGTATGATAGAGAGGCACAACTGTGTGGGACATGACAGATTTTTTTTCTCTTCTTGTATTGGTAGGTATATATACAGTGGCTTGCAAAAGTATTCGGCCCCCTTGAAGTTTTCCACATTTTGTCATATTACTGCCACAAACATGAATCAATTTTATTGGAATTTCACATGAAAGATCAATACAAAGTGGTGTACACATGAGAAGTGGAATGAAAATCATACATGATTCCAAACATTTTTTACAAATAAATAACTGCAAAGTGGGGTGTGCGTAATTATTCAGCCCCCTTTGGTCTGAGTGCAGTCAGTTGCCCATAGACATTGTCTGATGGGTGCTAATGACTAAATAGAGTGCACCTGTGTGTAATCTAATGTCAGTACAAATACATCTGCTCTGTGACGGTCTCAGAGGTTGTCTAAGAGAATATTTGGAGCAACAACACCATGAAGTCTAAAGAACACACCAGACAGGTCAGGGATAAAGTTATTGAGAAATTGAAAGCAGGCTTAGGCTACAAAAAGATTTCTAAAGCCTTGAACATCCCACGGAGCACTGTTCAATCGATCATTCAGAAATGGAAGGTGTATGGCACAACTGTAAACCTACCAAGACAAGGCTGTCCACCTAAACTCACAGGCCAAACAAGGAGAGCGCTGATCAGAAATGCAATCAAGAGGCCTATGGTGACTCTGGACGAGCTGCAGAGATCTACAGCTCAGGTGGGGAATCTGTCCATAGGACAACTATTAGTCGTGCAATGCACAAAGTTGGCCTTCATGGAAGAGTGGCAAGAAGAAAGCCATTGTTAACAGAAATGCATAAGAAGTCCCGTTTGCAGTTTGCCACAAGCCATGTGGGGGACACAGCAAACATGTGGAAGAAGGCGGCTGGTCAGATGAGACCAAAATGAAACTTTTTAGCCAAAATGCAAAACGCTATGTGTGGCGGAAAACTAACACTGCACATCACCCTGAACACACCATCCCCACTGTGAAATATGGTGGTGGCAGCATCATGCTCTGGGGGTGCTTCTCTTCAGCAGGGACAGGGAAGCTGGTCAGAGTTGATGGGAAGATGGATGGAGCCAAATACAGGGCAATCTTGGAAGTAAAGCTCTTGGAGTCTACATAAGACTTGAGACTGGGGTGGAGGTTCACCTTCCAGCAGGACAACGACCCTAAAATAAAGCCAGGGCAACAATAGAATGCTATAAAACAAGACACATCCATGTGTTAGAATGGCCCAGCCAAAGTCCAGATCTGAATCCAATCGAGAATCAGTGGCAAGGTCTGAAAATTGCTGTTCACAAATGCTGTCCATCTAATCTGACGGAGCTGGAGCTGTTTTGCAAAGAAGAATGGGCAAGGATTTCAGTCTCTAGATGTGCAAAGCTGGTAGAGACATACCCTAAAAGACTGGCAGCTGTAATTTCAGCAAAAGGTGGTTCTACAAACTATTGACTCAGGGGGCTGAATAATTATGCTCACCCCACTTTGCAGTTATTTATTTGTAAAAAAATGTTTGGAATCATGTATGTTTTTCGTTCCACTTCTCACGTGTAAACCACTTTGTATTGGTCCTTCATGTGCAATTCCAATAAAATTGATACATCTTTGTGGCAGTAATGTAACTCAAAAACAGAAATTGGAGGAGCACTCATCCATAAGAAGGAACTGATGTGTGCCCAAGCCTTGGATCCCAGTATCCTCAGAATCCTAGAAATTGTGTGCAGAAAAAGGCTGGCACCACACAAGATGAAAAGTAAAAATTAGCTCTTTATTTGTCAGTCATTAAAATGACAGCATGGTCAAAAATAGGCTCTAGCGGCGACAGCCCGTTGTTTCGAGCTGTTATAGCTCTTTCTCAAGCCGTTCAGCCCATAGATCTAACATCAATGACCACACACTTATATACAAATCTATACATCAATTAGCCAATCATTTCAAAATCAAAGGCACCAATCAGAGTGCAGGAACGCATGGACGGACCTGATGGGGAACTAGTAACAAGTGACATCATCTAAACATACCTCCTAGTCAGCTGACCTAGGATGGCCCATCGCGGCAAGGCATAGAATAATTCTTCCATGTGCGGGAACATGGTGTGCACTGTCAACAAAGATCATGTGCACCAATGAGAGCCAGCGCTGCCCGCCCACCAATCGCATCTCAGCATAGTGGACGCGTACAAAAGGACGCATGGTATGCGTCATCATGACGTGACACCAAATCAAAACCGGTGCTACCCACCCTGTGAAATGTGGCATTTAATGATCATTTCTTTTTCCTTTTTCTTTAGCTCCTTAGTGTTGACAGTGGGATGAACATTGTGGCATAGTGAGAATTTTTTCTATTTACATGGCTGTTAGGTGGATGTGATGCCCACTCAGTTATGCCTTTTATATGCGGCGAACGGTGTGTTTATTTACTGTTGCCATGGCGAAACCTGGGAGCAGCCGTGCTATGACATTGCGTACCATGCGTCTCACTTTACGCATCCACTTTGTGATGATGCGATTGGAGGGCGTGTAGCGCCGGTTTTGATTTGATGTGACATCATGATGATGTGTATCATGCGTCCTTTTGTACGCGTCCACTATGCTGAGATGCGATTGGTGGGCGGGCAGCGCTGGCTCTCATTGGTGCACATGACCTTTGTTGACAGTGCACACCATGTTCCCGCACGCGGAAGTATTATTCTATGCCTTGCCGCGATGGGCCATCCTAGGTCAGCTGACTAGGAGGTATGTTTAGATGATGTCATTTGTTACTAGTTCCCTATTAGGTCTGTCCATGCGTTCCTGCACTCTGATTGGTGCCTTTGATTTTGAAATGATTGGCTAATTGATGTATAGATTTGTATATAAGTGTGTGGTCATTGATGTTAGATTTATGGGCTGAATGGCTTGAGAGAGAGCTATAGCAGCTCGAAACAGAGGGCTGACGCCGCTAGAGCCTATTTTTGACCATGCTGTCATTTTAGTGACTGACAAATAAAGAGCTAATTTTTACTTTTCATCTTGTGTGGTGCCAGCCTTTTTCTGCACACACTGGCAGTAATGTAACAAAATGTGGAAAACTTCAAGGGGGCCGAAAACTTTTGCAAGCCACTGTAATTTTTCTTTTATTCCTGCAGGCAGAGAAGTTCATGGGGGGAGGGGGTACTGGTTAGTCTCCAAGGTGCAGAGGGGTATGATGTTTGATTCAGTTATGATGTCCAAACATGTTTTATAGGTGAGGGCGAGGTGAACGTGTCTCCTATGGGGTCCTGATAATTATAGGTCCTTTGGCAACACTAACCTCCTCTACGCCCCTGGTTGAGATAATGGGCTTGATTCATTAAGACAAATAGCATGCCTTATCAAAGTTAGCACGCCTTATCAACGGTAACACGCCTTATCAGATTAGCATAGTGAGCGCTACGAACCCGCAGGGGCTCAGGACAGAACGAGTGGAGCTCTCGTTATTGCCAATTAGCAGGCATACGGTCGCTATGCTACTCTGATAAGGCATGTTAACTTTGATAAGGCGTTTTATCTCTGATAAAGCATGCTATTTGTCTTAGTGAATCAAGCCCAATCTGTAAACTGTAAAGAAAAGCAGAATTTGGTGACTTGCAAATCTTGTGTAACTGAAATGACCTTGAAAATAACACAAAAACAACATAGCATACAGTATATCATATGAAAATTATTGTTTTTGAAAAATATTTACTTATTTTGAATTTTTTGAAATCAACAGGTTTAAAGAGTTGGGACAAAGACATCTTTACCAAATACCTTGCCTTACGTCTTCTTTTTATCCCTTTTGTATGTGTGGGAACTGAGAAAATCAATGACTATAGCTTACAAGGGTACTGTTTTCCCATTCTTATCTGATACAGGATTTCAGATGTTTTGTTGTAGTCTCCATTTAATATTTTTCAATTTTACTTCATAATGTATCAAATATTTAGTAGCTGACTGGTCTGAACTACAGGCTGATCAGTTTAGCAACCATTACTAAAGAGCTGTAGTGTACAGTTGTAATATGTGCAGAACATGTTTTAGCACTGTTTGCTGAAGTAGGCCATCACCTAGATTGCAGCATATGCTCCCCCAAAGCCTTGTATATTGTTTACCATCCCTTTATCTTCATGGGTGAAATAATGTTGTAAAATAATGGAGATTGCCTTCAATGTATTCAAAGTGCATGTTTCACTAGAAGAAAAAAAAAGATCAAATACATCAACATAGCAAATACTAAGATGTCTAGTTTGCCATTGCTGAAATCATTCAGATATTACTGTGTTAGCTGCTCTATAGATACAACCACTATCTTTTTACAGGGGTTTACATATTTTTTTTCATAGAAGTTGGCATTCATCTCCCCTTTGCAAACAGTGAACTGTTGAAGACATACTTTTTTATAACTAAGAAATACTTCAGATATAATTGATTTTTTTGTCCTCTGTATATCATTCTACTCTTTCCTGAAGAGTCTAGTCCTAGTTTAGGTTAATGAACCTGTAACAAATGCAGTACCTTCTTCGACGTCTGTATCTTAGACAATGTCAAACAGAACTTCAAATACCCCCTCCTCCTCCCCCTCAAAAAAATAATTGAAATAATTTTATTTTAAATATACATTATATTATATTATATTATATTACTGATAAGCCAGAACAACAAAGCTGGAAATGACAAGAAAGCCAGACAAGAAAGTAAGACATTTAAAGTGGATCCAAGATGAACTTTTACTCATTGCATAATTGTGTTCCTTTCCTATTGTTTATAGGGCATTCCTCAAGCCAAATACTTTTTGGTTTTCATTTTAATACTCTAATTCCCTATAAACTAAACAAGCCACACCCACAGGCTTTCAGAGAGACAAGGCATTTTCAGACAGTAGCAAGGGCTCATGGGAGCTCAGTCTGGGCAGGAGGAGGGGGAGGTATTACTAGCCAGAGATTTCAGAGGTAGAGGGGAGGAGGGAGGAGGAAGGGGGATTAGGTTTTTTTTCACAGGCTGAGTGCTCAAGATGCAGATAAGCTTGCCTGTTTGTAATGTTTACAAACAACATGGCTGCTGTCATTGTATCATAGGAAGAAATAATCATATTCTATTGAGGCTGTTTGCAGCTAGATTTGCTGTGTAAACTAAACTTTAGATAAGATATATAGACAAGATACTTGTTATAGTTAGTTTTTCATCTCGGATCCGCTTTAAGGATAATGTATAATGTTAGGCTACATCCATACATGCAAGCACATTCATTTTCATATGTTTTCAGGTGCTTTTCATGCACATTTGTCTGGGTTAAAACATAGGTATTGGCTAAAATATACAGTATTTTAAAAAAAAGAGCATGTTGTCCAAAACAATGCAGCTTGCTTGTCTTTTTTTGTTTTTAACCTTTAACACAAAAATGCATTATATACAAATGTGCCGATTGACTGAGATGAGCCGTCCATTCTAACGAATATCTGCATTGCAGAAAAATGTGAAAAGAAAAAAAAATCAAGCGTGAATTAGCCCTAAAACGAAACTACTTTCTGATATATTAAAAGTTAAACTTTTTCTAGTAAAAGAAGCAATTTTCTACATTGAAGCCTACTTAAACATGCAATTACAAAATTTACTCTTGAAAAAGCAACCAAGTATAACAATTATTTTTAAAACTATGTGTGTGACTGCTTTAATTTGAAGGAAATGGCAGTTATGCTTGATTAAACACAGAAGGCACATCCTGATTTCTGCATTTAAATTCAAATGAATGCTATCAACTTAAAATGGTTCATATTTATGCAAACATGAAATAAATCAGCGCAGTTCCTTCTGTCATGTTACATTATCTCAATAAACAATCCAGCAAACTTGACAATGTGCTTATTTGCTGTTTTTATGCTACGTCAGTTTTAAAATTAGAAACTGATTTCAAGTAAATTATACATTTCACCCAAAAGAGATGTTATATAGACATTAATGGTAATACAAAATAAATACTGCATGGGAATAGGGGATGCGTTTAAATAAGTACATCTGACATGTTATTATCAAAGCCTGAAAAAACTGTTTGAAAAAAATAGGCGGCTCTGAAAGGCTAAAACTGCTGTACCGTCTTAATGAAATGTGCAGCCTGCCAACATACAGATACAGCAACACATGCAAACGGTTGATGCTATTTGTTGAAAAATAGCGCTTGGTCCATGTTAGGCTCCCTGCACACTGCAAATCCGTTTTGCGATTCCGTTTCCGATTCCAATTCCGATTTTCAATTCTGATTTTCCCTGAATACATTCAACAGAAAAAATGGATCAAAAATGCAGCATGCAGTGAAGATTAAAAATTGGAATCGGATGTAAAAAACAATTAAAAAGTAGAATCGGAATCGGAATCACATGCAGTGTGCAGGGAGCCTTAACCTCCTTAGCGGTAACCCTGTGTGTGACACGGGGTAAGCCGCCGGAGGGTGCATTTAAATAATTTTTTTTTTGCTGGACGCAGCCAGCACTTTTCTAGCTGCGCCAGCACTCCGATCGCCGCTGCTGCGCGCCCGATCGCTGCTATCTGGTGCGGCGCTAGAATTCGCCCCCCCCCCAGACCCCGTGCGCTGCCTGGCCAATCAGTGCCAGGCAGCGCCGAGGGTTGGATCCGGAGTCCCAATGACGTCCCGACGTCTTTGAACGGGATTTCCTGATCGGAGATCGCCGAAGGCTATCATGTAGCGAGCCCTGGGCTCGCTACATGATTTAAATTTTTTTTTTTTTTTTAAAAACTGCTGCGCTGCCCCCTGGCGGTATTTTTTATACCGCCAAGGGGGTTAAACAGACAAATGCCTGCATAACACCATCCCTAGTCAGGGAATAGCTAGAATGCAGCTATGTTAATGTTACTATTGATACCAAAGGCTGCAGGTAGGATCAAGAAACCCAAGTATTCAAAAAGAGGGCTTATATTGCCTTCAGCCTTGGGGTATGCATTCTTCCCCCGCTACACACTGCTTTGCTCTCTCCTGGCAAAACTGATGACATCAAAAAGCTGTATTCTGCCACCCTAGAATACCTTTTCACTATTTAAAGTGGACATGGACTCTTGCACAGGACAGAAGGAAAACAGAGAGAACTACATCATGTATGTATTTTGAGAGTTTAGCCTGTCTAATTCCCCCTCATCTGTGACTAATCACAAGTCGTAATTTGATCTCTCAGCTGTGTCAGCTGGCTGCCTTGGCAGAGCAGATAATTTGTGAACACAGGATGTTAACCCTATGTCTGCTTCCATGAAAGCGGGAAGTGGACACACTGCCGATTCTTTGCAGGATTTGTATCAGCTGTAACAAAGAAATGTTTTTCTTTAAAGGTTATTATGCTGTTGCTAATCCTTTACAGCAGAGAGGAAATTCTGAGTTCAGGTCTGCTTTAATGAGTTCAGTCAGTCAGAGTATCCAGTTAAAGGACCACTATCGCAAAAATCGTCAAATTTAAAGTACATGTAAACTGTCGGGCTTGTCTGGCTACTTGCTATAGGTCAGACTGTATGCTCATATGACTGACCTATAACCCAGCCCTAACACCTGCGTAAGCTCCTGCCTAACAACAAAACTACACAACCGTGCAGGTAGATGTAGCATACAACCTGGCAATAGCATTCACCAAACACAGCAAGGTAATGCAGACACAGTATACTTGAATAGTCACCTGAGGCCTATGGGCTGAGGCAATCCAGACAAAAGTATATCACAATACTTGGTCAAACAGGCCGGGATCAGGGCAGGAAGCGTTCATGCAAGGTCCTTTAATAATCCGAGGTTTGGCAACAGGGAATCCAGTAGATACAAAGTCAGGTACAAGCCGGATCAATAACAGAAGATCAGAAGAAACATAGTCAGGTACAACCCGAGTCGGCAACAAGGTATCAGATCTGCAAGAAGCTTGGTCAAAAGACAGACAGAATCTGCAGCAAGACAAGGCACTTGGTGTGAGCGCAATCTCAGCTACAAGCCCAGCATAGGCTATAACAGGCGAAGACTGAGGGCGCTCACCTTTCTTTTATATTAGCACTAACCAGAGGCGTCGCTAGCACAAAAGGTCCGAAGCACGTGCCCCGGACCCTTTGTGTGGTGCCACAAATGTCCCCCGGCAGAATAGTGCTGTTACTCACCTCCTCCCGGCTTGGTCTCCGGAGCCTGCAGACATCTTCTCCTCCAGGCTTCTCTCTCTAGCGTCTGAAAATGAATCAGACGCTACAGGGAGAAGACAGGAAGGGAAGGCGACTTCAGGCTCAGAGCGTGGACCGAGGAGGTAAGCCGCAGCCTGGTAGGCCTAAAATGCTAGATTAGCTAGCTGCAGTCTGAGTCGGGCTGTCAGCTAAGCCCAGCGCATCCTCTCTCCCCCTCCAACCACCGGCCAGAGCTAAGGTGAATTTAGCGATGACAGAGCTCCTGAATCTTGTGCTGCCAGTCAATAGACTGACAGCAAGACAATATAGAAAAAGTTGTAGAGCTTGGCTGCAGTGCCTAACCTAATCTATGACATAAGCTTTGACCTGCTTGTGAACTGCTAGCCCACCAGAACAATATATGGGTCCTTTTGAACTTTACTATGGGAGTTTATGCAAAGCCCTAAAGCCTGCTGATTAATTGTCTGCGTGGGAAAACTGAGAAACTGTGTTGTACAGTTGCTTAAAGAGAAACAGAGATAACATAGTGCTGTATTTTTACTTCCCCGGGGATTCTTCCAGCCCCATAAGCATGGCTGAGTCCCCCACTGTCCTCCTCAGTGCCGCGGATCAGCCGCAGTCAATTCACGGTAAGGGGCTCAGTTGGACTCAGTCTGACTGAGTGACGTCAGCCAGGGCCTTCTGCGTTTGCGCATGCGCAGAAGGTCCACCGCTGACGTCACTGAGCTGCGGGCTCACCGTGGTTGAACGGGAGATCGTAGGAGGACGGCGAGGGACACAGCACTTTACGTGGTCTCTGGTTCTCTTTAAGCTGTCAGCTAGGACACTTACATATAATGCTATAAATGTATGCGTGCAAGGCTATACTACTGTGCATTGTGCTATATACATGCTTTGGCTGCTAGCTAGATATCCAGCGGCATTGCCAGCGTCACATATCCGTGGCCTCCATGCCCCTGTACAGTATAAGCTGTTACTCTGTGCCTGTACTGATAGTAAACTAGATACAATGTGTGTTGATCTTTGCTACCTCCAGTATGTACAGTATAAGATTTTACTCTGTACCTGTACTGACAGTAAATTAGCTGCAGTGTGTGCTGATTTCTGCTGCCTCCAGTATGTACAGTATAAGATTTTACTCTGTGCCTGTACTGACAGTAAAATAGCTGCAGTGTGTGCTGATCTCTGCTGCCTCCAGTATGCACAGTATAAGATTTTACTCTGTATCTGTACTGACAGTAAACTAGCTGCAGTGTGTGCTGATCTCTGCTGCCTCCAGTATGTACAGTATAAGATTTTACTCTGTGACTGTACTGATAGTAAACTAGCTGCAGTGTGTGTTGAGCTCTGCTATCACCAGTATGTACAGTATAAGCTGTTACTCTGTGCCTTCACTGATTGTAAACTAGCTGCAGTGTGTGCTGATCTCTGCTACCAGTATGTACAGTATAAGCTGTAACGCCTGGTACACACATACAATTTTGAGTAGGAAGGCCCATTATTATTAGGTTACACCACTGTTAAGTTCATGTAATGTGTGTGGTCCCGCCCATGGCCACACCCACTCCGTGAATGGCCACACCCATTTTTGCCGCGGCCTGGTGCCCATAGGTGCCCCCGATCTCTTAGGTTCCTAGCAACGCTCCTGGCATTAACCAATCAAAAGTAACAGAATCCAAAACAACCAATCAGTCTGCAGCGTGTCAGCAAGTCACATGCTGCTATTGTTTACAGCAGTGGAGCGTGTACTGAAGACGCATCTGCCGCTTGGCTAAAAGAAGGAGTGCCTTGCGCTCCACTCACATCAGAGCTTCGCCGAGACCCAGAGGCTTGCACCTCAGCGTGGATCTTGGCGTTCCGCCGCCATATGTGGCGAGGTTTTACATAAACATATATAAATAAAAAGTATGTTTCTTCCAGAGTAAAATGAGCCATAAATTACTTTTCTCCTATGTTGCTGTCAGTTACAGTAGGTAGTAGAAATCTGACATTACCGACAGATTTTCGACTAGTCCATCTCCTCGTAGGGGATTATCAGGGTTTTGTTTATTTTCAAAAGCACTTAGTGAATGGCAGTTGCTCTGTCTGCCAAATGCCAAAAAGTGTGCTGCAAGCAGGGAAGCTGGTTATCATATTTGTATAAATCCTTTTCAGGAAATGTCTTTATAAAGAATAAAAGCCATGCGGAGAATCCCCCATGAAGAGATGGACTAGTCTAAAACCTGTCGGTTCTGTGAGATTGCTACTGCCTACTGTAAGTGACAACAACATTGGAGAAAATAAATGTATGGCTCATTTTACTCTGGAAGAAAAATACTTCTTTTTTGTACATATTTACACATATTTTAAATTTTACAATTTTTTGCGATAGTGGTCTTTTAATACAGCAGTGGCAAGGGTTAATGTGGAAGGCAGCTGAATTCATAATAGCAGAGACTATGTGGAAGTACCCTGATAACCACAGTCTATTGCTAGTGCAGAGTAATTTGTTGCTCCATCCTCAGCAGTGATCCAGCAGGTTTTAAAAGCGGGGTTTGCCTGTGTAACATAAGCTGCAAATAAGAATTTAGAGAAGTTGAATATTCCAAACCCAGTCTGTGCACATTGCTAGCAGACTGTAGTCTGCTTCTTCACCTTCTGGTGCCCTCATAGACTGTATGAGTTCAGCTTCAAACAGTTGAATCTGCTCTAAAATATGTTGAAGTCGAAAAGTGCAGTGAAAAGAGTTTGTGTTTAAACAAACAGCCAATCATGTGCAGAACATATGGTAAAAGTCATTTTTTCTGCATATAGTTTACTATTTTTCACTGCACTTGTCTCCATGACACCAGGCACTTTATAACAATTCCTAATGAGGAAATGCCTCTGTCTGAACTGCACATTTGTTGGGCACCAAGACATTAAATAATGTTAATTAGTAGATAGACAAGAATAGACAAACCACATGAAACACAGGTATGCTCCATTTTGTGTTTATATATTTGTATCAATTGTAATGTGTCTAGGGCATAAGGATTTGTGTATTTGCATTTGTGTGTGAGTTCACAGAATGGGCTTGATTCACTAAACTGTGATAACTCATAGCACGGCCGCACTAGAGTTTTCACACGCAATTGAGAATTTTCACCCACGATTGCACGTGAAAATGTGTGATTGAATGCAAAAACGCTAGCGCGGCCTTGCTATGAGTTATCACAGTTTAGTGAATTAAGCCCATTGAGTGTTGTTCCCCACTGCATTGCTACATGTAAACACACCGGCTCTTATCCACTTCACTTGTTCTCCTAGTAGATTATTTGTAAACTTCTGTTTAAAATAACTGTTCAGCACTTTGCAGTTGAAAATTAACCAAAAAGGAGGTATTTTCTTGCTTGCTGGTGGAGTAAAAGGCATTTTATTATAAGATGTGAAAATGTCACTTAGGTGAAAAAGTGAATTGGATGGGTTGAATTGGAGGGTTAGGCACCACCAGGGGTGGTCTTAGGGTTAGGCACCACCGGGGAGGGGGGGGTCTTAGGGTTAGGCACCACCGGTGGGGGGGGGGGGTCTTAGGGTTAGTCACCACCAGGGGGGTATTATGGTTAGGTACCACCAGGGAAGGGGGGTCTTAGGGTTAGGCACCACCAGGGGGGGTCTTAGGGTTAGGTACCACCAGGGAGGGGGGTTCTTAGGGTTAGGCACCACCAGGGGTGGTCTTAGGGTTAGGCATTGGTAGAAGTAGAGTTCTGTGTGAGAGTAGGATTAGGTTTAGTTGTAGTATTATATTGGTAATATTTACCAACGTTTTATTACGCTTATTATGACTGCAAATATATTTTCGTTTTTCATTGTAACAGACAATATTTTGTGATTTGATTACTGTTATTTTAACATATTTTTATTCTATCACAGATAAAGATGAAGAAACAATAAAAAATATTGTCATAGACAATATCTTAAAATTCTGTCGCCCTTATTTGATGTATGCGTGCAGGTGTTACACACATAGGGCCCAATCCAATTAATTTATTTCTCCTAAATTTTCTGCTAGGTGATAATTTTTCATCTTCTATTTAAAATAACTCATGTACTCTGCAATTGAAAAAGTACTGAAAATTAGGTAAAAAAGTACTGTCAACATTATTTTGGGTATTTTCTTGCTTGCTAGTGGCCTAAAAGGTATTTTATTGACAAGGTATGAAACATCATCTAGGAGAAAACTCGGAAGAAAAAAGTTAATTGCATATGGGCCAGAGCGTGAACTTAGCATTAGGCTTTAAGAAGAGGGAGGAAGGGCCAGTGCACACCAAAAACCGCTGGCGTATTTGCAAACACTAGCGTTTTTTGAAGCGCTTTTTCAGAGCGATTCTAAGCATAAGCAGAGTGATTTTCTACACATGCCTAGCATTTTTTGGAGCATTTTGGTATAGCATATTTTATTTTTTGTTACAGTAGAGCTGTAACTGAACAGCTTCTGTAACAAAAACGCTTGGAAAATGGCTCTGATTTAGCACTTATTAGAGCAATTTTCCACTTTTCTATACTTAGCATTGAGGCAGAATAGCCTCAGAAATTCGCAAAAATGCTGCAGGACCTGAGTTTGCGTTTGGGGAAAAAAATGAATTCCTGTGGTGTGCACCATCCCATTGAAATACATTAGCCAAGCAGTTTTCAAACCGCAAGTGTTTTTAAAAACGCTCAGAACCGCTCTTGATGTGCACCAACATTAAGATGAAATGAGCACATTTTAGAAATTAGTGGTATGCAATGAAAGTCAATAGATCCTGTACCAGGTCCATTTCTTCTGAAATAATGGTTGCAGAGAGATTTAATGGTTCCAAGTGGTTTACGCTTACCGTAATACATTCAAGTGATCAGAACTTTTGATTGGAATTTCATACTTTTGGAAGCTTAATAGCCAAGGAACAAATCATGCTCTCTCTTCTATAAATATATATAAAAATATATTTTTATCAATCCTAATAGCTCATCTATTAATTTATTAGTAACAATGGGGCACACAGAGGATATACATTTTATTAGTGTTTACGCAAACTATGTAATGTGCATTGCACGATCACCACAACTCACGTTATGGATACAACACACAATTCCTGTATAATGATCTTTATTTAGATAGGTAACGGACACTATGGCCCATATACAATTAACTTTTTAACCTGAGTTTTCTCCTAGGACATAAATTTCCATCTTCTTTCATCACTTTACAATTAAAAAGTATCAAAAAGTAGATGAAAAAGTACTATCAAAATTATTCTGAGTATTTTCTTGCTTGCTGGTGGCTTGAAAGGCATGCTATTAATAAGGTATAAAAACATCACCACGTAGGAGTAAACTTAAAGAGATTCTGAAGTCTCCCAAAAATGGGGTTTTTACTTTAAAAACCTCATTAACATTATTGCCCCTCTTAAAACACCGCAGAACCGCGGCTGAAAACCCCCTCAATCACTCCAAACTTTCGGGGGTACATCGCGGGCTCCTTCCGCATAGAGTCAGAGCAGCTCTGCCTCTATGCGCGTCAATCAGTGCGGATTGCTGCCTCCCCCCCCACCCCTCTCAGTCTTCCTTCACTGAGAGGGGCGGGGGAGAGGCGGAGATACGCGCTGATGACGTGCATAGAGGCGGCAGCAAAATCCATGATTAAGAGAGTCGTGGATTTTGCCGGCTGAGTAAGGGGTGAGTTAGGGGTGATTGAGGGTGTTTTTAGGGTTCTGCAGCGTTTTAAGAGGGACAATAATGTTAATGAGGTTTTTAAAGTAAAAACCTAATTTTTGGGAGACTTCAGAGTCTCTTTAACCACTTGAGGACCACAGTCTTTTCGCCCCTTAAAGGGGAACTTCAGCCTAAACAAACATACTGTCAATAAGTTACATTAGTTATGTTAATTAGAATAGATAGGTAATATAATCTCTTACTCACCCTGTTTTAAAAGAAAAGGCAAATGTTTGTGATTCATGGGGGCTGCCATCTTTGTCATGGGGCAGCCATCTTTTTGGTTGAAAGGAAGTGACAGGGAGCATAAGACACAGTTCCAACTGTCCTGTGCCCTGATAACCCCTCCCAGCTGCATGCACTAGGCTTCAAATGTCAAATTCAAAATGTAAGAAAAAAAATTTGCACCAAAACAGCAGAACGAGAGCAACAACATCAGAAATCCCATCATGCTTTGCACAGCAACATGGGGAAAAATGCCCGGGCAGTTTTCTTCTGTGCAGCTAAAAATGATGCTTGTATAAGAGGAACAAAGTTCTGATGCTGTGAAACTGTTAAAGAAACACCAGGCCTTTTCAGTGCTGCTGAGTCGATTTTTAGTCTGGAGGTTCACTTTAAGGACCAGAGCCTTTTTTTCCATTCAGACCACTGCAGTTTTCACGGTTTATTGCTCGCTCATACAACCTACCACCTAAATGAATTTTACCTCCTTTTCTTGTCACTAATACAGCTTTCTTTTGGTGCTATTTGATTGCTGCTACAAGTTTTACTTTTTATTATATTCATCAAAAAAGACATGAATTTTGTCAAAAAAATGACTTTTTTAACTTTCTGTGCTGACATTTTTCAAATAAAGTTAAATTTCCTATACATTTGAGCGCGAAAGTTATTCTGCTACATGTCTTTGATAAAAAAAAAACATTCAGTGTATGTATATTGGATTGGGTAAAACTATGGTGCCAAAAGTGAATTTTCCCATTTTGAAGCATCTCTGCCTTATCTAACCACCTGTCATGTTTCATGAGGTGCTAAAATTCCAGGATAGTATTTATACCCCCCAAATGACCCCATTTTGGAAAGAAGACATCCCAAAGTATTCAGTGAGAGGCACGGTGAGTTCATAGAAGAGTTTATTTTTTGTCACAAGTTAGCGGAAAATGACACTTTGTGACAAAAAAAAAAAGTTTCCATTTCTTCTAACTTGCGACAAAAAAAAAATGAAATCTGCCACGGACTCACTATGCTCCTCTCTGAATACCTTAAAGTGTCTACTTTCCAAAATGGGGTAATTTGTGGGGTGTGTTCACAGTCATGGCATTTTGGGGGGTGCCTAATTGTAAGCACCCCTGTAAAGCCTAAAGGTGCTCATTGGACTTTGGGCCCCTTAGCGCAGTTAGGCTGCAAAAAAGTGCCACACATGTGGTATTGCCGTACTAAGGAGAAGTAGTATAATGTGTTTTGGGGTGTATTTTTACACATACCCATTCTCGGTGGGAGAAATATCTCTGTAAATTTTTTGATTATTTTTACACACAATTGTCCATTTACAGAGATATTTCTCTCACTCAGCATGGGCATGTGTAAAAATACACCCAAAAACACATTATACTACTTCTCCTGAGTACGGCGATACCACATGTGTGGCACTTTTTTGCACCCTAACTGTGCTAAGGGGCCCAAAGTCCAATGAGTACCTTTAGGATTTACAGGTCATTTTGCAACATTTGGTTTCAAGACTACTCCTCACAGTTTAGGGCCCCTAAAATGCCAGGGCAGTATAGGAACCCCACAAATGACCCCATTTTAGAAAGAAGACACCCCAAGGTATTCCGTTAGGAGTATGGTGAGTTCATAGAAGATTTTTTTTTTGTCACAAGTTAGCGGAAATTGATTTTAATTGTGTTTTTTCACAAAGTGTCATTTTCCGCTAACTTGTGACAAAAAATAAAATCTTCTATGAACTCATCATACTCCTAACGGAATACCTTGGGGTGTCTTCTTTCTAAAATGGGGTCATTTGTGGGGTTCCTATACTGCCCTGGCATTTTAGGGGCCCTAAACCGTGAGGAGTAGTCTTGAAACCAAATGTCGCGAAATGACCTGTGAAATCCTAAAGGTACTCATTGGACTTTGGGCCCCTTAGCGCACTTAGGGTGCAAAAAAGTGCCACACATGTGGTACCGCTGTACTCAGGAGAAGTAGTATAATGTGTTTTGTGGTGTATTTTTACACATACAGATGCTGGGTGGGAGAAATATCTCTGTAAATGACAATTGTTTGATTTTTTTACACACAATTGTCCATTTACAGAGAGATTTCTCCCACCCAGCATGGGTATGTATACAAATACACCCCAAAACACATTATACTACTTCTTCTGAGTACGGCGATACCACATGTGTGACACTTTTTTGCAACCTACGTGCGCTAAGGGGCCTAACGTCCTATTCACAGGTCATTTTCAAGGCATTTGGATTGTAGACTACTCCACACGGTTTAGGGCCCCTAAAATGCCAGGGCAGTATAGGAACCCTACAAGTGACCCCATTTTAGAAAGAAGACACCCCAAGGTATTCTGTTAGGAGTATGGTGAGTTCATAGAAGAATTTTTTTTTGTCACAAGTTAGCGGAAAATGACACTTTGTGAATAAAGAAACAACACAAATCAATTTCCGCTAACTTTTGACAAAAAATTAAATCTTCTATGAACTCATCATACACCTAACAGAATACCTTGGGGTGTCTTCTTTCTAAAATGGGGTCACTTGTGGGGTTCCTATACTGCCCTGGCATTTTAGGGACCCTAAACCGTGAGGAGTAGTCTGGAAACCAAATGCCACAAAATGACCCTTGAAATCCAAAAGGTACTCATTGGACTTTGGGCCCCTTAGCGCAGTTAGGGTGCAAAAAAGTGTCACACATGTGGTATCACCATACTCAGGAGAAGTAGTATAATGTGTTTTGTGGTGTATTTTTACATATAACCTTGCTGGGTGGGAGAAATATCTCTGTAAATAACACATTTTTGATTTTTTTTACACACAATTGTCCATTTACAGAGAGATTTCTCCCACCCAGCATGGGTATGTGTAAAAATACACCACAAAACACAATATACTACTTCTCCTGAGTACGGCGATACCACATGTGTGACACTTTTTTTGCAGCCTAGGTGCGCTAAGGGGCCCAACGTCCTATTCGCAGGTCATTTTGAGCCATTTGTTTTCTAGACTACTCCTCACGGTTTAGGGCCCCTAAAATGCCAGGGCAGTATAGGAACCCCACAAGTGACTCCATTTTAGAAAGAAGACACCCCAAGGTATTCCGTTAGGTGTATGGTGAGTTCATAGAAGATTTTATTTTTTGTCACAGGTTAGTGAAAAATGACACTTTGTGAAAAAAACAATACAAATCAATTTCCGCTAACAAAAAATAAAGTCTTCTATGAACTCGTCATACACCTAACAGAATACCTTGGGGTGTCTTTTTTCTAAAGAGGGGTCACTTGTGGGGTTCCTATATTGCCCTGGCATTTTACGGGCCCAAAACCGTGAGTAGTCTTGAAACCAAATTTCTCAAAATGACTATTCAGGGGTATAAACATCTGCAAATTTTAATGACAGGTGGTCTATGAGGGGACAAATTTTGTGGAACCAGTCATAAGCAGGGTGGCCTCTTAGATGACAGGTTGTATTGGGCCTGATCTGATGGATAGGAGTGCTACGGGGGTGACAGGAGGTGATTGATGGGTGTCTCAGGGGGTGGTTAGAGGGGAAAATAGATGCAATCAATGCACTGGGGAGGTGATCGGAAGGGGGTCTGAGGGGGATCTGAGGGTTTGGCCGAGTGATCAGGAGCCCACACAGGGCAAATTAGGGCCTGATCTGATGGGTAGGTGTGCTAGGGGGTGACAGGTGGTGACAGGAGGTGATTGATGGATGTCTCAACTTGTGATTAGAGGAGGGAAATAGATGCAAGCAATGCACTGGCGAGGTGATCAGGGCTGGGGTCTGAGGGCGTTCTGAGGGTGTGGGCAGGTGATTGGGTGCCCTAGGGGCAGATAGGGATCTAATCCGATGGGTATCAGTGACAGGGGCTGATTGATGGGTGATCAGTGGGTGATTAGATGGCAGAACAGATGTAAACAATGCACTTTGGAGGTGATCTGAGGGTAGGTTTGGGGCAATCATCATGGTGCGGGTGGGTGATCCGATTGCCCGCAAGGGGCAGGTTAGGGGCTGATTAATGGGTGGCAGTGACAGGGGATGATTGATGGGTAGCAGTGACAGGGGGTGATTGATGGGTGATTGATAGGTGATTGACAGGTGATCAGTGGGTTATTACAGGGAAGAACAGATGTAAATAATGCACTGGCGAATTGATAAGGGGGGGGTCTGAGGGCAATCTGAGCATGTGAGCGGGTGATTGGGTGCCTGCAAGGGGCAGATTACAGAGAAGAACAGATGTAAACACTGCATTTGGGAGGTGATCTGACGTCGGATCTGCGGGCGATCTATTGGTGTGGGTGGGTGATCAGATTGCCCGCAAGGGGCAGGTTAGGGACTGATTGATGGGTGGCAGTAACAGGGGGTGATTGATAGGTGGCAGTGACAGGGGGTAATTGACAGTTGATTGACAGGTCATCAGTGGGTTATTACAGGGAAGAACAGATGTAAATAATGCACTGGCAAATTGATAAGGGGGGTCTGAGGGCAATCTGAGCGTGTGGGCGGGTGATTGAGTGCCCGCAAGGGGCAGATTAGGGTCTAATCTGATGGGTAACAGTGACAGGTGGTGATAGGGGGTGATTGATGAGTGATTGATGGGTAATTAGTGGGTGTTTAGAGTAGAGAACAGATGTAAACACTGCACTTGGGAGGTGATCTGATGTCGGATCTGCGGGCGATCTATTGGTGTGGGTGGGTGATCAGATTGCCCGCAAGGGGCAGGTTAGGGGCTGATTGATGGGTGGCAGTGACAGGGGGTGATTGATGGGTGATTGACAGGTGATTGACAGGTGATTGGCAGGTGATTGGCAGGTGATCAGGGGGGATAGATGCATACAGTACACAGGGGGGGGGGGTCTGGGGAGAATCTGAGGGGTGGGGGGGGGATCAGGAGGGAGCAGGGGGCAGTTTATGGTTAAAAAAAATAGCGTTGACAGAAAGTGACAGGGAGTGATTGATGGGTGATTAGGGGGGTGATTGGGTGCCAACAGTGGTCTGGGGGGGTGGGCAGGGGGGGGTCTGAGGGGTGCTGTGGGCGATCAGGGGGCAGGGGGGGGGAATCAGTGTGCTTGGGTGCAGACTAGGGTGGCTGCAGCCTGCCCTGGTGGTCCCTCAGACACTGGGACCACCAGGGCAGGAGGCAGCCACTATAATAGGCTTTGTAAACATTACAAAGCCTATTATACTATTTACATGCGGCGATCCGGGTGCTAGTAACCCGCCGGGGCTTCCGAACGGCCGGCGGGTTACAGCGCGAGGGGGCGGACCCAGTCACCGGCGGCTGATCACGTCATGAATGACGCAATCGCCGCATAACCACGCCTGCCGCTGCCTCCGCCGATGGGCGTATTGCGGTCGTTTAGGCCCAGTCTTTGCCGCCGCCCATCGGCTGGGGGCGGTCGGCGAGTGGTTAAGGTACATACATCCAGCGATTCTGATTCAATCAGCGAAGCAATCGTTTTTATTGGGGAATTGACTGAAGAATGATTGATCAAAAGTTGATCGAGTAGTAGCCCACACAATACAAGTGAAATATCCTATGCGATTCAACTTCATTAAGTAATCTGACTGATGTAGTGTCTCCATGCTCTAAATGCAAAAACCGATTCAGACATGATATCAGCCACTTTTCATCGATTGGAACTAGAACACACTCGATTATCTCTCGTTTTGATAAAATGATCGAATTGAATGGTTAATCGTACAGCAAAATCGCTAGATGTATGGCCACCTTTAGGAGTAAGCTGCTATGGTAATGCATGTTACTAACGAGTTTTACAGTAGTAATGGTCACGCTATTCGAGTACCGTGGGTTGCGATGATAGTGCAGCTTGTGGTACTTGCGGCCAGAAATAAGGTTAACACTGCCATGGGCTGTCTGTGCATGTTGTGAAGCAGCCTGTCTGTGAGCTTACACACATTTACATGTCTGTGCAATACTACTTCATCTTCATCACTTGCACAATTAAACTGTACATTCTGTGACAGATTTAGTGTATAGCAAAACATTTAAAAACAGAACTGTAGCTCGTGGCTCACGTCTGGTTAAAGAGACTCCGTAACAAAAATTGCATCCTGTTTTTTCTCATCCTACAAGTTCCAAAAGCTATTCTAATGTGTTCTGGCTTACTGCAGCACGTTCTACTATCACCATCTCTGTAATAAATCAACTTATCTCTCTCTTGTCAGACTTGTCAGCCTGTGTCTGGAAGGCTGCCAAGTTCTTCAGTGTTGTGGTTCTGCTATGAACTCCCCCTTCCAGGCCCCTCTATGCACACTGCATGTGTGTTATTTAGATTAGGGCAGCTTCTCTCTTCTCTCATCTTTTACAAGCTGGATAAATCCTCCTCTGAGCTGGCTGGGCTTTCACATACTGAGGAATTACATACAGGCAGAGCTGTCTGCACTCTGCAGGAAGAAACAGCCTGACACTTCAGTGGAAGATAGCTGCAGGGGGAACGAAACACACAAATGATCTCTTGAGATTCAAAAGGAAGGGTGTATACAGCCTGCTTGTGTATGGATGTATTTTCTATGTGTGGACATACTGTACATCAACCTACTTCCTGTTTTGGTGGCCATTTTGTTTGTTTATAAACAAACTTTTAAAAACTGTTTTTAACCACTTTTAATGCGGCGCGGAGCGGCGAAATTGTGACAGAGGGTAATAGGAGATGTCCCCTAACGCACTGGTATGTTTACTTTTGTGCGATTTTAACAATACAGATTCTCTTTAAAATGTACATTTTGTTAACAGTCTTTGTTTTCCTCGTGTTCTATTCTTTGCATTTTAATTCAAGCAGCCAGCAATCAGCAGCATATGGCTAATTGTTTTGTTAAGAACTGGGTTTTTTAAATGTTCTTTATATTTTCCTGTGAAAAACTGCATTTAATGGAATCATTAATGAATTCTTTACTCTAGCATGTGCTTTTTTATATTGTGTATTGTTTTCTTGTAAAGCTTATGTAAACCAGTAATAAAATGGGGGAAATAAAAAATCTCATACTGGATCTCTGTACTGTATACTCGAATGTATGTAAAATAACTTGAACATACATACCGTATTATGAAAAATGTATTATTCAGGCCACTAATAATGTACATTATTGACTATGCTCATATTGCCAACAAACAAGCTGCAGTCTGTGTTGATCATCACTGCTTGAATAATGTGTTTTGGATCTATCCCCACTGTGTCTATGAGGTCAAATTTAAAGTGTAACTGTTGGGCATAAAATCAAAAATCAATTCTTTATTTTTATCTGGGAAACAAGTAATAAGGATGCTAACCAGGCAATCCAAAAGTTCAAAATCACTATTACTTTTCTTGTTGATAAATCATCATGCCTGGGTTTACCTAACTCTTATTTGGTACATTGCCGCACAAAGGAAGTTTCAGGGCATACTGGGTTGTCTTTTTTTTTTTTTTGGTTCTTTTCTTTCCCCCCAGACCTAACTAATGCAGCCTGATTGGCTGAAGCCTCTTTCCCTCCTGTTTTCCCCTCCCACACTTCTGTTCCTCTCTGATGGGCCAATATTTATCATGCTGAGACAATGCACTTTCTATTGCAGAGCTGGGTGGGAGTGCCTGAAGACTGGGAGGAGGGCAAGCAATGCATACACAATCAGGCAGAGGTGAGTAAGGGAGGAAATTACATCAGGATTGGCTTCAAGACAGACACAGCTAAAATGGAGAATCCTAAGAAGGATTTTCTCTTTTTTTTTTACTATAATGAAATCATTAAAATCAAAGGCTCCCTGCACACTGCAAATCCGTTTTCCGATTCCGATTCCGTTTCCGATTCCGTTTCCGATTCCGATTTTCCCTGAATACATTCAACAGAAAAACGGATCAAAAAACGCAGCATGCAGTAAAGATTAAAAATCGGAATCGGAATCGGATGTAAAAACAGATTAAAAAGCGGAATCGGAATCTGAATTGCATGCAGTGTGCAAGAGGCCAAAATGTGGACAGTGCAATACATATGTTATGTAAACAGAGCAAGTATTTATCTACTAATACACTGTATGTGTTTTTTTCTGAGATAGCATGGCTAACAGCTCCTCCTTAATATCTATACAATTAATATATGTCTGTTGAAGTGCTGATAGTATCTACAAATTTCTACAAACACTAAATAATAGTGTATGGGTTGTTTCTTGTTCATTTTTGTAATGTAAACACTGGCCAAAATAAGCTTATTTTAGATCAAAGTGCAAAATCAACAATACATGCACAATGCATTATTGATCAAAACCAAATTTAAGCAATTTTATGTACATCTACGTAAATATAAGTACACTATTACTTTAACCACTTGAGGACCACAATGTTAACCCCCCCCCCCCCCCCCCCAGAGACCAGGCCATTTTTCACAATTCAGACCACTGCAGTTATAACGGTCTATTGCTCGGTCATGCAACCTACCACCCAAACAAATTTTACCTCCTTTTCTTGTCACTAATACAGCTTTCTTTTGGTTCTATTTGATTGCTGCTGTGATTTTTAGTTTTTACTATATTCATCAAAAAATGATATTTTTAACTTTCTGTGGTAAAATGTTTCAAATAAAGTAACATTTCTATACAAGTTTTCATCCAACTTTATTGTGCTACATGTCTTTGATAAAAAAAAAATCCAATAAGTGTTTATTTATTGATTTGGGTAAAAGTTATAGCGTTTACAATCTATGGTACAAAAAAGTGAATTTACGCACTTTGAAGCAGCTCTGACTTTTCTGAGCACTTGTCATGTTTCTTGAGGTGTTAGAATGCCAGGATAGTATAACCACCCCCCAAATTACCCCATTTAGGAAAGAAGACACCCCAACGTATTTGCTGAGGGGCATGGTGAGTTCATAACAGTTTTTATTTTTGTGTCACAAGTTACTGGAAAATTACACTTTGTGACAAAACAAATAAAAAAAGTTTCAATTTCTGCTAACTTGTGACAAAAAATAAATAAAATCTGCCACGGACTCACCATGCCCCTCAGTGAATACCTTGGGGTGTCTACTTTACAAAATTGGGTCACTTGTGGGGTACTTGTACTGCCCTGACATTGGGGGGGGGGCTAAATTGTGAGCACCCCTGTAAAGCCTAAAGGTGGTCATTGGACTTTGGGCCCCTTTGCGCAGTTAGGCAGCAAAAAAAGTGTCACACATGTGGTATCACCATACTCAGGATAAGTAGTATGGTGAGAAATATCTCTGTAAAGGACAACTTTTTCAATTTTTTTACACTAAATTGTCCATTTACAGAGATATTTCTCCCACCCAGCATGGGTATGTGTAAAAATACACCCCAAAACACATTATACTACTTCTCCTGAGTACGGTGATACCACACGTGTGACACTTTTTTGCAGCCTAGCTGTGCAAAGAGGCCCAAAGTCCAATGAGTACCTTTAGGTTTTCACAGGCCAATTTTACTTTATTTGTTTTCCAGACTAGTCCTCACGGTTTAGGGCCGCCAAAATGCCAGGGCAGTATAGGAACCCCACAAGTGACCCCATTTTGGAAAGGAGACACCCCAAGGTATTCCATGAGGGGTATGGGGAGTTCACAGAAGATTTTATTTTTGTCACAAGTTTTGTATATATACAGGACTATATATATATATATATATATATATATATATGTATATAGAACTATATAGATCTATGTTCAGAAAGATATATATGTATATATATATATATATATATATATATATATATATATATATATATATATATATATATATATAGGGGTCACTGGGGAAGGGAGCAAAGACTTAATAGAAATGTAGAAAGGTTTTTTTTGGTAACAATTTCGCTCCGTGGAGCACAGTGTGTCTCTCTTTGTCACAAGATCTCCACACTGACAGTGGGAGACAGGCAGAGCGGCTGCTTGTGTGAGGGTGATCGCTGTGATTGGCTCACAGTGATCACATGTACAAGAGCCACGCTGATAGGCTCCTGGATCTTACTTAGTAACAAAGCTGTCTAATGACAGCTATGTTACATTAATCCCCCACGCGCACTGCCCCCGGGAGCCCTGAAAAGGACCGACGTAGAAGACACGTCGAGTCAGAACGCTGCTGGACGTAGAATTGAACTACGTCGGTCCGCAGGTGGTTAAAGATGGTCAAAAAAGAGCGATCTGATCACTCGGTTAATAAAGCAATTGATCATTTGCATCAGGAATGGATAATCATTGTTGAATGGCATATACATACAGTATGTTATCCATCAAAGCCATGTAAGTTTTAAATGACTGCTTATACTGTAATTAAAAACTGCTGGTCTGAGCGAACTAAGTAAAAGGTCAAATGAAAATGGGATTACTATAGGTATTGCCATGTTTGTATTTTAAAAAATTAATTTGTTTTTAATGCATTTATAAACATAGGACTGTTACAGATGATAATTCTGATTACAACTTCTGTTGATTACAATGCTTCTGATGAGTTACTCAGTTTTTTCCATATCTTACTTTTCTCATTGCAGATTTTTCCTTTGTGTGAATTTATATGCAAATGTATGCAGGTGTCTAGAGAATTTGAAAAATGATTACATTGGAAATGGATGCTGTGCCCCAAAAAATGCTGCATGCTGTCTTATTTTTCCATGCACTTTAAAGGATACCACAACTGAAGGGTTGTGGTTAAAATCATTGCAGCACTTTGTAGCTTGATATTAGAACATACCCGCTGTTCCTTCGCCCCCCCTCCGTCTGCCGCCGCTGCGTGTGCGCTCCATTACACTGAGCGTCACATGCTAATCATGTGATGCTCGGTGTAATGGAGCGCACACGCAGCGCAGAGCAGTCAGCGTGCTTCTGAGCCTCGCACTATGCGCCGGCCAGAAGACAAGGGGGAAGGACATACTGTGTGCACAGGGCGCAGTATGTCCGGGTCAAAGGTCAGGGAAGTCGCCGCTCACCGGGATGGATACACTCTGAACGGCGGCAGATGGGGGGGGGGGGGCGAAGGAACAGCGGGTAAGTTCTAATATCAAGCTACAAAGTGCTGCAATGATGCATGTTGATGAAAATCACACAATATGGAAATGACCACATGCACTTACATTACTGCGCATTATTTACGGTGTGGAAAGACACACTGATTTTCCCGATGTGGATATTCAGCTTAAATCTTTTTATTGCAACATTTTGCTCCTTGTAGGAATTTTTCATATAGATACATATGGTATAATTTCATTATCCTCAACAGCTTCCCACCATCCCATTATAAGCCAACTCCCAGGTGCCCCCATTGTTTTATACCTGCTTTCCAATATCCCCACTATGTGTTCCAGCTTTCACAGTAAGAGCTCTCATTAAGAAAGCCTAATCCCTGGTGCCGTCTGCTGTTTATTCCAGCTTTCCTGTCCCATGATAAGGGCATATAGCCTATAACTCCCCTGTAGGCATACATCCCCACCATAACACACCATATCCCTCCAACTGCAATGACAAATATAAGTAAAACGAAAACAATGGCCAGGAAAACAACAAGTTAAGAAGGAAGCTAGCTTCACTCTAGAAGAGCTCCCTGAGGGAAGATGAGGCTCCACCACCTATATATAGTTCCTATCCTACATACCCAGCTCACTTTCCTTAATCCTTTGAGACCTGCCAGAAACCAATCCCAGCACTCCCAGCTTTAACCCTGTCCTGCCATTCCACAGCCTTATTATGGGAGCCCTCCCTAGGTCCTTTTTAGTACGGGCCCTACTAAATAGTGTGTCTCAGCACTCAGTACCCGCCATAGTATTACCCACATCCTGATACGCTCATAATATTCCCATTCTAGAAGTCCACCTTTACTGTTTCCTAAATTTAAGAACAGAAAAAGGGCAAATTATGGCCAGGTAGTACAGCCAAATGGAGGAAATGCTGAAATAAGGTGGCCTGGAGAACTGAATGGCTTGTGCTGGCTACCAGTTGTAAAGCACTTAAACAAAGCAGCTGTATAGTTAATTATGTGAGTATCGGGTCTTCTGAAATGGACTTATACAGACAAAGGTAAGAAGTGTTTAAAACTTGAGACACATCTGCAGCATTTCAAAGCAACATTGTAGCTCACATGAACATCGGAATACCAATCATAGATGTATTAGACTACTGTTTACCTTCATTCCCTTGTGTTAATCATGTTAGAGCTGATGTTGAAAGGATTAATTCAGCACACACATACTGGGGGAGTTGTATAAATGGTCTCTCCTGTCATGATGTAAGTGAGTGATTACTCCAACTCAATAGCCTGTGTGAGTTAGGGAGCACTGTGTTTACTGGTCCTAACAAGTCATTTAGAAAACTGATATTGCTTCAAGCTTGCAGCAACCATATTATTTCCCTAGAAATATACTGTACTAATAACAGGCCTATCTGCCAAATATTGTTCGTATATATAAATTGTCTCAGTGTGGTGCTGCCAGGCCCAGGAGAACAGAGCAGTTATAAGAAGACAAATAGTGCTTGGAGGACTGCATAATACAACAGAATCAATGGAAAAGAACCAAGTAATACTTGCATTTAAAAGATGACTTTGTTTCTCTGAGAGTATTATGGTAGAGAACAGAGGCGCCAAAAGGATAAAAACAATATTTAAAAGTTTTAAAATTATTGCTTAGGAGGCAGTGGTGGACTCACCTCCCACAAGCAGACACAACAACTGTGTATTCACAAAAGGGACATTTATTGGTATACTCCAAATAAGGTATAAGATACTGATTGTATCCACCTTTGGTGGAGGGGGATACCCCTTCTTGTTTTTCAAGCCTACAGAGAGCGACTTCTTATTCCTGAGTGAGGACAGGCTAATCTCCTCACCTGCCTACACAGTGGTTGCCTGGAGGTAACCCTGGTTTGTGAGTATACAATTCATACTCTTTCCAATTATCCAATTACCTTGACATACTACACCATATCGGGCTCTCGGTTCTCTCTTCTTCATTCTTGTTTCTCTGAGAGTTTCAATTGTTTCAGACCAAGTACTTTAAAATGCTTTGTCTTCCTAAAGTCCCATTTCACATAGGTTATCCCATGACTATCAAGCAACACTGACAGCAAGTTGCCCATGGTCTATGTCAATTAAAGTGACTGATGTCGCTAGCAACAATAAGCAATAGCAATATTGCCAGTATTTTCTTTGTTAACATTTTCACAAAAAGCTTGTGCAAAAATGCAAATCACTACAAACTGCATTGATTTCAAAGGTGAAAGCAAAATTAGGATAACTTTGAGTGGCTTGTAGGGGCATGTACTGTGCATGCTTGGCTTCTCCGCACGGGTGTCTCCATCCTGCTCCCCTTGCAAGGACACATTGCTCCCAGTAACATGAGCATGATGAGGGCACATGTGATCAGCCCACGCATGTGCAGTACAGGAGGAAGGCACCTGACCAGCCAGTGGAGGATCAAACCACCCTGAGAGGACGGCAAGGTAGCCCACAGCCTAAAGGGGGCTGAAGGAAGCCACAGGTAGGTATAAATGCTTTAAAGTTTTTGTCTCAGGCTTCCTTTAAAGAGACACTGAAGTGAGTAAAAAACTTGCTTCTTCTCTTATATTTAGAAGGGGCATGTGTGCCCCTGCTAAACCGCCGCTATCCCGCCGCACAACGGGGGTCCCTGACCCCCCAATCCCCCCCCTGCAAAATCAACGACCAAATTGGTCGTAGATTTTGCTGCTCCTAGAGGCAGGGCTAACGGCTGCAGCCCTGCCTCACAGCGCTGTTTATCAGTGAAGGAAGACTGAGAGGGGCGGGGGAGAAGCGGAGATACGCGCTGACAGACGCGCGTGAGGCAGGGCTGCGGCGTGTAGCCCTGCCTCAATGCGGAAGAGATCCCCGGCAAGGATGGAGGGGATTTGGGGGGTAAGGGACCCCCGTTGTGCGTCGTGATAGCGGCGGTTTAGCAGGGGCACAGATGCCCCTGCTGAATATAAGAGAAGAAGCAAGTTTTATACTCGCTTCAGATTCTCTTTAAAGGGAAGGTTCAGGGAGGGTGGGTAAAAAATAAAAATCAATTTCCACTTACCTGGGGCTTCCTCCAGCCCGTGGCAGGCAGGAGGTGCCCTCGCCGCCGCTCCACAGGCTCCCGGTGGTCTCCGGTGGCCGACCCGACCTGGCCAGGCCGGCTGCCAGGTCGGGCTCTTCTGCGCTCCAAGGCCCGGAAATTCTGCGTCCCACGCCGGCGCGCTGACGTCATTGGACGTCCTCCGGGCTCTACTGCGCAGGCGCAGTAGTTCTGCGCCTGCGCAGCACAGCCCGGCGGACGTCCGATGAGGTGGCGAGGGCACCTCCTGCCTGCCACGGGCTGGAGGAAGCCCCAGGTAAGTGGAAATTGATTTTTATTTTTTACCCACCCTCCCTGAACCTTCCCTTTAAGGGCTGGAGAAGATTATTGAATCAGTACACAGGGAACTCCATGGAACTTTTACTTTCCAAGTAAATACAGCCACATAAATCCATGCCTTGCATTGATAAAAGTCAGCCTAGCCGGAAGTGAATTAAGACAAGAAAAAAGGGGAGAACCTTTGAAACCTAAAGAAAAGGAATGATCTCTGCCGCTGCTATGCATATGGATGCAATACAAGCAGCAATTGCATATGGTAAAAAGATAATGAACAGATACTGGCACATCTTTCAGCATGATAAAACACTTAATGGTACATTGCATGACAAACTGAAGTTTGTATTTAAAAGAGCACAAAATCTTACATATATTATTGCACCAACAGTGATCAAACATGGAACAGTGAGAGTGAAAGATGGGATGTTTAAAAGATGTGAAGTATGTATGCCCTGTAGACGCACAAGTGGAAAGGGACCAATAAACCAGTTTGAATCTACCTCTGCTAAAGAGAAATTTGAAGTACTAGGTAACCTGAGTTGCAATACTACAGGTGTAATTTACGTTATGAAATGCGGCTGCAAGATGAAATATGTGGGGAGGACTTTACAGGATCACAGAATTGGATAACACATTCATTGCATCAAGAGGGGAGACCCTAAATTTCCCGAGTAAACATTCAAGTCTGTTATGCTGGACATTTGATGTCACTAAGATTTTATGCGATTCAGCAAGTAATGAGGAGTTGGAGAGGAGGAGACTATATAAGAGCTATGTCCAGAGGGGGGTCATACTGGATTTAGGCCCTAAACTCTTTTGCCCCTGCGGGGGTTAAATCAAGATATTGAGCTATACTCCTTTAATGGCTGAGGGGGTGGAGTTACATCATAAAACGGGGTGCAATAGGAGACCTGGAAGCTCTGATGTTTAATACCATGATAAAGGGGGGCATATATCTCTTGAAACAAGTTCTAACAAATGGCTGGTTCAACAGTGACATCATTACCCCAAATTCCAGTTTTCGTAACCACCTTAGAACTCAGTGCTGCGTAAGCCCCTCCTGTCTGCACAAGCCAATGCCCAGATCTGGCAGCGTGTGGGGCTAGTTCCAGGACACCTTTGGAGCATATAACCCCATGCTGCCCCCCTCAGCTTTCACAAGGAGGAACGCACTAGAGGTGGACTGTGATTGTGATGCTGAAGGAAGTATAGCAGAACTTTGAGAATCTGTATACGGAATGAAGCCATGTTTGCCGCAGATGAATTACTTGTAAGTGGAAACATACTGTAGTTGATGTATAGTTGGTACATGTACATATGTTAAAATTACAGCAATATGAGAAACACTAGGAGGAGGACCCTGCCCTTGTGAGCTTACAATCTTCCAAGCTTTTAATGTATGCAAGTGGTACAAATATGTTATATTTTAATAAACATCTGTACTATGTGTATCTGTGTTTATGACACTCAATGTTATATAAGTAGCTGCCTCACTTGTTTCGGTAATTGTATTAATTACATTATATTTTGTATTTGATTCATGCAGATTCTGTGGTTAATAGCTCTCAGTTGCTGCATCCTTTCCGTGTGGTCACACAGGTCCTTAGAACTTTCTAGGGAATACATAGAAACATATTATAAAGCGCACTTGCTGTCAAGTATATAAATGATCATC
Source organism: Hyperolius riggenbachi (assembly GCF_040937935.1). Lineage (NCBI taxonomy): Eukaryota > Metazoa > Chordata > Amphibia > Anura > Hyperoliidae > Hyperolius > Hyperolius riggenbachi. The sequence continues at coordinate 294,762,771 of NC_090648.1, read as the reverse complement.
AGAGAATGAAATTGCTGGGGTCATGTGACCCCAAGTTTCACTATGACAGGCTACTGCAGACAAAGACACATGTTTGATGGGCCCTTACTATACCTCACATATCAGCAGCTCTGTACACCATCAATCTGGAAACACTGGACTGCTAGAATGGATAATAACATTGTAATTCAAAGCAATACTGTAGCAACAGAATCTGATATATGTTCTTGAGCCACGCTCCTATTAAACAAAGAGAAGTTAAGAGTATTAATATGTTATGAAAGCAAACAATGAATATTATTTTATTGGGTATATTCACAATTTACTACTGCGTTTACAATCACATCCTCAGGTTCATAGAATAATTTTTGCAGGCACTGAGGATAGACTAATTATTTTTAAACATTTCTAATTCTTGTAAGAGTTTTTAATACCCTTCATTGCTTGCCATCTGTTCATTATTGTTTAGTTAAATAAACATGATGTCATGTACATCTGCACCTCTCTGTTTGGTGAGAGCCTTAAGTGCTTCCTTCCTGATGCATGCTGGAAATAACCTAGCTGTGATCCATATGTTGGACATCCTGCAAGAGCTAATTCTTTATCGTTTTCATTTTTAAAGCTATATTTAAGAGATTGAGAAACGTATAAGCCTTGATGTATCCTTGGTGTTTCCAGTGACACACTATCTCATTATTATGTTATGTTGACTAATATTGCCTCTGAATTTTGGATAATATTGCTCTATACAGCAGCAAAAGGATTTAACCCCTTTGCAGACAATTTATTTAGATGCTTGCAAGTGCTCCAGGCCAATTCATTTTAGCACAAGTTTTATGTATTTATTTGTTAAATTACCTTTCTAATAATTAGCACTGCTGTAATGTGTATTTATAACCACTTGTCACTAGGGGGCAGAGAACTTCAATTTTTTTGCTAGCAGAGAGAGATCAAAGCTTTTCAAGAATTTACAGCACAACAAGTTCTGCCGACTGAGGCAAAAAGCAGTCCACTTACAGATATCTCAAACGAGATAATTCCTTTGAAGCTACTAATAGAAAAAAAAGGGTGTGTAGGTGCTGGAGCATGGTCAATAAGACGCTAATGCTTATCAAACTAATACAAATGTTATGTCCATTTTATGCGTAGATCTGTAGCTTACAATTGGACCAATCAAAATCAAACTACTGCATGCAATTGATCTAGTTTCATGCTGACATTAAATTTCCATAAATTATTAGAATGTCATTGAAAAAAAAAGTGCATCTCAACTTTTTTCATCTCAATCTAATGCAGGTGTTCAGAACGCATGCTTTGTCCACAGTTACTATTTAACAGGGAACACACCTTATTTCACTAAGGTAAATTGCTATTGTTAAAGCAACCATTTCCCCAAAGGCTGCTACTCCATTATAGATATAGTCCACACTAATATCATTATGAAAAACCTACTTTTACTTCCCAGTAAAATGTACGCATTTTTATATTTGTGAACATGTTTTATTTTTAGATTTGATTAAATGAGGAAAAATATTTCTTCTATGCTTAATGTAGAAAGTCAAAGAAGTCTCATGGGATCCAGAAGGCAGATGTTCATAATGGTCTCCATGTAATATGAGTTCAGGTTCTTCCAGCTAAACATTTATCAGAAAGTGTGGTAAATATAATTAAAGTATATTTATGTCTTCAGAGACGAGAGAAAAAGAAAGCTAGCTACTGTAGTGTGTTAAAATTTTCCTGCAAAAATAACAGAAAAGGGCAGCTTTTTGGATAATTCATCACAAGAAAATTGTCTGTCAGCGAACAAAATAATCTGGCTCAGAAGAACAATACACTTATTACAAAGAGTAGATTGCTTCAACATCACACAATTTATCTATATTGGGCTGGAGATGCTCATCATTCAAGTATTCCATTTCACATTCTCACAAACTAATTGTAAAAGTATGGATTTAAAATGGATTTGCTACTTTGCAGATTATTGACAGACTGATTTTCACAATACTAAAATGTACCATACATATTTCAGAGGACAAACCTAGAAATGGATAATTATTTTTGCAAGGATTTTCTCACGCAGACAATAAAATAATGTTTGGTGAAGTAATGATATGAAATTGTGCTCATTCTTCTGGCCACTATTGTCAACGTATAAAAAGTACACGCCAATAATGCATTGCAAGGAACAACACCTTTTAAGCATATGTCATTAAAACTGTGTTTGTGAAAAAATGTTTTAAGGAAAGTACATGGATTTAATTTCAGTTTTGTTTTTTTTCTTATTTTTTTTTTAGGTTTTATAGAAAACACATACTTAATGAGTTTTCCAAATAGAAAATTAGAAATATTATACAGTCCCATCTGTATATGAAAGCAATCTAGTTTTACTGATGCATAGTAGAAATAAGTCCATAGTAAGCAGCAATGATCATCAGTCACCAGATTATAGAACTTGGCTAATGCAATGTTAGATTTTTTATTTTTATTTTGCAGTAGTGAAGTAATGTGCCAACTGCACCAGTAGATGGTGCTCTCAAAATTAAAACATTCATTTGTAATACTTCATTTTTCCTAACTATAGCATATTTTGAAAAACCTACATATAATACTAAGCATAATAAATAAATGGTAATACAATAAGTACATTTAAAATAAAAGTCCTATTTCAGAAAATCCTGTGAAGTTATAATGTAGTATACAAAGTAGTCAGTGTTAATATATTGCATAGAGGTTGCATTGTGGGATTTATATCACATAATAAAACTGACTGTTACAGAGTATGTAAAAAAGGGTGACTTTATATCTAATTGGGTGATATCAAAAAGCAATACGAGGCCCCTTGCATACTACATGCGATACTGATTTTACATTTTTCCTGCGTTTTTCTTTGTGTTTTGATAGCATCTAGGGAAAATCGGAATCACAAATCAGATTTGCAGTGTGCAGGGAGCCTGAAGCTCAAATATCCTTTAGGCAACTTTCACAGTGGTGTGTTGTGGTGCAATGTACTGGATACTTTGTAACGCAGGTTGCAGCTAGAGTTGAGCCGAAATTTTCGTAATTTCGCATTACTATAATTACGCATGCGAAATTTGCGATTACGATGCGAAATTAGCGTAGCGAAATTGCCATTAAAATCGTAATTGAAAATACCGTAAGCGTAATTTTCAACGCGAAATTTCGCGTTTCGTTCATGCCGTAATTTCGCATTAAACGCTACCGTAATTTCGCGTTAAACCGTAACGCTCCGTATAATATAAAAAAGCCGCCGACTTTAAGGGTTAATAGCAAAGCCCCCTTAAATGCTAAGAGCCTCAAATTTGGAGAATATATTAAGGAGATCAGGAGGAATAAGAGGAAAAATTTTTTTTTCAAAAAGACCTTATAGTTTTTGAGAAAATCGATGTTAAAGTTTCAAAGGAAAAATGTAAACATTTAAAAACCCGCCGACTTTAACGGTTAATAGCAAAGCCTGCTTAAAGTTTAGGAACACCAAATTCCCAGGGTATATTAAGGGGATCAGTGGGAATAAGAGGAAAAATTTTTTTTTCAAAAAGACCTTATAGTTTTTGAGAAAATCGATTTTTAAGTTTCAAGGGCGAAAATGTCTTTTAAATGCGGAAAATGTCAGTTTTTTTTGCACAGGTAACAATAGTGTATTATTTTCATAGATTCCCCCAAGTGGGAAGAGTTTTACTTACTTCGTTCTGAGTGTGGGAAATATAAAAAAAAAACGACGTGGGGTCCCCCCTCCCAGACCTCTTTAACCCCTTGTCCCCCATGCAGGCTGGGATAGCCAGAATGCGGAGCACCGGCCGCGTGGGGCTCCGCACCCTGACTATACCAGCCCGCATGGTCCATGGATTGGGGGGTCTCGGAAGGGGAGGGGCAGCCAAGCTTTCCCCTCCCCCTCCGAGCCCTTGTCCAATCCAAGGACAAGGGGCTCTTCTCCACCTCCGATGGGCGGTGGAGGTGGAGGCCGCGATTTCCTGGGTGGGGGGTTCATGGTGGAATCTGGGAGTCCCCTTTAAAAAGGGGTCCCCCAGATGCCCACCCCCCTCCCAGGAGAAATGAGTATAGAGGTACTTGTAGTACCCCTTACCCATTTCCTTTAAGAGTTAAAAGTAAATAAACACACAAACACATAGAAAAAGTATTTTAATTGAACAAAAAACATAACCACGAAAAAAGTCCTTTAATATTCTTAATTAACCATTAATACTTACCTGTCCCTTTAAATAAATGATCCCACGCAATATCCTCGGAAATGTTCTATCAGTTACAATGTAACAAAGTTATTACAATATAACAACTTTGTTACATTGTAACTACGCCGCACCCGACGTCACTCACCGCCGCCGCCGCCACCGCGTCTGCGCTGCAGGACCCGAGCTCTGAGCTATATAGCTCAGAGCTCTCAAAAGCATCTTTGTATTTGGGCTCCAAGGAGCCCCATTGGTCCTTAGCAGACCAATGGGGTTCCTTCTGATTTGAAGGAACCCCATTGGTCTGCTAAGGACCAATGGGGCTCCTTGGAGCCCAAATACAAAGATGCTTCTCAGAGCTCTGAGCTATATAGCTCAGAGCTCTGTCGGGTCCGTGCAGGACGCTAAGTCCCCGCCGGCTCCGCTGCCCTCCCCGCCTCTCCCACATGTCACCCACATGTCACCCACATGTGGGTGACATGTGGGTGACAGATGTGGGCGGGGTGGACAGCGGGAGCTGCGGGGACTTAGCGTCCTGCACGGACGCGTATGCGGCGGCTGAGCGGCGAGTGGCGTCGGGTGCGGCGTAGTTACAATGTAACAAAGTTGTTACATAATAACTTTGTTACATTGTAACTGATAGAACATTTCCGAGGATATTGCGTGGGATCATTTATTTAAAGGGACAGGTAAGTATTAATGGTTAATTAAGAATATTAAAGGACTTTTTTCGTGGTTATGTTTTTTGTTCAATTAAAATACTTTTTCTATGTGTTTGTGTGTTTATTTACTTTTAACTCTTAAAGGAAATGGGTAAGGGGTACTACAAGTACCTCTATACTCATTTCTCCTGGGAGGGGGGGTGGGCATCTGGGGGACCCCTTTTTAAAGGGGACTCCCAGATTCCACCATGAACCCCCCACCCAGGAAATCGCGGCCTCCACCTCCACCGCCCATCGGAGGTGGAGAAGAGCCCCTTGTCCTTGGATTGGACAAGGGCTCGGAGGGGGAGGGGAAAGCTTGGCTGCCCCTCCCCTTCCGAGACCCCCCAATCCATGGACCATGCGGGCTGGTATAGTCAGGGTGCGGAGCCCCACGCGGCCGGTGCTCCGCATTCTGGCTATCCCAGCCTGCATGGGGGACAAGGGGTTAAAGAGGTCTGGGAGGGGGGACCCCACGTCGTTTTTTTTTTATATTTCCCACACTCAGAACGAAGTAAGTAAAACTCTTCCCACTTGGGGGAATCTATGAAAATAATACACTATTGTTACCTGTGCAAAAAAAACTGACATTTTCCGCATTTAAAAGACATTTTCGCCCTTGAAACTTAAAAATCGATTTTCTCAAAAACTATAACGTCTTTTTGAAAAAATTTTTTTTCCTCTTATTCCCACTGATCCCCTTAATATACCCTGGGAATTTGGTGTTCCTAAACTTTAAGCAGGCTTTGCTATTAACCGTTAAAGTCGGCAGGTTTTTAAATGTTTACATTTTTCCTTTGAAACTTTAACATCGATTTTCTCAAAAACTATAAGGTCTTTTTGAAAAAAATTTTTTTCCTCTTATTCCTCCTGATCTCCTTAATATATTCTCCAAATTTGAGGCTCTTAGCATTTAAGGGGGCTTTGCTATTAACCCTTAAAGTCGGCGGCTTTTTTATATTATACGGAGCGTTACGGTTTAACGCGAAATTACGGTAGCGTTTAATGCGAAATTACGGCATGATACGACTGTAATGCGAAAATTACGCGAAAATTACGCTTACGCGAAATTTCGCGAAATCCTTCTTCATTACGATTATGTACTTACGGCCATAATCGTAATTACTTTAATTACGCGAAATTTCGCAAAATCGTAATTAGGTCATTACGCTCATCTCTAGTTGCAGCATCATAACGTACTGCATGTATTTACAGTAAAAGTGAAGCATGCTTTTCATTGACTGTATGCCTCACTGTAGCCTACGCCATGTGAGCATACTGTCCCTATCCATTGCCAGGGCTGGATTTGTACTCCCCAGCGCCCTAGGCCCGCTGTCACCCCCCCCCCCCCCCTTCCATTCTGTCCAACTTTGACTAGTGATCACTGGTTTGAATGGACTCCTCTCTGTTTTTCAGCTTTGCTCCCTGTTTAACAAAGAAGCAGTACATGCTCTGCCCACTCCATGTAATTTTGCACTCCTGTCTGGATGCACAGCAGTGTTCTGGGCTTGCATACTTCAGAACTGATGCTCATGTATGAGCAGCACTTGTCAAGTACGCATAAATCATAACACTCCCAGCCCCAGCTGCTGTGCACATCCGTACAGGAGTGCGAAATTACAGGGAGCCCGAGTGGACAGACCATGTGCTCATTCTTTGTCCTGTGTGCAACTTGTGCATTCAGAGCCACAAACAGGTGACAGCAGCAGGGATGCTCAAAACCGAATTCGGGTGAAACCCGGATAGTAGCTATCCAGATTTCACCCTGCTAATTAGAATTAGTTGTGCGGGCTGGGCGGGGGTCAATCTTACCTGTCTGATGTCTTCTTCTGTCCATCCCTCGGCGCCTCCCATGATGCGATCCAATCCTGCGTCACGTGAGTACAAACACTTCCTCTTTCCGGGTTGAAGGAGGAAGTGTATAGTCACGTGACGCCCGGACTGGACCACATCGTGGGAGGTGCCGAGGGACGGACAGAAGAAGACGTCAGACAGGTAAAATTTACTCCCCCACCCGGCCCACACAGCTGATTCTAATTAGCAGGGTGAAATCCGGATTGCTACTATCCGGGTTTCACCCGAATTCGGTTTTGAGCATCCCAGGACAGCAGTACAATGGAGAGAAGCCCATTAAAACCACAGAACAGGTAAGTAGAAGGATCCCAAACTACACACACTGCCATAGATGTAGTGTAATGCTAGATACACATGATGCAATTTTCTGACAGATTTTCTGTCAGATCGATTATTTCCAACATATCCAATCTGATTTCTGATCAATTTTTCGATCGATTTTCAATTCACTTCTATGGAAAATCATTCAGAAAATTTATCGGAAAGCAGATTGGACGTGTTGGAAATAGTTGATTTGACAGTAAATCTGTCAGAAAATTGCATCGTGTGTACATAGCATAAGCTCAGGTGTACTTTACACAGTGACAATTTCGCACTTAGGGCAAGTTAAGACAGATCTTAAAATCAGCCAGCAGGAAGTTTTGATGTTTTAAAGCAGAATGATACTATTTATTGGCTAACTGAAAAGAAAAATAGTGACTCTTTGGCTAATGAGCCATTTTCAGACTTTGTTCCTGTATACAAGATGGTAGGGCACACAGCTATATATACAGTCAGCAGGAGATGCATAGGTTGTTTTGTAAATATAAATAAATGTTATACAGTTGTCATTCTGTTTCAACACATCCTGCTTTCACTGAAGGCTAACACAGTACAATGCTTTGCTGCTAAAAAAAAGTCAAGAAAGTGTTAAACTGTAGCACAAAGAATGTTGCTGTCATTCCCTAGAAAAAAAAACAAACAAACAAACAAATTATACATTTAACAGGTCTGAGGTCTTTAACAGCACTGACCAAGTAATAAAAACTATCTGACATCAGTCAGGGAGAGGGGAGAGCTGCTAATTCCTGTCTGTGACCGTGAATGCGTGCATGAAGAAACTAATCCAAACTCAAAAGTTCTGCTACTTTGAGCCCATATATTTTTCTTCTCACAGCAGCTTGTATGTCCCCAATCATCATACAGAGTACAGGATCATCAGGTGACATCAGATGCTGACTGTCATCACACACACTGTGCACAAGAGAGAGAGTTGCAGGGATCTCTGGAATTCAGGCAGACCAGAGCAAAGCAGGAGAGAGGATTTACTTTGACAGGTGACCTCTTATCTCTCCAAGTCTTGTGCCCTGCTGATTTTTATCACCCTAGGCCATGGCCTTTGTGGCCTTCACAGAAATCTGGCCCTGTTTATTGCATTCCTACTGTAACAGGGAATGCGACGACCACTGTGATCGTAGCCTTAAACTCATTCCTGTACTCAACTGGATAATGTTTATGAAAACTTAGCTTGAAATATATAAACCATTTGTCATTTATACCTTTTTAAATTTACATTTGAAGGCTCTGAAATGAAAAGAAGAATCTGCTGGTGTTTGGTGTGAACTCTTTTTACATACAATTAAATTTGTCTTTTGGGGGGTTGTGGTGGGTGGCACATGGGAGAAAAGATGCGGGTATGTGACACCTTTGGCAAACTAGCTTCCAAATCACATTGAATTGCTGTTCCCAATGGGAGATAACCCCCAAAAGAGATTAGGATAAGTACACAAAAGAAAACCTAAGTGTGACATCTCTGTATAACACATATTTGAAAAATGTGCTTCTCTTTAAAATATAGTCAGCAAGTGGAACAGCATTCAATGGAGAGACTGCATAAGCTAAGAGCAAAAGACTCTTCAACCCTTCCAGGATCATACAGAATAAATTAAGTAATTGGCAGCACCACGTCCTTGTAAGTATAGCTCTTTTATTGTAGTAAAAGCAATGAGAATGCCATGATCAGTGACAGATGCTGTTTTGGACCAAGTGTCCTTTATCAAGCTGTATTGGCCAATACAGCCTATACTTACAAGAACATGGTGCTGCAGATTACTTTGTTTTCTCTTTAACCTCTTGAGGACCACAGTGTTAAACTACCCTAAAGACCAGGCCATTTTTCATTAAATTGGCAACTGCAGCGTTGAGGCCAAGCTGCAGGGCCACACGACACAGCGCACAAGTGATCTGTTGGTGGGGTCTGATCGCCCCCCAGATGTTTGTTTGTTTATTTTTGTTTATTTGTGTTTTTTTAAATAAAAATTGTGTGTGTTTTTTTTAATACTAAGGCATACCCCGCTCCCTCCCTCCCCTTGCTAGCCAATCCCCGTGATCAGCTGTCCTACATAAGCAAAGTGCTATTTAACTTGATCACTTGTCATTTCACTCAGATGCAGCATCATCATTGAAGAACACCTCCAGCCAAAAAAAGGTCTGAATGGCAATTCATATATGTAGTCTAGGCACTGCGTACCATTAGATGAACATATAAAGTTTACATCTGGTACATCATATTGGATAGAACAGACTCACATTTATATCTGTAAGTAGCACTTCCTTATTCCTCCTGAAGCTGAAAGCATTGATACCACCTGTTTAACCTGGTTAACTCCCCTGCCCCGGATCAGTTCATTTTGACGCTCTGAGAGCCGAGCGCAGAAGCTGTGCGCCCCATAGCAGCAATGCTATGCTGTGCGGGACGCATAGTAGTAATTCGTGGGCTCTGGCGGCTGCCAGACCCCGAATGACATCTCCCTCCGAGTTGCCGCAACTCGGAGGGGGATTCGTATTTAACGGCGCCTCAGAGTTTAGCGGCAGCGGTGAGAGCTGTCATTCAGCTCCCCACAAGCCAAACTGAGTGGCGCCGAGTTAATATTTACTCCCCCTGCCTTCCCCCCCCCCCCCCCCCCCGCTGTCTGCCTGCCTGGATCAAATTACTTCTCTTTTCACAAAATGTAGTACAGAGAAGAGACAGGAAAACTGCAGCAGCCTATCTTATGTCTGTCTGCTATAATTTCAAATGTCGGTCTGTCTGCCTAGATTAGATCACATGGACATGAGGGGTGGAGTTATGACATAGATCCCCCAGCATCCTTTGCACCTATGGTTTGGAAAGAAAAAAAATGCCAGGGCCCAATTTCAAACTGAGCGCGGGGATTTCAAGACCATATGTGGAATACAGGGTAAGAAAATCACACTTTATCATGTGTTAGTTTATATATCTTGGCAACTTATTAGGTTTAAAGCAAACTGTAATTTTTAATAGAGATGGCCCGAACGGTTCGCCTGCGAATGGTTCCAGGCGAACTTTCGGTGGTTCGCGTTCGCCAGCGAAGGTGAACTTTTGCGGAAGTTCGATTCGCCCCCATAGTGCGCTATTAGGGTCAACTTTGACCCTCTACATCACAGTTAGCAGGCACATTGTAGCCAATTAGGCTACACTCTCTCCTGGACCCACTCCCCCCCTTATAAAAGGCAGGCAGCGCTGGCTTTTACACTCACTCGTGTGCCTGCAGTAATTAGTGAAGGGACAGCTGCTGGCAGACTCTCATAGGGAAAGATTAGTTAGGCTCTAGTAGGCTTGTTAGCTTGCTCCTGGCTGATTGTTATTGCTAAAATAACACCCCTCAATAGCTCTTTTGAGAGCTAATGTTCTCCTGATGTGTTTTTTTTTGTGTTGCCCACTGACACTGCATTATACAGCCCTATCTGTTGCAGCTGGACCTTGGTAATTGTGGGGACACCTACCTATGCCTACCTACCTACCTATACTAGGGCACCTACCTATGCCTACCTACCTATACTGGGACTCCTACCTATGCCTAGCTAACTACTGGGACACCTACCTATGCCTACCTACCTATCTATACTAGGGCACCTACCTATGCCTACCTACTTATACTGGGACTCCTACCTATGCCTACCTACCTATACTGTGACTCCTACCTATGCCTAGAGTTGGGCCGAACGGTTCGCCTGCGAACGGTTCCATGCGAACTTCCGTGGTTCGCGTTCGCGTCCCGCAGGCGAACCTTTGCGGAAGTTTGGTTCGCCCCATAATGCACATGGAGGGTCAACTTTGACCCTCTACATCACAGTCAGCAGGCCCAGTGTAGCCAATTAGGCTACACTAGCCCCTGGAGCCCCACCCCCCTTATATAAGGCAGGCAGCGGCGGCCATTACGGTCACTCGTGTGCCTGCATTAGTGAGAGTAGGGCGAGCTGCTGCAGACTGTCTCTCAGGGAAAGATTAGTTAGGCTTAACTTGTTCCTGTCTGGCTGCATACCTGTTCTGTGAACCCACCACTGCATACCTGTGCTGTGAACCCACCACTGCATACCTGTGCTGTGAACCCACCACTGCATACCTGTGCTGTGAACCCACCACTGCATACCTGTGCTGTGAACCCACCACTGCATACCTGTGCTGTGAACCTGCCACTGCATACCTGTTCAGTGAACCTGCCACTGCATACCTGTTATGTTCAGTGGACCCGCCACTGTATACCTGTTCATTGAACCCACCACTGCATACCTGTGCTGTGAACCCACCAATGCATACCTGTTCTGTGAACCCACCACTGCATACCTGTTCAGTGAACCCGCCACTGCATACCTGTTCTGTTCAGTGGACCCGCCACTGTATACCTGTTCAGTGAACCCGCCACTGCATACCTGTTGTGTTCAGTGAACCTGCCACTGCATACCTGTTCTGTGAACCCGCCACTGTATACCTGTTCTGTTTAGTGAACCCGCCACTGTATACCTGTTCTGTTTAGTGAACCCGCCACTGCATACCTGTTCTGTTCAGTGGACCCGCCACTGTATACCTGTTCAGTGAACCCGCCACTGCATACCTGTTGTGTTCAGTGAACCTGCCACTGCATACCTGTTCTGTGAACCCGCCACTGTATACCTGTTCTGTTTAGTGAACCCGCCACTGTATACCTGTTCTGTTTAGTGAACCCGCCACTGCATACCTGTTCTGTTCAGTGGACCCGCCACTGTATACCTGTTCAGTGAACCCGCCACTGCATACCTGTTGTGTTCAGTGAACCTGCCACTGCATACCTGTTCTGTGAACCCGCCACTGTATACCTGTTCTGTTTAGTGAACCCGCCACTGTATACCTGTTCTGTTTAGTGAACCCGCCACTGCATACCTGTTCTGTTCAGTTGACCCGCCACTGTATACCTGTTCAGTGAACCCGCCACTGCATACCTGTTGTGTTCAGTGAACCTGCCACTGCATACCTGTTCTGTGAACCCGCCACTGTATACCTGTTCTGTTTAGTGAACCTGCCACTGTATACCTGTTCTGTTTAGTGAACCCGCCACTGCATACCTGTTCTGTTCAGTGGACCCGCCACTGTATACCTGTTCAGTGAACCCGCCACTGCATACCTGTTGTGTTCAGTGAACCTGCCACTGCATACCTGTTCTGTGAACCCGCCACTGTATACCTGTTCTGTTTAGTGAACCCGCCACTGTATACCTGTTCTGTTTAGTGAACCCGCCACTGCATACCTGTTCTGTTCAGTGGACCCGCCACTGTATACCTGTTCAGTGAACCCGCCACTGCATACCTGTTGTGTTCAGTGAACCTGCCACTGCATACCTGTTCTGTGAACCCGCCACTGTATACCTGTTCTGTTTAGTGAACCCGCCACTGTATACCTGTTCTGTTTAGTGAACCCGCCACTGCATACCTGTTCTGTTCAGTGGACCCGCCACTGTATACCTGTTCAGTGAACCCGCCACTGCATACCTGTTGTGTTCAGTGAACCTGCCACTGCATACCTGTTCTGTGAACCCGCCACTGTATACCTGTTCTGTTTAGTGAACCCGCCACTGTATACCTGTTCTGTTTAGTGAACCCGCCACTGCATACCTGTTCTGTTCAGTGGACCCGCCACTGTATACCTGTTCAGTGAACCCGCCACTGCATACCTGTTGTGTTCAGTGAACCTGCCACTGCATACCTGTTCTGTGAACCCGCCACTGTATACCTGTTCTGTTTAGTGAACCCGCCACTGTATACCTGTTCTGTTTAGTGAACCCGCCACTGCATACCTGTTCTGTTCAGTGGACCCGCCACTGTATACCTGTTCAGTGAACCCGCCACTGCATACCTGTTGTGTTCAGTGAACCTGCCACTGCATACCTGTTCTGTGAACCCGCCACTGTATACCTGTTCTGTTTAGTGAACCCGCCACTGTATACCTGTTCTGTTTAGTGAACCCGCCACTGCATACCTGTTCTGTTCAGTGGACCCGCCACTGTATACCTGTTCAGTGAACCCGCCACTGCATACCTGTTGTGTTCAGTGAACCTGCCACTGCATACCTGTTCTGTGAACCCGCCACTGTATACCTGTTCTGTTTAGTGAACCCGCCACTGTATACCTGTTCTGTTTAGTGAACCCGCCACTGCATACCTGTTCTGTTCAGTGGACCCGCCACTGTATACCTGTTCAGTGAACCCGCCACTGCATACCTGTTCTGTTTAGTGAACCCGCCACTGTATACCTGTTCTGTTTAGTGAACCCGCCACTGCATACCTGTTCTGTTCAGTGGACCCGCCACTGTATACCTGTTCAGTGAACCTGCCACTGCATACCTGTTGTGTTCAGTGAACCTGCCACTGCATACCTGTTCTGTGAACCCGCCACTGTATACCTGTTCTGTTTAGTGAACCCGCCACTGTATACCTGTTCTGTTTAGTGAACCCGCCACTGCATACCTGTTCTGTTCAGTGGACCCGCCACTGCATACCTGTTCTGTGAACCCGCCACTGTATACCTGTTCTGTTCATTGAACCCACCGCATCAGTGCGCATACCTGTGCAGTTAAGTGAACCCACCTACCTACGTGAGTGCACGCAGTGTGATATACCACTCCGTGCATACCCGATATGGACAAAACAGGTAGAGGAAGAGGTAGTGCCAGAGCCAGAGGAAGGCCACCCGGCAGGTCTGCGCGAGGTCGTGTAAATGTAATTTCGTGTGGACCTGGCCCACAGTACAGTGCTCGGAAGAAGGCACGTCCCATCACCTCCCAAGATTGTCAGGACGTGGTTGAGTATTTAGCGACACAGAACACCTCATCTTGCTCAGCCACCAGCGCTACTACTAGCACCACTTCCGCTGCATTTGACACTTCGCAAGAATTATTTAGTGGTGAAATCACTGATGCACAGCCATTGTTGTTACAGCCAGATGAATTTTCACCAGCTCATATGTCTGAGTTACGCGGCAACACTATGGATGTAACGTGTCAGGAGGATGAAGGACCTACTGATGGTGCAAGTTTGGATTTGTCTGAGGCAAGTGAAGCTGGGCAGGATGACTACGATGATGACGGTAATAGGGATCCTCTGTATGTTCCCAATAGAGGAGATGAAGAGGGGGACAGTTCAGAGGGGGAGTCAGAGAGTAGTAGGAGGAGAGAAGTTGCTGAAAGAAGCTGGGGCAGCTCTTCGTCAGAAACAGCTGGTGGCAGAGTCCGGCACCATGTATCGCCACCTATGTACAGCCAGCCAACTTGCCCTTCAGCATCAGCTGCTGAGGTCCCCATAGTGCCCACATCCCAGGGTGGCTCAGCGGTGTGGAAATTTTTTAATGTGTGTGCCTCAGATTGGACCAAAGCCATCTGTTCGCTCTGCCAACAAAAATTGAGCCGTGGAAAGGCCAACACTCACGTAGGGACAAGTGCCTTACGAAGGCACCTGGAGAAAAGGCACAAACAGCAATGGGATGGCCACCTGAGCAAAAGCAGCAGCAGCACACAAAAGCAAAGCCACCCTCCTTCTCCTCTTCCTCCTCCATCAGGTGCATTATCTGATTCTGCCGCTTTCTCCCTTCCACCTTCACAGGCACCCTCCTCCACTCCGCCTCTGCCCTTGAGCGGTTCCTGCTCCTCTGCCCACAGCAGCAGTCAGGTGTCCGTGAAGGAAATGTTTGAGCGGAAGAAGCCAATTTCGGCCAGTCACCCCCTTGCCCGGCGTCTGACAGCTGGCGTGGCGGAACTGTTAGCTCGGCAGCTGTTACCATACCGGCTGGTGGACTCTGAGGCCTTCCGTAAATTTGTGGCCATCGGAACACCGCAGTGGAAGATGCCAGGCCGCACTTATTTTTCGAGAAAGGCCATACCCCAACTGCACCGTGAAGTTGAGAGGCAAGTGGTGTCATCTCTTGCGAAGAGCGTTGGGTCAAGGGTACACCTGACCACGGATGCCTGGTCTGCCAAGCATGGGCAGGGCCGCTACATTACCTACACA
Source organism: Hyperolius riggenbachi (assembly GCF_040937935.1). Classification (NCBI taxonomy): domain Eukaryota; kingdom Metazoa; phylum Chordata; class Amphibia; order Anura; family Hyperoliidae; genus Hyperolius; species Hyperolius riggenbachi. Next base: position 294,747,720 of record NC_090648.1, on the reverse strand, counting down.
GCCCATTGGGTGAACCTGGTGGTGAACGATGGCAAGCAGGGCGCAGCGGACCAAATTGTGACACCTCCACGGCTTGCAGGCAGGCCTCCTGCCACCTCCTCTCCTCCTGCTACATGCTCTTCGCTGTCCTCCTCCTCCTTGGCTGAGTGGCAGTTCTCCTCTCCAGCTACACAGCCCCAGCTCCGCAGGGCCTATGCTGCATGCCAGGTACGACGCTGTCACGCCATCTTAGACATGTCTTGTCTCAAAGCGGAGAGTCACACTGGAGCAGCTCTCCTGGCTGCTCTTAAGAAACAGGTGGATGAGTGGCTGACCCCGCACCACCTGGAGATAGGCAACGTGGTGTGCGACAACGGCAGCAATCTGCTTGCCGCTTTGCATATGGGGAAGCTGACACACATACCCTGCATGGCACATGTCATGAATCTAGTGGTTCAAAGATTTGTGGCAAAGTACCCTGGCTTAGCGAATGTCCTGTGAAGCAGGCCAGGAAGTTCTGTGGGCATTTGAGGCGGTCTTACACAGCCATGGCACGCTTTGCGGAAATTCAGCGCAAAAACAACATGCCGGTGAGACGCCTCATTTGCGATAGCCCGACTCGCTGGAACTCGACCCTGCTCATGTTCTCCCGCCTGCTAGAACAGAAGAAAGCCGTGACCCACTACCTCTACAACTACAGTAGAATGAAACAGTCTGGGAAGATGGGGATGTTCTGGCCCGACAACTGGACACTGATGGAAAATGCATGCAGGCTCATGCGGCCGTTTGAGGAGGTGACCAACCTGGTGAGCCGCAGTGAGGGCACCATCAGCGACTTAATTCCCTACGCTTACTTCTTGGAGCGTGCTGTGCGTAGAGTGGCGGATGAAGCTGTGAATGAGCGTGACCAGGAACCGTTACGGCAGGAACAGGCATGGGACCAATTTTCATCAGACCCAGCTGTTTCCTCAACACCTGCGGCAGCACAGAGGGGGGAGGAGGAGGAAGAAGAGAAGTCGTGTGCAGAAGACGAGTCAGACTCAGAGGATGATGAGCAAGGTGTTTCTTTGGGGGAGGAGGAGGAGGAGGAGGAGGGGACAGCGGCAGGAGAACCACCTCAGCAGGCATCGCAAGGGGCTTGTGCTGCTCAACCTTCCCGTGGTATTGTTCGCGGCTGGGGGGAGGAGGTTGACTTACCTGACGTCACTGAGGAAGAGCAAGAGGAGATGGAGGGTACTGGATCCGACTTTCTGCAGATGTCGTCTTTTATGCTGTCCTGCCTGTTGAGGGACCCCCGTATAAAAAACCTCAAGGGGAATGAGCTGTACTGGGTGGCCACACTACTAGACCCTCGGTACAGGCACAAAGTGGCGGACCTGTTACCAACTCACTGGAAGGTGGAAAGGATGCAGCACATGCAGAACCAGCTGTCAACTATGCTTTACAATGCCTTTAAGGGTGATGTGACGGCACAACGCCAGCAAGGTACCACTGCCACTAATCCTCCTCCCGTGTCCACGCAGTCAAAGACAGGACGCTCCAGCGATCTCATGGTGATGTCGGACATGCGGACGTTCTTTAGTCCAACGCCTCGCCGTAGCCCTTCCGGATCCACCCTCCACCAACGCCTGGAACGGCAGGTAGCCGACTACCTGGCCTTAAGTGTGGATGTAGACACTGCTGTGAACAGCGATGAGGAACCCTTGAACTACTGGGTGCGCAGGCTTGACCTGTGGCCAGAGCTGTCCCAATTTGCCATCCAACTTCTCTCCTGCCCTGCCGCAAGCGTCCTGTCAGAAAGGACCTTCAGCGCAGCTGGAGGCATTGTCACAGAGAAGAGAAGTTGCCTAAGTCACAAAAGTGTTAAGTACCTCACCTTTATCAAAATGAATGAGGCATGGATCCCGGAGGGCTGCTGCCCGCCCCAAGACTAAGTCAGTCCCCGCACACATAGCATCTCTGCCTGCACACCGTGTGACTGGCTGCCTGGCCTGCCCCAAGAAGACTAAGTCGCTCCCAGTCCCTCCACACAGCATGTCTGCCTGCAGGCCGCTTGACTACCTTCTCCGCCACCACCAACAGAGTCCGGGACTCCAGGCGGATTGCTGAATTTTTTAGGCCGCTGCTAGCAGCGGCCGCTGTAATAATTTTTCTGGTGCGTGTACATGACTGCCTAATTTTTCTGGCTGCACTGCGGGCAGCTGCAACAACAAAAGAAAAGGCATGTACATGCGCCCATTCCCCTTCGTGATCATTACCTTGCCGTGGTGAAGGGGCTTGCGTATCACAATGAAGCAATGACCGGCGCCTAGATGAGTGTCTCGGGGGGCACACCCACGATAATAAGGTCGTTGCCTCATTGTGGTCAGACCAAATTTGATCAGCTGGACAGTCACTGTTCTGTCATTCAGCTACATCAGCCAGGCGACCATATGGGCTGTAAAGCCACCAAAACCTGCACTCTCGCCATGGTGCGCACCAGTCCAGCACGGCCGTCACTACACAAACAGCTGTTTGTGCTGCGTTACACGGTGAGTTTGGTGTGTCAGTGTGAAGCAGTACCTTAATTACACTACCTGATTGATGTATACACATGCAAGATGTTTGAAAGCACTTTAGGCCTGTCATTTAGCATTCAATGTGATTTCTGCCCTTAAAACGCTGCTTTGCGTCAAATCCAGATTTTTCCCGGGGACTTTTGGCATGTATCCCACTCCGCCATGCCCCCCTCCAGGTGTTAGACCCCTTGAAACATCTTTTCCATCACTTTTGTGGCCAGCATAATTATTTTTTTTTTTCAAAGTTCGCATCCCTATTGAAGTCTATTGCGGTTCGCGAACTTTAACGCGAACCGAACCTTCCGCGGAAGTTCGCGAACCAGGTTCGCGAACCTAAAATCGGAGGTTCGGCCCAACTCTACCTATGCCTAGCTAACTACTGGAGCACCTACATATGCCTACCTACCTATACTGGGACTCCTATCTATGCCTAGCTAACTACTGGGACACCTACCTATGCCTATCTACCTATACTGGGACACCTACCTATGCCTACCTACCTATGCTGGGACACCTACCTATGCCTACCTACCTATACTGGGACTCCTATCTATGCCTAGCTAACTACTGGGGCACCTACCTATGCCTACCTACCTATACTTGGACTCCTACCTATGCCTAGCTAACTACTGGGGCACCTACCTATGCCTACCTACATACAAGAAGATAATAAGGTTGTTGCTTCATTGTGGACAGACCAAATTTGATCGCTGGACAGTCCCTATTGTTCTATCATTGAGCTACCACAGCCTGGCGACCATATGGGCTCGAAAACCGCTATCGCCATGGTGCGCACCAGTGCAGCACGGCCGTCACTACGCAAACAGCTGTTTGCGGTGCGTTACACAGTGAGTTTGGTGTGTCAGTGTGAAGCAGTACTCTAATTACACTCCCTGATTGATGTATACACATGCAAGATGTTTGAAAGCACTTTAGTCCTGCAATTTAGCACTCAATGTGATTTCTGCCCTTAAAACGCTGCTTTGCGTCAAATCCAGATTTTTCCCTGGGACTTTTGGCATGTATCCCACTCATCCATGCCCCCCTCCAGGTGTTAGACACCTTGAAACATCTTTTCCATCACTTTTGTGGCCAGCATAAATGTTTCTAGTTTTCAAAGTTCACATCCCCATTGAAGTCTATTTGCGCGAACCGAACCTTTTGCAGACGTTCGCAAACCTAAAATCGGAGGTTCAGGCCATCTCTAATTTTTAATTTTGGTACTTTTTTAATGTAACTTTTAAATATAATATTTTTATAACTTTTAATGTTTTTTTTTTTTTTTGGTGCCAACTTTTACCTCCCACATTTGTTTACATACATTAATGTTCAGCCCACACTGCACTGCTACGGCCTTTCTTCTGTATCTGAAAACAATTTAACAGTATACATCTCCCCTCATTTTTCTATCACCTCAACCTCCCTTACATTTACTTAAAATGGTATTTTCTGGCTTTCATCTTACTGCAAAGGATTGCTCTTACCCAGTATTGTCTCAGACATGCACCACAAGCAGATCTTACATTGGTTTCTAATTAATTACAGTGGATGTGTGTATTTGAGGTGATGTGTTTATAAAAATGAGCTCAGCTACAGAAGAGAAATCTTTGTTGTCAGTGGTGCAATCGGAAAGTGGTGTTTCTAGCTCAGAAAGACAAAATGAACACATACCGACATGATTCTACTGGTTTCATACTACAGGGAAGTCTTGTAGCTGCATGTTTTCTAATGTGACCCCTCCAGATTGTTAACTCAATAGGTCATTGGCTTCCCTCTAGTGTTTTTCATCTCTACGGCATTTATTTCTTTAAATAAACATGTATTTGTATTGCTGGATGGGATCATACTCTTGCATGAATGATGCACTACATGTACTTGTGTTGCTGGGTGTTATGTACTGTGTGAAAACTATGTATGCATTTAAAGTTCTCACCGTTGTCTTAATTGTGCTCTGTCTGGCATCATACTGATGGCACCTTATAAATAAATTGTACAGAAGTAACTACAATTACACGCTTAACCTATTTTGGTTCCTGGACGTAGTTTCTACGTCCAGGAACCATGCGCGCTACCGCGCGCTCCCACGGCCGATCGCGCGCGTGCACGTGCACTCCCGGCCGTGGATTTGGTAGCCACGGAATCAATGTATCGGGCTATGGTGCCCAATCACTGATTCCTCTCCCCCGCTGAAAAAGCGACAGCTTCTCTCGGAAGCTGTGCTTTTTCTGGCTGTTCCCTCCCCGATGCGTCACTCTAAGCGTGTGCTACGCTTAGAGTGATGTCATGTAAACAAACTCATGGCCGCCATCTTGTGGCCAAAAAGTAATACTACACCTGAAAGGAAAAAAAAATAGAAAATTAACACACATTTATATTATAAATCTATTGTTTACCTCCCACCCTCCCAAAACTACCCAAATAAAATGTTTACTATAAAAAAAACACATTACAATAAAAAAAAAAAAAACATGTAAATATTTACCTAAGGGTCTAAACTTTTTAAATATCAATGTAAAGATGAAATATTTCTATATTTTTTTAATTTTAAACTTGTAAATAGTGATAGATGCAAAATGGAAAAAATGCACCTTTATTTCCAAATAAAATATTGTCGCCATACATTGTGATAGGGACATAATTTTAACGGTGTAATAACCGGGACATATGGGCAAATACAATAAGTGAGTTTTAATTATGGAGGCATGTATTATTTTAAAACTATAATGGCTAAAAAATGAGAAATAATGAATCTTTCCATTTTTTTCTTATTCTTCCTGTTAAAATGCATTTACAGTAAAGTGGCTCTTAGCAAAATGTATCCCCAAAGAAAACCTAATTGGTGGCGGAAAAAACAAGATATAGATCAGTGCATTGCGATAAGTAGTGATAAAGTTATAGGCTAATGAATGGGAGGTGAACATTTCTCACGTGAAAACGACGGAACGCGAATGGGTTAAGCTATACGGATACTACACCAAAATCCTATTTTTTTCAGCATGGATTAGATTCTATGCCATTTTACAAATTCTTATGTTGTCTTTAACAACTGTAGAATTTAAATAATTTCAACGTTCTAAGATTTAATTCAGTTGAACCCTTTGGTGAAGTTACACACCATGCTTACACACAATGCCTTCTCCACATGGCTTGTTCTTTTATACAGCAAAAAGAAAAGATGACTGGGTCTCCACCTGGATTTAAAGCAATTGTAGATGTATTTATTGTACCATAATTCACAAAGACACACAACGTTTCAGCCCACAGGTCTTTATCAACACTTGATAAAGGCCTGTCTGCCCAAACTTCGTGTGGCATTGTGTCTTATGGTACAATAAACACAGATACTATTGCTTGTAATCCAGGTGGAGACCCAGTCATCTTTTCTTTTTTGCTGTGCATCACTACACCTTTGGTGGATCCGTATGTGTACACGTTGACTCCCTGGTAGGAGAATCTATGGCAGTAAGAGCTGAGGGACAGCTTTTTCAACTGTTGTTCTTTTATTCAGGTAGTTACAAGGGGGAGCTGGTATACACATTAACTTTAAAAAGAAATGCTATGATCTTAGAGGATACTAAAGGCCCTTCCACACTGCATGCAAGGGTACCATGATCAACATAGTAATGCAGAGCCCTGTATGGAGTGGTGCAATCCAATTTTAACTTAATCGCACACGCAGTACATGCTGCATTTTTCCTTAATTTGTTTAGGGATGCTCAATTGGATTTCCATATTGGAAATAAGGATCCGATGGAACTTGGAAAAGGGTGTAATGGATTGCGGAGATGCCGCCGTGCGGTCTGACAGCGGGGCGGCTGTTTCCGCGTTCAGACCGGCGCTTTCCGCGCAGCGGTATGCGTCTGGTTTGTCCGAGCCTAGTAGTGCACACAGATGGAGAGCTACGCGCACGCTAGGAGGCAGGCTCTTTATGCCAATAGGAGAGGGATCAGCTGATCAAGACGATCAGCTGATCCCAGCGCAGTGGGTGATTGGCTGAGTGGGACTGGGCGGCGCAGAGGAGCGCTCCACTATATATACTTCTTGCCTGTCAGTTGCTGGTTGTTTGCCGTTGCGAATACTAACGTGTGAGCACTCAGACCAGTCAGATCTTACAGTGTGTTAGAACCAGGAGGACCTGGGAATTCACACTTAGCCAGATTACGTTTATGCTGTGTTGTCATTTAGACCAGTTCCAGGGTGTTGTGACCACGGACCTCACACCCAAGCTGACGGATACTGTGTCATTACTGTGTTATCATTGAGACCAGTTCCAGGGTGTTGTGACCACGGACCTCACACCCAAGCTTAGGGATACTGTGTCATTACTGTGTTATCATTTAGACCAGTTCCAAGGTGTTGTGACCACGGACCTCACACCCAAGCTTAGGGATACTGTGTCATTACTGTGTTATCATTTAGACCAGTTCCAGGGTGTTGTGACCACGGACCTCACACCCAAGCTGACGGATACTGTGTCATTACTGTGTTATCATTGAGACCAGTTCCAGGGTGTTGTGACCACGGACCTCACACCCAAGCTTAGGGATACTGTGTCATTACTGTGTTATCATTTAGACCAGTTCCAAGGTGTTGTGACCACGGACCTCACACCCAAGCTGACGGATACTGTGTCATTACTGTGTTATCATTTAGACCAGTTCCAGGGTGTTGTGACCACGGACCTCACACCCAAGCTGACGGATACTGTGTCATTACTGTGTTATCATTTAGACCAGTTCCAGGGTGTTGTGGCCACGGACCTCACACCCAAGCTTAGGGACACTGTGTCATTTCTGTGTTATCATTTAGACTAGTTCCAGAGTGTCAAGACCAAGGAACTCACACCTCAGTCTAGGATTCAGTGTTACTGATATGTTATGACCATTTGCTCTGTCGACCTCTCTCTTGCTTTCTGATTCGGTACCTCGCATATCTGCCTACCTGTTGCCAGACCCTGCCTGTACCCGGTTACCGAATCAGTCTTTCTCTCTCTCTGTACCTGATCTGCTCGTGAGTTGCCGACCTGGCCTGTCCGACCACTCAAGCTGTCACTCTTCGGGAGTGCTCAGTCCTCTGTACTAGCAGTAACACCAATCCACTAGGGGTTAGCTGCAACCAGGCCCTCACCATCTAGAGATAGTGCCGCACTGCCAGGGCCACCTGCCCCTCAGGTGGTTCTTGGTCTAGCTGGCTACATTCCCCGCTCCTCGGATAATAGCCTTCAGTTAATTTATACTTTACTCATTAGGTGTCCAGAGGTTAGTCATATCTGTATTATTGGTGATTCTGCAGATCACCAATAATCAGATTCTCTCTGTGTGCTGACACCGATCGTTACAAAGGGATCTCGGAAATCAGAAATACTGCATTACCACAACTTGGTAATTTCAGACCAACTCGGAAGCATTGAGGCTACTCGGTAATCAGGACTCGGAAATCAATCGGAAATCTGCGGAATCGGTAATTAACATTGGCGAGAATCGGATTTTCGGATTTTCTGCAGAATCGGAAATAAGCATTTCTGACCATCCCTTTTTGTAATTAGGTTAAATCAATAGGAGAGCATGCAAATCACATAGCAATTTAGCAAACACAGTGCTATGCAATTTCCCATATGAAAAACAAAAATGCCAAGTCCTCTTCCTGTAAATTAACCCTCTGTAAGTTTGCTAAGGCACCTTACATTGTTAAACAAAATAATGTGAAAACTTCTATACCCCCTGAGCAGCCGTGTAGATGAGTCATGCATGTGTTACTTAAAATTGAATTCTTTATTGTTTTCATATGGCGCATACCTCTGTTTAAAACACGCTTATTATCTGTCATGTTAGCAACTTGTGTAGCCATAGGGCATTGCACCCTACAACAGCGGCAGACAGACACACAGTATCCGTCCCAGTGTCATTTTATGCTGTCATGTTATATTTCATTATAGAGAAAACATTTCCATTTACAACACAGTTGTAATCATCCAGCGTTCCATTTTAGATAATGAAAAATATATTAGAGTTGGAGTGCACTTGGACACATTATTTCACTCGTCTAAATTGTATTCATGGACAAAAACTCTTCCAGAATGAGTGTCTCACTTTTAAAATAATTATATTACTAAATCACCAGTTGTGACTGAGAAAGGCCAAGAGCTGGCATGTTAATATGCTGGACTGAGATTTGCTTCATTAGTTTTGTGGACATTGATGAACTGACCCACAGTATACATTCTCTCAGTAACCTCAGCCCTGCCTTTCTGACTGCACAAAAATGTGCCTCTAAAACTTTAAATGGATAATATAATTTATGATACAGTTTATTCTCTAGATTGCTTGACCTCAATTGGACTTAATTCTCACCCAGTGGGATGCTAGCAGCAAGTGTCAAAATTAATAAGAAATAGCTGAATAAAAATGTATAATCAAATAACTTATTTAAATTTTGGTTGAAATTGAGAGCACAGTTTAGGAGGCAATCAGTTTGGCAGCAAGAGAAAATCTCTGGGACTGGGGCTTAACTGTACACATTGGTAATTGCTTAGCAGTTTGACCTTAACTGCTTATTGACAAAGAATTTATTTTTAATACACTAATTGCAGTGCTTTACAAATAATGATAATTTCCAACAAGAAAGTATTAGAGTATTATGTAGCACCCAGTATCAGTTACCTAGAGGTAGCACCCAGTGTCATATAGCAGATGTCCCCCCCCCTCTCCAGTATAGGCAGCCATATGACCCATGCAGTTTTGCTAGCTAAATGTAGCCCCAACCACCCATGCCAGTTGTGGTGGTCATGTGATGACTGATGTCCTGCAGATACGACAATAAAGGCAACAAAGAGGAATTCAGATCCTGTGTATTGTTGTGCCGTGCCCTGTATTCTCCTCTCTCTGCCCCTGCTGCTCCAACCTCTGGCACTGCATCCCTAGTAGGGGCCAGCCACACCTTCCTCTAGAAATTAGCCTGAGCCAGGCAATACTTTTTGCTCCTCACTGTGATGCAGCAGCAATCACACCCAGATCACACCCAGAGGCAGAAGTAGAGGTAAAGGATTTAACTGCCCCCATAAAGGCAGTAGGTAAATGGACTTGCTTATTATCATCAATAACATGTTTAGTGAATGATGAAACTGGACAAAAAGATTACTTGTTGCCTGCCAGCTCCATAGTGTATCTTTCTATTACTGCACATTCACTAAGCACCATCTGCTCCATAATGCATTCATAAAAAATATCTCATACCTTCATGGGCACACATCAGCAATAAACAGTGCTATACAGCACCAAGACATAATGCACATGGCAGAATGACATAACATTACATGGCGCTGCAAGGATTTTGCCCTGTTTGCAATTTTTCTGATATTTTTATAAGAACTTTTGTGCACATTTTTGTGATTTGTGTATGCTTTGGTGTGCATATATTTATTTTGCTATTTTTCAGTGAATATAAATGTAGTTAATTTACATAAAGATATATGTGATATTCTTCAGAATCATAGGCAACAATTTTTCTGCCATTTTTCTGTGTTCCCAATAACTTTTATTGAAACACGAATCACACATGAAAATAAGCAGACCTGCTGTCTAAATTTAAAATGCAGACAAAACAGAAATGCAAAATTGCATGCAAATTCAAAAAAGTGCAATGCCATTGAAATACATAACATGTGCAGCAATCACATTATTGTTCCAGTGCAGTAAGCAGCCCTGGCAAGTATTTATAATAAATCAATAGGTGAGAGAGAGCAAGACAAAAAGAATGCTGACACTACTGCAGTGGCTGAATTTATTGTAGCAAAAGTGAACATTGATGGTAAAAAACCTTATACAAAAATGCATAAAAAACAACTGCACTCCTATGCAGCCTCCGTAGAAGCGCAGTTGTGCACAAAACGTCCATCATGCATCCTGTACCCGGCACCCACCACCACCTACAGCACCTCCTTACTCACCTTGGTATGTGTACCATCTTTTTTATGCATTTTGTATAAGGTTTTTTTACCATCGATGTTCACTTTTGCTACAATAAATTCAGCCACTGCAGCAGTGCCAGCATTCTTTTTGTCTTGCTCTCTCTCACCTATTGATTTATTATAAATACTTGCCAGGGCTGCTTACAGCACTGGAACATGGGAGGAAATGTGATTTATACACTTTTTTATACAAATGACATTACTTTGGTATGAAGATAGGTAGGATAGCTACTTTATATGACCAAGAAGAAGTTTGGAGACAAGTTTTTACTATATGTTTTGGGAGACTGTAATTCTGCTTAAATAAGGCAAAAAAACAAAAATCAAAACATGGTAATTCATGGCAACAGAACAGTTTCAACCTTTGCATAATTCTGAGCAGTCAGATCAATAAAGCTTTTCTGATTGATTGTTATAGGCTACAGTAATTTACACTTCACTGTCTGCTGTTCTAAATGTGATTTTTATTGAAACAATATTTAGAATATGAATTTGTAATCCACTTAGGATTTGACTGCAATGCTGTTCACTAGCGTGCAATAGGCTCTGGCGCTAAATACATAAACAGACTATAAAAAAATAAAAAACACAAAGTCTGATGTGGATGTTAAGATGCAGCCTGTGAGTAATGAGCATGCTTCAACTATCACTCACCCAGGTGAAAAGGTGAACTCTGTTGTGCAGAAATACGTGCGTAAATTTTGACATAGCAGATTCACACTGTTCTTATGAATCTCCCAGCTAGGTGATAGCCCATTCAACATTCAACAAAAAGCTATTTTGACAAGTTAGTGACAGTTAAAGATTAGAAAAAAAACTGCTTCATTGTGCTTCATTTTTTACATCTATTTCTCTCTATATATTGTTCCTTATTTTTCTGTTTCAGCTTCAGACAGGCAATCTGCCAGGGCTGAGTTCCTCTAGCAGATGTCACCCCTTGCCCTTTTGCTCTTTCTGTAGATTCTCAGCTAAAGGAAAAGTTAGTTAGCATTCGGTATTCAATAATAATAACCAATACCATTTTTGTTTAACAAAGGCAGTGAGAAAATCAAAGCTATTTTCATTTTAAAAATGGTGAAATAGCTTAATTCTTTTCTTGAGCGAAACAAAAGGTCAGCACAAAATGCACCACAATGTTAAGCCAGCAAATAAATAAATATATTATTAAAATAAAAGTTCTAAAGCTTTGTCTTTTTTTAGATTCATTTTTTGGGAAGAGAAAAGAAAGGAATAATAGGTGGGAAAAAATGATGCCTAACAGGTTATTATTCTACATTTTTGTAATATTTTTAGTATTAATAAGATTCTACTGTATGAATTAGCAGTAGATATGAAATTCTTGACTGTAGACGGGTATTTATGCTCACGTAGACAAGAGAATATATCATTGTCTGGTATCTGGAAACTCATTGGATAATGAGTAGAATGCTGATGGGGGAAATTATAACTTTGGAGAAGATCTTGGGAGTACAGTACTGAGAATTGAGTGTGTGATAAGATGTGTACAGTCAGTGGCACAGGAAAAAAAATCTCCATATTAGGATATAGAAAATCTCTTAAGGAGCCTTTAAAAGGGTTATTTGATGAACTACAATAAAATAAAGCAAAAAAAAAAAATATTACTTATATGGATGATATTCCAGTATGTCTCTATTATACTGGTTCCGTTTTTGTCTTTTTGAAAATGCAAGCGATTTGTGAAATTGCAATCAACATACCTGTAATGTATTTCATTGATATTGTAATTTGTATGCCCTCCTGTGCAATTTGGGTTTTACAATTTTTCTGTATTTTAAATTCAGGTAGCAGGTGTGCATTGTTTGTGTGCAATGTGCAATACATGTTTCAAAGCAAGACAATGGTAACGTAGAAAGATTGTATCTTTTCACACACAAAAGCACAGTTTTGAAGCTTAACCACTTGAGGACCACAGTGCTAAACCCCCCTAAAGACCAGGACATTTTTTTACTAAAATGGCCACTGCAGATTTAAGGCCAAGCTGCAGGGCCGCACAACACAGCACACAAGTGGTCCCCTCCCCCTCTTTTCTCCCCACCAACAGAGCTTTCTGTTGGTGGGGTCTGATCGCCCCCCAGTTGTTTATTTGTTTTATGGCAAATATTTATTTTCTTTTTTTTTTTAATAAAAAACTATATTTTACTTTAATTTTTAACACCCACCCTCCCACTGCCAGTGCCAGCCAATCGCTGTGATCGGCTGTCATAGTCTTCAGCCTATCACAGCTGATCACTCTGGAGCCAATGGAGGGGACAGCCATGTTGCGCTGTGCTGCTATGGATCGTAACGCTGTACTATGTGAAAAGATGGCGGTCCTGGGGCTGCCACTACGGTCACGCCCATAGCGGTGATGCAGTCATTATGTAGTTAAAGCAGCCTTCTGTCTATCTCTGCCACATAACACAGCTCACACACTCCAGAGCTGTGTTGTTGCTTCTTACACTAAGTTCATTTCTATCATACCAAACAAAAACAATAAGTTATTCCTCCTAACCCCACCCCACAGGCTTAGCTTTAAGCATGGACCAATTTTAGTTTTCCATCCGTCTAAATGCACTAATCATATCTGAGTCTTTCATCTAAACTTAGAACTAACCTACACTCTAAACGACAACTAACTTTTATCATAATCTGCCGTAACCTTACCAAACCAAATAAATGTTATCCCTAACCTACTTTCATACTGATCTTTTACTGATTACCCAAAACCTAAAATTCTCTGACCTTCCTAACTTAATTAGATGGTAATATTTTCCTTTTGAGATGAAAATGCCTAAGTAAAGGATTGCGTAAGGCTTTGGTCTCATAAGAAAAGTTGTGAAAACTGCTGTCTTTCCTGCTGAGAAAATGAGACTATAGGTCAAACAGTCTTTTCAAGTGTAAACCATACTTTATTTTTAAATTTCAATCTCTTAGTGGGAGAATTTCATGTTTTGCATGTACATATTGTGCACTGTGGACCAAACATTGTTAAATTTATTCAACTAGTCACGCAGTCTCCCGGTGCAAAAACGTTGCACCTCACACCTTTTGTGTGCCCTATTTAAAGGATAGAATCAAACAAACAAAAATTCTAAGATCTACTTACCTGGGGCTTCCTCCAGACCCTGGCAGCCTATGTGTCCCTCGCCACAGCTTCGGTGTCCCCAAATCCCCTTTGTTGCAGATGCCAACCTCGCCAGGTTAGCATCTACTGTGCCTGTGCGAGCACACCGCTCATGATGGCGCTCCCGTAATCTGGAGCTTTCTGTGCAGGCGCAGAAGTACTGCACCTGTGCAGAACGATCCCGGCTACAGGAGCGTGATCACAAGCACCTGTGCTCTCATGAAGGTGCAGTAGATCCCAACCCAGCGAGGTCAGCATCTGCAATGGAGGGGATCCAGGGACACCAGAGCTGCACTGAGGGACAGAGGCTGGAGGAAGTCCCAGGTGAGTAAATCTTGTTTTTTTGTTTTTTTTTCTCAGATGTATCCTTTAAATGTAAACACACAAACACACACACAACACACACACACACACACACACACACACACACACACACACACACACACACACACACACACACACACACACACACTTTCTCTGTTTAAATCCCTCAACCTTCTATTCCTCATTTATTATGTCTTACTTATTGCTTGGTGTATTTGCTCTTTTTGACTGATTGACTTGTCTTTTAACTAAGCTGGATATAATAACAATTCCATTGACTGTTGTAAATGTTATATGTCTAGCCTCTAGGTTAGAATATTTGCTTATTGCATTATGTATAGCATGGCATCATGTTGGTGTTAATACTTTCATGAACACATTTTGTAGGCTATTTTTAACCTTGTTGACCCATGTCACTGTTTGTTCCCTAGATTTATTGCAATCAATCTGGTTAATAGTGCCTCCAAGCACAACACTGCCACATTCTATTCCATTTGATTGGAAATAACTTAGCACATTGCATGGAAATTACCATGTAGCCATTTATTTAACAGCATACATTGTATGTGTTTGATGTTTTCATTTATTTATATTTCTTATTGTTTTTGGACAGAGAGACATACATTAAAATAAAAATATATCAGCAAATGAAGGCTTTGCTAAAGCATTGGGGAAGATCTGTTTAGCAAGAAAACGATCTAATCAGATGGAAATAGCATTCCACGTTTTCACAGTTTTCTACTTTAATTAGCATATCATTAGATAGTAAAAAAAAAACAAGCTCAGAGTATTTCTTGGGAAGTATATAGAGGAAAAAGGTTTATTTATATGTTCCATTTTAACAGTTACCAGTCACCTAGCAACCAAATCTTTAGCATACAGTACTCATGATGAACTATCCTGATTTTCAGCAGAGGGTCATCAAAAGAAAAAAAACATAATAGAAAGATCAGACTTAAAACTGCTTATTTTCTTCATGAGAATTGGTGTGCCTGTGAATATTCCATTGTATAAATAAACTGAATGTAAACTGTAAACTGTAGCTAAGAACCAAGTAATGCTTTGAAAAACATAAAAGCAAAAGAGCTTAGTTGCAAAATAATGATAATATAATATAAAGCACATTCAGTGCCTTGGATAATGCATTTCATATTATGAATGCCAAGATTTCAGATTTGAATAACTGAATTTGTGCCCAACTGAAATTAATATTACAGGATTTTCACTAAATTTGTGAAAAGTAACAATAGTAGTAGAAATAATTCCATAAATTGCTCAATAAAATGTCTTTGTTTATGTCAAAAATAATTGATTTGTCTGTTAAAAACTTCAAAAATTTCAGATAGGTTCTGTCTCTCTTTTTTTTAGTTTGCATTATAATTCTATATAGTGAATTTAGTATCAGGTGAGTAAATGTAAAATGTTTTTGAATATTTTTGCAAAAACAGATGTGTTTTTAGCAGAGGCTGAATAATAAAAGTTATTCATTTAAATAAATTTAAAAGATAATAGATGAAATATATGAAGGCTGAATTATTAATGCAGATGCAGGAACCTTCACTTAAAGGAATACTATCGATTGAAGCATTTTTTTTAAATGCTGTATGTTAGGGAACACATTACCACAAGTACTAGGAGCAGTTTCCTTTCTCACACAGCTCTGCCTCTCTGGTGTAAAATCCTCCATCAGTTTTTAGATACAAAAGTGATGGCTCTTGGAGGGCTAGACCATGTCCCTGCACAGGGGGGTTTCTATCAACTCCTCAGTGTATAGTTTAATTATCCCTTTGCTGAAACAATCTTATTCAGATGGTGGTAAGGGGTTAAAGATTCCAGCAAGGTGTGTTCCCTGTTTGCTGTTCTCTCTGAATGATAAAGATCCTTATAATGCCTTTGTAATCAGCATCTCTCCCTCTCAGCAGCCTGGAATGTATCCTCATCACAAGCCTTTCTGCAGCCTTTGATACAGTTGACCATGACATCTTGATAAACAGGCTACAGGAATACTGCGGCATTGATGGCATAGTTCTTCAGTGGTTCCAATCCTTCTTGAGTGGCAGAACCCACAAAGTGTCTATGGGGCCCTTCCTGTACACCCCTGTATCACTTAAGTATGGGGTGCCCCAGGGCTCAATCCTCTCTCCCCTGCTTTTCACTATTTACATGTTACCGCTGGGAAAACTAATCCAAAAACATGGCCTGACATACTACTGCTATGCAGACGACACCCAACTATAGCTTTCCTTCAAGCCTGGTGTGACAGACCCAACTCTAACTATAAACGCCTGCTTACGTGAACTACAGAAATGGATGAATGACAACTGGCTGAAACTAAATGCAGACAAAACTGAAGTCCTTCTGATTGGAGGGCAGAGCATGATAACAAAACAACTTAACTTGCAGTCTTCACCACTGGGAATAGGAGGCACGGATCTACGCAGCTCTGATCATGTGCATAGCCTGGGAGTTCTAATTGATTGGGATTTAAACTTCAGAACTCAAATCTCTGCTGTGGTGAAATCATCCTATTTTCACCTGAAGAACATTGCAAAAATCAAGCACCTCATCCCCCCAGAAGATCTGCCAACCTTAGTCCACGCCTTCATCACATCCCGACTGGACTACTGCAATGCTCTCTACACTGGTCTTCCAAAAAAGGCCTTGTACCGCCTACAGCTGATACAGAATACTGCTGCCAGACTGCTAACCAACCAACCCCGTCACTGCCACATAACGCCAGTCCTGCACTCCCTTCACTGGCTACCTATAGAATGGAGGGTCCTATTCAAGATCGGCCTACTGACATTTAAATCCCTGAATAATCTAGGCCCTGGATACATGAAAGATATGTTACAGCTACGTAGCAATCCTCGCATTCTCAGATCAACAGGTTCTAATAATCTAGTCATACCCAGAGTCCACCTGGAAACGTTTGGTCCCAGAGCCTTCTGTCATGCTGCCCCTACGTTTTGGAACTCCTTACCTCAACAGATCAGGACAGCTCCATCCCTGGACGTGTTTAAATCCAGACTGAAAACCCACCTGTTCAGTTTGGCATTTGCAGAAATATAACTTTTGTTGTGTGAATACTTCATCCTACTAATTACTGAATCTGAGAGAGCCTAAGCGCTTTGAGTCCTATGGGAGAAAAGCGCTATAGAAATGTTATTGTATTGTTGTATTGTACAAGCCAGTCAGTCAAGAAGTGTAAACACATCTCCCTGGTTCAGCAATATTACAGCACATCTCTT
Organism: Hyperolius riggenbachi; assembly: GCF_040937935.1. Lineage (NCBI taxonomy): Eukaryota > Metazoa > Chordata > Amphibia > Anura > Hyperoliidae > Hyperolius > Hyperolius riggenbachi. Next base: position 294,730,518 of record NC_090648.1, on the reverse strand, counting down.
TACATGTACCTCCTCAGATCAGCCTCCTCCTCATGTCTCCTGCATGCTGTGACACAGTGCAGTATATTTGTGAGCTGTGTGGAATGAAGGATCATTTTTAAGCAGGTAGAGAGAACTGGGTGAACAAATAAAGTTCCCCTAGCACTAGTGGTAATGTGTACGCTAATATAGATTATTACAAAAAAGAAGTTGTTTAAATCAATAGTATTCCTTTAAAATCTTTCAGCTGACAAGATTTATAGAAACACACTTCAGAGAAGTGATGAAAATGCCTTACATATCTGGGACCACCACTAATGATGGCTTCACCACTCAAAAAATATATTGTAGCGAACCACATATGGTAAAACGTATTCTATTTTCTGCTTACATGTAGCTGATTCACTGATGCAATATACAAACAAATCTTATATATTACAGAATAAAATGGTTCAGAGGAAACAGGAGCTTTCTTTTTCAAGAACAAAAAGTCAGAAACATCCTGCTCCTGCTTTTGTGAACTACGGTACAAGAGGAGTTTTAAGATTTGTTTGCATATCATATGTGTTAATCAGCTTTATTTTCTCATCAATTATCCTCACACAGCTGCTGAACTGCCAACTACTACAGTGAAGTAATGGCTTTTAAGACTAAAGAGACCAAGTGAACATGGGAATACTGGTGCTTGTCAGCAACTACCAAAGCATGTGCTGGAACCAAGTCATTGCCCATACTGTTGGGTTTGCGTTTTGTAGAACTTTGTGCAGCTTTTAGACCATGCTCCACATGGAAAGCAGTGACCCCAGAGACGACACCTACATGTTTTGCCCAGGTCGTCTAGGCTTTCTCAAGGCCGTCCTTTCACAGAGGGATATTTATCATGAACTCCTGAACTTCTGTAGTGCACTCTAAACAAGCTAACATATGTTTAACATCAAGACAATAAAAATAATCTCTTTCCAAATAGGACTGTTCTTTTAAAAAATATTCACAACAATCTATTGCGATCTATGAAAAAGTATGAAGTTTCAAGTCAGTATGATATCCTTTATTGGCTAAAGTAAAAATAAAAAAGAGTAAGCTTTCGGCTGTTGAGCCTTAGTCAGACTGCATTTCTGTATGCTTACAAGACAGCTATATACATGCAACATCAAAGGGGATACATGGATTTTTTAGGAAACATAAATACATGTCATTATGATGTCTTAATTAAAACAAAACATCCAAACAGGGGTTTGAGAGGTTGTTAGGTGATATATTAAAAACAGATACGACCAGTTGTTTACTCAATGCTCACACAACTGATACTCTGCCTGGCACACAGGCATCATAAATTCCTGGTTCAAGAGTCAGCTGGAAGCAGAATGGATGTAGTTAGTCTGGGCTGAAAAAGAATTATGACATTAAATATCATCATCAACCTCATAACAATTTAAGTAATTGGATTTGGTATTCTATTACAGATTAGAACCAACATAAACATTTGTCTCTGCTATCAGTCTTTCATTTTGTGATGTAAAGCCACCCTCCAGGGCAGTAGTCCAAAGATCATTTAAGCTTGTCCATGGGAACAAAAGTGTGTGGATAGTTGTCACCATTGGCAAAGGACTCATGATCTAATATGATCACAGTACTGTAAATCCTTTAGATATGACACCCTACAGAAAAGGTTACGTAAGTTACAAATTTATCTAACTGAGAGGATTGCAATCAAAAATACTGCTTTAGGGAAAAAAAAATAAAAAATTATATATATATATATATATATATATATATATATATATATACTGCTTTAAGCATTATATATCATTTAAGTATTTATATAGTGCTGACATATTACACAGCACTGTACAGAATATATTGTCTTGTCACTAACTGCCCCTTACAGGGGCTCACAATCTAGTCCCTAACATAGTCAGATGTCTATGTATGCATCGTGTAGTGCATGTATCATAGTCTAGGGCTAAATTCAGGGGGAAACCAAGTAACTTACCTGTATGTTTTTGGGATGTGGGAGGAAATTGGAGTCCCCTAGGACAGGGCAGGCCCAGAAATACCAGATGTTGAACCTTGAAGGATGTTAACATGCTGGACCTTTTCTTCTACTATCCCTGGCCACCTGATGTCAGATGTTGGGTAGAACTTCTGGAAATCAAAGCAAGAACCAGTCGCGCTGGGTCTATTATATAATATAACAATTTGCCACTAATAAATGATCAGTGTCATTAAATCTGATAAAAACCCTTTACTATTTATTCAAAATATATATATTGTATAATCTAAAATATGGCAATCAAATGTCACATGAATTAGAACAGTTAAAATAGAGCAATTTGTATAATACAATAATTGTAACACATATGTATATATTCCTTGCGAGCTCCGTGTACCACATTCATATATACACACTCACACAGACCTTCCAATGTGCATAAAATTAATCGTTATGGAAAGATATGAAAAAATGAATAAAAAATCTATATAAAAAAAGTTGTTCCTTGAAGACACCAGACATGTAATTAATACGTTAAAAGAAATTGAATGGAAGGAAGGATGGATACTTGGGACTCTAGACATCACCTCGTTGTACACTATAATTGACCACAAAAGGGCTTTGGAGTCCATACAATTTTTCCTGGAACAAGATGACACCACACAGGATAAACAACGAGAATTCATACTGGACTCCATACGGTTCATTTTAACCCACAACAACTTTATGTATAATGGGGAACACTACCTGCAGAGAAGTGGGACAGCTATGGGGACCAGGTTTGCTCCGGGGTATGCAAATTTATTTATGGCCCACTGAGAATCCAATCATATTTATGGTGAAGATGGACCTGGAGAGAACCTGGTCCTCTGGCGCAGATTTATAGATGACATCCTATTTATCTGGAAGGGGAACATGGAGACATTAGAAGAATTCCTTATAAAGATAAACACCAATGATTTGGGACTGATCTTTATGGGAGAGAAGAGCCCTGTAAATATACACTTCTTGGATCTGAACATATATATTGAAAACAATACTGTAATAACAAAAACATACATATAACCAACGGACGTAAATGCTTATATATTAACTCCAAGCTGCCACTTTCCGCCATGGTTGGAAAACATCCCTAAGGGACAAATGGCGAGAATCCGGAGAAACGGCACCGAAGATGGTCAATTTCGACAGGAAGCTATAGCACTCAGAGACAAATTTATGGAGAAGGGATATCAAAAGGACAATATAAATAAAGCAATTCAGATCATGGAAGATAAGGATAGAGAAGAACTACTGAAGAAAAAAACGAGGCTACCAAAAGATGAACATGAAATGCGAATCAGCATGGAATATCATAGTAATAACAAAAGAACACCGAATATTATAAAGAAACATTGGAATATCCTGAAGGGAGACAGGACACTACATACAATTATCCCAGAAGTACCATCCTTCATATTTAGGAAAGCTAGCACAGTAGGTTTGAAAATAGCCACAGCAGGTAGTGAGAGAATTAAAAACACCAAACTTGGAGAAGGTTTTATTAGATGTGGTAGATGCATCAACTGTAGAGACACCAGAGGCTACAATAAAATAACAGAAATCACCACAGTGGATGGCCCTATGAAGATCAATGAACTGATCACATGTGACACAAGAGGAGTGATCTATTGTATAAAGTGTCCATGTGATAAATATTATGTAGGTAGGACGAAAGGAGTACTAAGGGAAAGGATAGGGGAACATTTAAAAAATATGAAGAAGGGATGGGATGGACATCCCCTATCAAGACACTATAAGGAAAAACACAATTGTAGGGTCTATGAAACCCAATTTATGGGCCTGGAATTAATAACTAGGGACCCTAGGGGGGAGACTACATAGCCAGGATGTCCAATAGGGAAAGTTTTTGGATCTTCAGCCTGGGAACTATGGCCCCTAGGGGATTGAATGCAGAATTTGAAATATTTGGATTCTTATGAATGTTGATGCTTGTACTAGACCTATCCAATGTGGCAGACATTCCAATTGTGCATTTAACATTCCCCTTTTTTTCTACCTCCATATGTGTGGACTTATGAGCACACATGTGTGTGAATAAGTATATATATATATATATATATATATATATATATATATATATATATATATATATATATATGCACAATATCAATCTCTCTATTTTTTATCTTAAGGATGGATGAATTTTGAAGTTATTTGCCCTTGGGTGGATCCAAAATACCACCCATACTGTTGGTATTTTTAAATATTAGATATATATACGATTGCACATTTTGTATATATATGCATTGGTTGCGGATTTCCGCACTCGCGGATACGCATGCCTAGAACATTTTTACACTAGTCATTCCAGACAAAATTAATCCCCAATTCTTCAATTCTTACCCAGATTTGTTAGTGTTACATATATTTTTTTAAAAACATTTTTTCTCCCACTCTTGTTGCTTGTGTGCATATATATATATATATATATATATATATATATATATATATATATATATGTGTATGTTTTTTTCAAACATCTTACTAAATATAAAATGCACGCAATGAAGATTTCCATATATAGGATTCACGAGAGACTTATATTGATGGAAGATATGGACACTTTGACCCAGGGGAAACCATCTCTACAGGAGGGGAGGAGACAATAGGATATATAAGTCCAGGCATGGCTATTCACAGACTATAGGCTTTGAGAAAGGCGGCTGTAGACCGCTGAAACGCGTAAGCCCTTTGTACGCACTCCAAGCTGTCTAATTATTGCCATAGGAACAAGGACTCTGTGACTACACTAACAAGTACGGCAGGTACGCTTGAAAGTACGTTTTGTACCTTTGCTGTACATAGTAGCAACCTAGCAACAGAGGACGCAACAAGAGGACGCGAGGAGTAGGTGACGTCACCGGAAGTGAATCATCCGCGACCCGGAAGCATTGTACCCGATCAATGGATAGATCGAGGACACAGCCCGCAAGCAGATTCGAGTCAATGAGCTGCCGGCCGGAGCTCTGACTCAAGACATTGGACATCAGGGGCGTGAGTACATTCCCTCACACCATTTGATTGCGACAACTACTAACTGTACGCTTTGGGATGTGAGTACACTCCCACACTAATATACTATTATATTCCCATAATACTGGATCGCGGAAGTTACAGATTGCACGCTTTTTGGATTGAATTTTACGAACTGGTACACATTAATATATTTTATTACCAAAAGGAAGCTTCTTTGACGAATCAATTTTAGAGGAATTTTATTTTCTTAAAAGCAACCTTTTTTATATAGATTTTTTATTCATTTTTTCATATCTTTTCATAACGATTAATTTTATGCACATTGGAAGGTCTGTGTGAGTGTGTATATATGAATGTGGTACACGGAGCTCGCAAGAAATATATACATATGTGTTACAATTATTGTATTATACAAATTGCTCTATTTTAACTGTTCTAATTCATGTGACATTTGATTGCCATATTTTAGAATATACAATATATATATTTTGAATAAATAGTAAAGTGTTTTTATCAGATTGAATGACAGTGATCATTTATTAGTGGCAAATTGTTATATTATATAATAGACCCAGCGCGACTGGTTCTTGCTTTGATTTTGATATATTATTTTGTATAGGGTGAGTGGGTCCCCCTATCTACCAGTTTGCAGCAGGGCAAGATAAGATACGTCTATACCTACATAAGCGCCCTCCAACCCTAGAGAACTTCTGGAAACCTTGGCTTCATCATATCACACTTTTTCCTTTGCTCTCCCTAATTGCCCTAGAAGGTAGATAAAGGTATTTTCACAAAAAGGCAGTCTATGACTTGTAAAGGAACAAGTCCACCTCCCATTACTACAGCTTCTTCCAGGACATGTGTTATTTAAACATCTGCCTTCTGGAAAACGTTTTAGACTTATAAAAACTAAGACAAATAGACTAAAGAACAGTTTTTATCCTTCAGCCATTTCTATGTTAAATGCTGCTAAGTGGCCATGTTGATAAGGGGTGTGTGCAATGCAATGTATGTAAGAATGGAATGTTATGCTGTCTTTGCTTTTCTGGAAAATTGCACTTAAGAATTTCGTTGTACAATTTCGGTTGTTACAATGACAATAAAGATTTTCTATTCTATTCTATTTTCTTCTATTCTGATCCTTTTCTAAAGGGGAGCGTCATCAACGCGCAGGATTTAGGTGCAGGTAACCTCCAGGAAAGATGTCATGCAAGAACCATTGGGGGGGGGGGGGTGTTTAACGTCATTTTATTTTTATATAGTAGGGGACAATGTTTCCTCACCTGGGAAGGAGTATGTTGTCCTGCCTGTCTACAAATTATTGAGACATATAAAAATGAACACTTATTTATGATATATATATATATATATATATATATATATATATATATATATATATATATATATATATATACATTTATTTTTTTTTACCAGTGGATATATACATTTTTGTTTTTCAAAAGTGGGATATCATTCACTGTAAGGTGTTTAATACAACTCTCCAACTGCTTCGTGAGTTGTTTATACTATGTCACATACAGTCACGAAAACTGTTAGTTCTATAAATTGAGCTGTTTTATGCTTTATTGACTAAAATCTGTTACCTAAATAATATTTATTAGCGCTGTCATAAATACTTTATGTTAGCTCTAATGAAACATGTTGATGGTCCTTTTTATGTATCCACCGTAACTCCATTCTACAGCAGGCACTTGTTTTATTGGGTTTGAAAATTGTATCTTGTACACTGGTTCCTGCACAGATGTCATATAACAGTAAACAACTTGATGTCACAACTTAATCTGTATTCATTACTGCCGGGAAGTTATGTTTTAGGTGTAATTTGCTGATAGATAGTAAATTATTCTTCTGATAGGAAACATCCACAAGGGAGAAGATAGAGAATATTTAAGCAATATAAAGACTTTTTTGTTTACCTGCAGTAAACATTTTATAGGCATAAGCAATAAACGCTATATTAATTAATAGGCTCTGAAGTAACCAATAAATATAGCCACACAGTTTTCTCTAGGTACATAAAATAAAAATATGCTTCATTGGTTGGACAAGATATAACTATTTACCATTTACAAAATTGCTTATTTTGCACCATAAATATTAATATTGCAACTTCATGATAGTTATAAAATACAAAATTCTGAAGCCTTAATCTACTGTATGAAACAAGTACATAATCTGGTATTTTCTTTTATCTCTCCCAGTATGGCAACACAAATAAATGCAAGTGTTTTCAGCTCAGTTTTGCATGTCAAACATATGTATATCTAATGGCATTGTGGCAATTTAAACTATAACCACTTGCTGTGAACAAGACATCTACATTCTCAGACTTGTGCAAAGGTTCAAAGGTATATAGTAAATATACATGCCCTGCAATTAATGAACATACATGATCTTCTCAAAAAATTAGCATATTGTAATAAAGTTCATTATTTTCTGTAATGTACTGATAAACATTAGACTTTCATATATTTTAGATTCAAATACACACAACTGACGTAGTTCAAGCCTTTTATTGTTTTAATACTGATGATTTTGGCATACAGCTCATGAAAACCCAAATTTCCTATCTCAAAAAATTAGCATATTTCATCCGACCAATAAGAGAAACGTGTTTTTAAAACAAAAAAAGTCAACCTTCAAATAATTATGTTCAGTTATGCACTCAATACTTGGTCGGGAATCCTTTTGCAGAAATGACTGCTTTAATGCGGCGTGGCATGGAGGCAATCAGCCTGGGGCACTGCTCAGGTGTTATGGAGGCCCAGGATGCTTCAATAGCGGCCTTAAGCTCATCCAGAGTGTTGGGTCTTGCGTCTCTCAACTTTCTCTTCACAATATCCCACAAATTCTCTATGGGGTTCAGGTCAGGAGAGTTGGCAGGCCAATTGAACACAGTAATACCATGGTCAGTAAACCATTTACCAGTGGTTTTGGCACTGTGAGCAAGTGCCAGGTCGTGCTGAAAAATGAAATCTTTATCTCCACAAAGCTTTTCAGCAGATGGAAGCATGAAGTGCTCCAAAATCTCCTGATAGCTAGCTGCATTGACCCTGCCCTTGATAAAACACAGTGGACCAACACCAGCAGCTGACATGGCACACCAGACTATCACTGTCTGTGGGTACTTGACACTGGACTTCAGGCATTTTGGTATTTCCCTCTCCCCAGTCTTCCTCCAGACTCTGGCACCTTGATTTACGAATGACATGCAAAAGTTGCTTTCATCCGAAGAAAGTACTTTGGACCACTGAGCAACAGTCCAGTGCTGCTTCTCTGTAGCCCAGGTCAGGCGCTTCTGCCGCTGTTTCTGGTTCAAAAATGGGTTCATGCTTCCATCTGCTGAAAAGTTTTATGGAGATGATGATTTCATTTTTCAGCACGACCTGGTACCTGCTCACAGTGCCAAAACCACTGGTAAATGGTTTACTGACCATGGTATTACTGTGCTCAATTGGCCTGCCAACTCTCCTGACCTGAACCCCATAGAGAATCTGTGAGATATTGTGAAGAGAAAGTTGAGAGACGCAAGACCCAACACTCTGGATGAGATTAAGGCCGCTATCGAAGCATCCTGGGCCTCCATAACACCTGAGCAGTGCCACAGGCTGATTGCCTCCATGCTACGCCGCATTGAAGCAGTCATTTCTGCAAAAGGATTCCCGACCAAGTATTGAGTGCATAACTGAACATAATTATTTGAAGGTTGACTTTTTTTGTTTTAAAAACACTTTTCTTTTATTGGTCGGATGAAATATGCTAACTGAACATAATTATTTGAAGGTTGACTTTTTTTGTTTTAAAAACACTTTTCTTTTATTGGTCGGATGAAATATGCTAATTTTTTGAGATAGGAAATTTGGGTTTTCATGAGTTGTATGCCAAAATCATCAATATTAAAACAATAAAAGGCTTGAACTACTTCAGTTGTGTGTATTTGAATCTAAAATATATGAAAGTCTAATGTTTATCAGTACATTACAGAAAATAATGAACTTTATCACAATATGCTAATTTTTTGAAAAGATCCTGTATTGCACATGATAGCACATGCCTTTTACACCAATCAAAGACTAAACAGGAAAGCACTCCCTGATATCCAATACCCCCTCTGCAGAGATTTTTACATAAAAGTGAGGTAAGTATCATTTCATCTATTACACATTCCACAAAAAGATTAAGGCTCTCCAATATCCCATAATGCCACCAGCCTCCTCATGTACTTAATTATCACAGGAATGGGGAGAAGTAAGATAACAGTTACCCAGCATGCCTCTGACTACCAATCACTGCGTGAAAGCAAAAGTGGTTAAATTAATGGATATTTGAGGTAAAGTAATAAAGTTAAGCTTTGCTTACCTGGGTCTTCTTCCAGCCTCTATAAGTCTATCTGCTCCAGTGTTGAAGTTCCACTGTCCTCCAGGCTGCTGCTGTTCCCTATATAAACTCGCCGACCCCTGCTGGGTTGCAGGCTTCTGTGCATACGTGTGCACGCTAAGCACCTCTTGTGGTGCTTAGCGTGCTTAGCGTGGTTGGCAGTGTTCTGCGCTTGTGCAGTTCAAGTCTTTGGAAACAGCACAAGTGCAGAGCGTTCCCAGCCATGGAAGCTTGATTAGAGGAGGCGCACAGTGTGCCCATGCATGAGCAGAAGCCCACAACCCAGCTGGGTGTTGGTGATCTTATGGAGGAGACAGTGGAAGCCTGGAGGACAGCAAAACTTCTACTCTGGGGCAGATAGACTTCTATTTGGTGCACATTCATATGATAAATTACATCAGAATAAGACCTAGGAGGAGGTATCTGCCTCTGCTAGCTTACAATCTTCAGGGTAGTGGGTTGGTGACATTAGGGAAGGAGACACAGGGGTGAGTGGATGAGACCATAAACCTTCAATGCTATCTATAGTAAATTATAGGCTTGTCTGAACAGGTGTCTTTTGATAGTACGTTTGAAGGATTCCAGGCTTTGAACATGACTGACTGGCTGTAGGAGAGCATTTCAAAGGAGAGGTGATGGTCAATTTTATATCATGCTTTCCTCCTGATGAATTCAAAGTAATTCAGGGCTGCAGCCACTTAGGGCGTGCTCCATGAGTGTCCAGGATCAGGGACCCTGGATTTGAAGTCTGGTCAATGACTCAAAGCCCACATCAAGAGCAACAGCCTTACTAGTATGCTATCCAGCTGACTCCCAGATAACTCTCCTCCTTTCTTTATGAACCCTCTGGAAATTTAGAGTATTGAGTGCAGCCCATAATCAACTGCAGCAGACTAGTAATCTTGACACCATAACATACATCAATATATGTAGCTACTGCCAGAAGAAACTGTGATGCAAAGGCAAGGGAGCTGGGAGAGAACACAGCAGCATCAGGTTTTATCTCTGATTGGCCCCCATAAATGCCCTGCTAAGGAAGTGGTTGTCAGGTTGCTGTAATTTTTCAGTGGGCAGTAATTACCCCAAATTCATCTTTAGCAGACCAGATTATATATTCCATTGTATACTCCTGCTTGCATAAAGTATTTGTGAAAATGGTACTTTCTATAAACAATTACTGTTCATGTTTTATTATAAATGGACTAAATACAATGGCCACTACTGCCCATAGCAACCTATTCTCAAACCCAGCCAGGAGTACCACTGCATGTATAATTCCAGCATCAGCTAAATGCAGGCAAAGGCATCAGCTGCTAGCAGTTTTGACATAGAACATAGTTCTACAATTAAGCTAACAAAAGGAAAAGAAAATGAATGTCAATCTTAGCTTACATCAGGCTGAAGCAGTGGCAACTGAACAATGTTAAATATTTATTTCTCTGTAGATTTCCAAGCTTATTCAGAATCTATAAGCATGGCTAAAACTAGAACAAAATCACTTCAGGTTTAAATACATATTATAAATATACTGAACTCGACAGGAGGATGTATCTTAAATATTTTAAATCAACCTTTCTTGAGAGAAATATACAGACTGCTATTGCTGACCATCCATGTGATGACTGTCAGTGATTCACTGAATAATGCAGGCAGAAGATCAACGCAACTGCTGCGCTAGTAACAACTGCATAAGAAAGCCATGGATGATTGCACAGATATTTCACTCATCATAGGGGGCTTTAAAGGGAACCTGAGGTAAAAGTGATAGGGTGGATGCCATATTTATTTCCTTTTTAAACAATACCAGTTGCCAGGCCATCTTGTTGATTTTTTGGCATCAGTAGTATTTAAATCAAAACACTAAAACAAGCATGTGACTATTAATCCAGTCAGACTTGTGTCAGAGCACCTGATCGGCATGCTTGTTCAGGGTCATTTGCTAAGTCTAAAAGTAATTAGACGCAGAGGATCAAGGAAACAGCCAGTCAACTTGCATTGTTTGAAAGGAAATACATATGGCAGCCTCCATATCACACTCACCTTGGGTTCTCTTTAAAGGACACCTGAACTGAGAGGGATACGGTGGCTGCCATATTTATTTCCTTTTAAACAATACCAGTTGCCTTGCAGCCCTGCTGATTTCTTTTGCTGTAGCAGTGTTTGACACACCTGAAATAAGTTTAAAGAATTTATACAATGGTTGCTATTGGCAACAACACTACACCTTCGTTCGGCACCATATCACAGGAAGTGTGATAACTTGACTCTTATCACAGCAAGCAGCATAGGAGATAGAACTTCTTAGATGTCATCAAAGTCTCAGGAGTTTATTCAGTACACAGATATACAGACGCTTATCTCCACACAGCGAAGCCATTGTTCTGTAGTAAGTCCTCTTTGCATTCCTTGCATACTTGATCTATCTCTAATAGCTAGATCGGGCCTCTCTTATGTTACATCTATACTACGTGGCACGTAGGCTTATATACAGCATACAGTTAGATAATATGACGACATATTACAAATAAAAGTAGGAATAAGTCATCAGTCAGAATTGGCTCTCTGGAGCCTGTTGGCTGCTTTAATACCAACCTCTAGAGTTACATGTGACATCATCTGAACAGAAATGTATCAATAACTCATCACCTGCTATTGGCTAAAACACCGTGAGATACCCCTTGGTATCATGACAAGCACAGTCTTTACTGTGCATGGCCTGGAAAACCCCATGTTCCAGGCACCGGTCATCTTGTTCTGAGGAATAACTTTGTTTACTGTACTTGGCTCGATGTTTACAGAACAATCTATCCTATCTGTCTGTACATCGCGTAGCCTTGTACAGTCCGACTCACACTGTTCTTCAGTGCTTCTAGAAATCCTCTTTAAAGGTATACTCTGCAATAACTGCCATCAAAATGTCCCTCCTGCCAAAAATATTATATTACTTCCGTACACTCCCTGTACTAATAACTAAGAAAGCATTAGAACCCCTACAGCAACGTATCTTTCACTTTATATGGGCACAAAAAAAATCTAGAATCACAAGAATTACCATGATGATACACAAAAAAGAAGGTGGCCTATCAGTGCCAAATCTTTATAAATATTACCAAGCAGCCCAGCTAGCATTTATCCCAACAATATACTCAGGCTTCCACGCCCCCCTATGGGTAAGGCTCGAAAATGATCGCATGACCCCTTTGAACTGGAAAGGAATACTGTGGGCTAGTAGATGGAATACTTCCATGATTAAGCAGTCATCTCCCTTTACCTACCACACAATTTTAATCTGGAAGAGAGTAAGATTTAAACATCAATTGCAGTCGAATCCCTCCCAGCTAGTTGAAATCTGTCATAACCCGGAATTCCGGGAAGGACAAACAAAAGTGAGTTTTAATTGGTGGATACAGCACGACCTAACCACCTTGAGACAACTGCTGCAAAAAGGTAAAATCCCTGCTAAACAGGATTTGATAACAAAGTATGCAATTCCGGTCACTGAGCTATTTAGACTACAACAATTGCACCATTATATAATATCATTAGCAAAAACAAATCAAGAAGTCCTCAGGACATCTTTGGAAAGCATTTGCGCAGCAGATGCCTTAAGAAAAGGTATGTTGTCTTTTATCTACACCACCTTAAACACCAAAACCCAGGAACATAAATTTCCATATCAGTTGGCTTGGGAGGGAGACCTGCAAAGAGAGCTTGATAGTGAAAATTGGTCACAATGCCTTGATACACTATCACGAGGTAGTCTATATGTTACTGATATGGAGGTGTCCCTACGTCTACTCCACAGAACCTACATGGTTCCAGCAAGACTGCATCGTATCTATATAGAGGCTTCAGAGCACTGTTTTAGGGGATGTCAGGAAACTGGTACTTTAATTCACACGTGGTGGTCCTGTCCGACAGTCGCCTCTATATGGGAAAAATTAATACGCAAGATCAAAAATATCCTAATGATACATCTGGACCTAGATCCAGCTTTATGTCTACTAGGATGGCAGCCAGAGTATGTCACCAATCCCCAGCATAAGCTCATACAATTCATAATGAACTCAGCTAAAACATATATAGCTTCACAATGGAAGCAGAATAATCTAATATACTCTAGAGTGATCTCTAAAATTCACACTACAATGCTCAATGAGAAAATAAAGGCGAACTTGTCTGACAGGAATGACCACTTTGATAGAATATGGCTCCCCTGGATACAGAAGGCCACCTCTCCCGGAATCAAAAGCCTCTTAGAAACTTTCTAGGAAAAATATTAATACACCCACTGACAAAGAGTGTACTTACCTTCCTTCCTTCCACTACTCCCCTGATCCTATCTGATAGAAAACTGAGCACAGATAGTCGTCAATCATTACTAAACCTTATTGTTTGACAGTTCAACCAACTATTCCCGTTCTATGGCTTGGAAAGCCATACCCATCTAAAAATAGCCACCTATATGCTTCCCCCTTCAGATACAAAGACATATGAGCGCATAAAGGTGCACACAAATTCATATTAAGGTTCAAAAAAGTTAAGGTAGCATACTTACTCCAAAATCTATGATAATCAGAAGTATAAAGTAAACAAACCTTACTGTACCTGATGTTTTATATCCCAACATTGAAATGTTACCAACGCAAAAACTATATCTGATGTACATTTTGTATTGTAAGATTATTTGGAACTTGTACTGCTACCTAATAAAAAAGTTTTGAAACTAAAGGTATACTCTGCAAATCAAGTCTTTTAACTAACCTCAGTTAAAATAACTGAGGCCTACGAATTCAATCATATAATACTTACATTCTAACAATAAGCATGCAGCTACTCCAGTCAGTCTTCAGTAGCATCACCTTATCTGCATGCTTGGTCAGGGTCTATGGCTAAAAGTATAAGAGGCAGAGGATCAGCAGGACAGACAGGCAATCTACATTATTTAAAAGGAAATATAAATCAGCCTCCATATCTCTCTCAGTTCAGGGGTGCTTTAAATTATTGATTGACCTAGATCTTTACATTTATTTTAGGACAAAAGGTTGCAGAGTACTTAAAGATTCTTGTCCAGGGTTTACATGTTGCTTCTCTTTCATGAATTCCAGAGTCTGTCATTCATCCTAATAATGGTGGTGCTTGTGGAAGCTGTCAGACATTCAGGTAAATTCCCATAAAAGACTCAAGCATAATCACAGACGGTGCTTTATAGCCTGGGGAGCAGGCAGCTGGAGTCTGCTAGAGCAAAGGTTTGTAGACGTCTGAAAGATGTGTGCTGTGTGTCTGACAAGCACTAGACTTGTTTGGTCTGCTAGTGAGGTGTGTGTATATGGGTCAGATGGTGCAGGGAAATGACTTAGATTTGTTTTTCTGGTTTAGTTGAAGCACTGTACAGCACTGTATTGTAAATACTGTAAATGATAGCAATAAACACACCCTGCCACCATTCTGTGAACATTTCTTCAACAAAAATTTTAATGCATAACTGGTACTGCATACTGGCAAATGATGAGTGAAAGAAAGCTGCCTGATCAACAATTCTTTTATTTTATTTTACTGCAAAGGAATAATTATCCTGTGGAACTCTACTGCATTAAGGGAGGTGTAGCATGTGAAAAAGAAACCTTTCCAAAAGGCTCTGAAAAATCAAATCTGCTGAATTGAGTGTGGCCTTGCATAAAAAGGTGCCCTGCTAATGGCATAAAATGGTGTCCCGCAATGCATGTGCGGTTGTAATCCATATCAACTATGTATTACAATAATTAATGTAGTTAGGTGCATTAACAATAAATGCACCAGAGGTCAGTGCAAGGCAAGAGAATAACTCCAGTGATAACAAACACTGATCTAAACAGCCCTGATCCTGTATACAGTTTGGATGTTCTAACTTATGGGGAGTTTAACTAAATCTCTATTCTGCTCTGGAGCAAACATTAAGCCTCTCTTTCCGAGAGGATTTCACAATCCTAATTCATGCTTTCATCGCATCACTGTTGCACCACTACTATGCTCTACACTGGCCTTCCAAATAAGAGCCTGCACTACATGCAGTTAGTACAGAATGCTGCTGCTAGCATGTTAGCAAAGCAACCCTGCCATTGCCTCATAAAAGCAATTCTTTGCTCACGATACTGGCAACCCATAAATTGGAAAATCCTCTTCATGATTGGCCTGCAAACATTGAGGGCCCAGCTATCTTAAGGACTTTTTCATACCACCGACAACCTCTGAGCCACAAGATCTAATTTCTTCAATATACCTAGAAACCACCTCAAAACCTTTGGAACTTTTCTACTGCAAAAACAACCAAGACAGCTTCATCCCTGGAGGTGATGAAATTCTGATTAAAAGGCAACTTGTTTAGTCTAGTATTTACAGACATGTGGCATTTTTTCTCTGTAGCATATTTCTACCTCCTGCTTATGGACTGGTCTGAGATAAGGCATTAGCTTTGAGTCCTGTGAGGGAAAAACACTTAACAAATATAGTTAATGTTGTTATGGTTTGTGGAGGGCAGCCATAATAGCCAAATGTACCAAAATTACATAGAAGCCCATCACATGTAAGAGGAGCACATTGCTATTTAAAAGAAATAGAGGAAAATGTTTATCTAGTTGAGAAGGGATCATTTAATAAGCTTGGACAGCAAAATGTGAAAAACACAAATCCTGCTCTCCATGCAATGGGGCTTTGAAGCGTGAATCTGAGAAGAAAGAAGAAGAAACTTTAAGGTGAATTCTCCAAAAATGATACAAGCCACATATCAGATGAAAAGAAAAGGCCCTTGAAGTTGTCTCTTACAATTCAGGAAGTAAAATAAGCAAAATGTTTAATGTGTTTCACAGCTGTAATGTTTTTGCAACCATATTATTGGTGAGGGTCAAAGATGTTATTTCCTTATATCCCTCAGAAAGCTCAGGTCTTTGGAGGAAACCTCAGATAAGTCAGGGCAGAGCTCAGGCAAATCCAGTAATCGGACAGCTTTTGGATCTTTACAAGGGGCATAAAAGGCAATGTTAAAGGTCAACTATGTGGCAATGATTTTCTCTGTTCAAAAAAATATATTGTTGTATGTTTTTTTTGCCTATTTTTTTGCAAAAGAAAAAAAACAAGTGCAACAAAATGAAATTACTTATGCTGTCTTTAGTAGTTAATATGAAAATATTTCTTTTTTTCAGTGTTTTCTTGCAGTTTGTTTATATGATACTATTAAACATTGTGAAAACAATTAAAATACTATACCACTAATACCATCCTGTTGCTTTTCTCTCTTAGCATCTTCCTATATTGCGCGCCTATTCAGCTTTCTTTATTGGCACAATATTTCTAACAAGAAAATAGAGATTTAAGTCTGAGGAAAAACAGCAGGACCTCAAAGCTTACCAACAGGCTTCCCACTAGTTTGTGTCATTTTCATTATCTGTCACCAGTTCATTTCTGTACATCGTTCACAAATCCTATTCGTGATTTAGTCTGCAAACTTGTTTTTTTATGTGAATAGCAAGTATGAAAAAGATAAACAATCACACGGATTTAGTAAAATTCCCCATCTGTCCATTGTGAATTTCTGAAACAAACATTGCACAATATTTTTTGCATTCCTCCTAACAGTCTAAACTATATTATATGGAATTAAAAGGGAGGCAAATAATCAAATTTAGATACAAACAACAATATATTCAGTGTGTCTAGCAACAATTATTAATTGAACAAACATAAAAGTAAACTCTACTCTTCTTATAAAAGTTGAATTCAACTTTTCATATTTTTTTGTAGCAAGACTAGCAATTTTAATCTCTCCTTTCTGCATATGTGAAAACATTCCAAAGTACAGTACTTGAGAGCACTCCCTTTCTTCCTTCGTACCTCCCTTAAAGGTTTTAAACTCTGACAAAATATTCAATAAAAATGTGTTTTCCTACTTTTTATAACCCATACAATTATCATATTTGCTTTTGTGCACAAGTATTATTATTCATTTAGAAATTATAAGTTCCCAAACTTCAGTTTATTTACTTTGAAAGCTGCTAGTGCTTTTTATTCATAACTATTGTATTTCTATTGTAAATGCACCCAGTAATGATTTGTGAGCAGTGTTTCAGTTCAGGACTCATTAGCAGAAGTTTCTGCACAGTCAGAGAATGTTTACTTAACCACTTGCCGACCAGGGGATTTTACACTGATCGGTGCTGCGTGGGCTCTACAGCCCGCAGCACCGATCAGGAGTGCAGCAGGGCGATCAGACTACCCCCCTTTTTTTCCCCACTAGGGGGATGTCCTGCTGGGGGGGTCTGATCGCCGCCGGCTGCAGTTGCTTAGCGGGGGGGGCTCTTCAAAGCCCCCCTCCGCAGCGCTTCCCGCACTCTCGCCAGCTCCCTCCCTCTCCCTTCCCCTGTGTGCTGCGCAGGATGGATTTCCGTCCTGCGCATTGAAGGATAGGCTTCTGCCTATCATATGCCGGCGATCCCCGGCCAATCAGAGGCCGGGGATCGCCGATCTGCCTTACGGCGCTGCTGCGCAGCAGCGCCGTATGATGTAAACAGCGGGGATTTCTTCCCCGCCTGTTTACATTTTGCCGGCGAGCCGCCATCGGCGGCTCTCCGGCTGTTCACGGAGACACCCTCCGTGAACTGACATGGAAAGGCCGCTCGATCGAGCGGCCGTTTCCATGGTAACCTGCAGACGACCAGTTTACGCCGATCGGCGTTAGCTGGTCGTCAAGAGGTTAATTGTATCAAATGAAGAATGTAAACACAAGATAAGGTTATCACCAGTTCAGATGTGGCTGCCCCTGCAGGAGAAAAAGGTCAGTCCTGTGATTTAACCCTTTGAATGCTGTTTTACTAAAAAAACCACTTGTGTTAGTATATTATATGCTGTAAATAATCTTTTAGAGCAAAGAAGAAATGCTAGGTTTCATTCCACTTTAACAACTTCATTCATCAAAAAAGATGATTAGCCCTTTTTGCCACAGTAAAGTGAGTAACAGGTATTTATAACTTTGTATACTACCTTCTGTTCTTTCAGGTAGTACAATGTCCTATAGTACTCTGAAAATGATCAGTAAACCAGTTTTCATCTGCTAGGCTTTCTAGAATTTGCAGCAGATTGGTTCAGGTCAGTTTTTGACATTGCAATCCTCTCACACTGATTAAGTGTGACATTTTCAGTACTTAAAGTAAAGTGAACTGTTATATCCTAGAGTTTTCTTTCACGTGCATCCCTCTGTAGTCAGCACAGAAAACTAACACATTCAGGACATTAGGTCCGGAATAAACATGTGTAAAAAAAACAAAACACCATTGCCAGTTAGATGGATTAGTCTGCAGTTTGTGGATTTTTGTTCTGTGTGGGCTTCTGTATTGATGGCATGGTAAATAGACCAGTGGAGGATACCTGCACGTTTATATACATGTTTTTCCCTCTGGTTAACAAGTGGGCCTTAGATAATGTTAATCTGCAGCCAAAGTCAAGATGTCAAAGTGTGGACCTAAGCACCTATTCCCTCAACATGTCAGAAACACATAGCATAGACATAACTCATTAAAATATTACACATATAATGCAAACACAAACATAAAATATACACACACCATGCACATACATTTAAAACAGTCACAAATAATTTTGTGAGACATTATTTACACTGTAGTTAGTGCTCTCGCCTTGCAGCGCTGGGATCCTGGTTCAAATCCCAGCCATGTCAACATCTGCAAGGAGTTTGTATGTTTTCAACGTCTGTGTGGGTTTCCTTCGGGCACTCCGGTTTCCTCCCTCATCCCAAAAAACATACAGATAAGTTAATTGGCTTCTCCCTAAATTGGCCCTAGATTATTATACATGCACTACACGATACATACATACACATATGACGATGGTAGGGACTAGATTGTGAGCCCCTCTGAGGGACAGTTAGTGACAAGACAATATACTCTGTACAGCAATGTGTAATATGTTGGTGCTATATAAATACTAAATAAATAAATGTGCGGGCATAGTCCGCGCCTCCACAGTACTACAAAGCTGGTCATGCATGAGCGGCTTCATGCTACTGCATAGGTGCGGACTGTACTCGATCATACGCAGTTCATCAGCAATTGTGCATTAATAGGAGTTCGGCCACAAGAACAAATACAGCAAGCGCTTGTCGGTTATGTTTAGAGGGCCCTTGCACAGGAATGGTGGAACAAGGATGATTCTGGAAGCCTCTGGATCATCATCCAGAGTCTTCCTTCTACTGAAATAAATTAATTTAGACAATCTCTAATCTAGATGATATCTAAGAGGGGGATAGAGACACTGAGAATGTGGACCAGCAGAAGTCACAGTGGCAATGGAGACAATTTTATGAGGGAGAAAATGTGCTCATTAATAAAATCTGGCTTTTTTAAAAAAATAAATAAATATATATATATATATATATATATATATATATATATATATATATATATATATATATATATATATATATATACTTTTTTTTTTATTGAAGTCCTTCTTGGGGCACTGCATTCCCTTATTCATGTCAATGGAGCTGGGCCCTGCTGCAAATTGCATCACCTACAGTTTTGAGCCCACCGTTTGCTTAGGTGATTTCTGCAGCAGTAAAGCAAGGTATTGTCCCTTTCCTAAGCAACAGTGCCAACAAAACAGATCCACTCCAGGTACGAATAGTCACCCATTTCCTAAGTCAGTGTACACTTCTTATGGGCATCACCGCCATTTCTGTACCAAAGGTTTTGATTTATTTGTAATAACACAATACAAAATATATACATTTCTACAATGGAAGTAAATGAAACTGAACATATTAGATTTCAGCTACCATTTATCTAGTGCAAGTCCTTATCTCCTTTTACTTTACATTCCCCAAAATATTCATCTGATGTGCTCTATCAAAATGGAAGTGCACAATCCTCAAATGATGTGATGACATGTAAAAGACAACTAAATATCAGTAAGCTTTTAAAAACCCATTACCTGATGATTTCAAACAATTTAGGTTCTGGATCAGCAAAAAATGTCCTCTTTAGGAGCTCTGTACACGCTGTATCTCCGATTTTGCACATGTTTGTGAAGGTGCAAATTGAAATATAATAGGGTAAAAGCATACTTTAGAAGAATCCAATTAAGCATAAGGATGATGTAGAACAGTTAATTGGATGATATAAATAAGTTACATTTATAATGCGCATCCTTTATAGACATAATCTAATTAACAGGTTCAATGAAATTGCGGCTAAAATAAAACGTGACTAATTGGGAAGTAAAAATAAGTTTCTGCAATCTTTTCTAGGTTAAATGATGGCTTTCTTTTCAAGCTTAAGGCCTCTTTCATACTTGCGGTAATGCTATGCATTCAACCTTGCTTGGCATCTTGATTTCATTGGCAGTACCCAGCCAGCACTGCTCTATATGTTCTTTATTCCAGGGTTTATTAAAAAATATTGTAGTAAGTTGTTATACCTGGTGCACAAATTTCTGTTGTGTGCTGCAGCTAACTGCATACTTAATTCAACAAATGTACATGAAGTGTAAGTCAGTGCATTAGGACTAAGGTCTAGTTCACAATAAAAACGCAATCACTAAGGGCTTAGCAATTGCAAATTTGCATAGCAATTTTAGAGTGATTCTTAAAGGACTGTGCATTTTTGCAAATTCCTTCAAGAAAAAATGCTCAAAAATGGTACAGCCCTCATGTTTTCAATTTGCTTAAAATTCAAAGGCTGCAGTGAAAACACCATCGGCAAACTGAGCGCACTTGCTCACAGTATGAACCAGCCCTAAGTGCTAATTGCCATGTGTGGGGCCAGCTGAGCTAATATGCTCAGTGACCGCCGCTTGTGAAAATTTCCATGGTGCTGAATTTGTTTATTGCTGCCGAAAACAGGGAAACAATACACTATAGCTACACCTGCCCATTGAGCCAAACACACCAGCCAAAGCAGCTGGTAATGAACATTGAGCAACTAAATTAACACTGTGAACTTGGCTTCTTATTTTCTAACTCTCTATAGCAGACAGCAGTAATGGCGTGGCCCTGAAATTGAGGGGCAATAGAGCCTCCACTTCTTTTTCAGAGAACCAAGCCCACAGCTGGTTGGTGGAGGAGCTCTTTGGGCACACCCATTGACCTTTCTCTGGCAGTCTCGCAATAATTCCTAGATTGAAAACCACTTCTCTCCACCCCTTCTTTGTAGCTGTGGTGGGATCTGTGCTGATTGACTACTGGGGTTTGCTGTGCATGCTGGGAACAAATGATTCTCCCATCCCATGCTTCATGCTGAAATTTTATCACTGTACTACCCTTAATGTTTTGCCCATAAAAGTTCAGCAAGAAAGTGACCACAAGAGCAATCACTGGGACTTTCTCACCACCAAGAAAGTATGAAAAGAGCAATTTGCTGTACTGCTCATCCCTACTATTGTATAGTGACATTCTTCACTGCAGGCCATTCAGGTTAATGGTGGCTACTAGCAGCGATGGGCTTCCGAGTAGAAAGCCATTCGAATTCAGAATTAAAATGAGGCTTAATTAACACAGTTGTGATCACTAGAGGCAGGGGGTTAATTACCCAGAAGTCTGTTGGCTTCTATGCGACTCAATCCACTTGCATGCGACCTATGGGACGCGTTCCAAGACTCGCTACCACACTTCCTCCTTCAAGCCGGAAGCAGGAATTGCGGTAGTGAGTGATGCAATGCATCCCATAAGTCACGTGCGAGTGGATTGAGATGCATAGATGGACTTTTGGGTAAGTAACCCCCTGTCTCCCTTGCTCACACCTGCATTAATTAAGCCTCATTTTCATTCCGAATTCGAATCGGAGTCGGAGATGAGCCACCTTTACTTTTTTACCACCTTAGAGGGGTGGTTGAAAAGTTTTCAATGAAATGCCCAGTAGTTTAAGAAATGTTAATTTATGCATAGATTGTGCAACTGTGTTCATTCATGTACTTAAAGTGTACCAGAGCCCCCCCCCAATATATATATATATATATATATATATATATATATATATATATATATATATACATACCTGGGGCTTCCTCTAGCCCCATCAGCTTGGATCGCTCCCACGCCGCCATCCTCTGATGTCTGCAGTGCTGCTACCGGGTCCACGCACTTGCATCAGTCGGCTCCAGTCTACGCAGGAACAGTGTGCTCTTTGTGTATCTCTCCAGCAGCTGCTGGAGAGATATGTAGAGGGTGCACTTCCCTTACGTCAGACTGACTCCGACTAACGGAAGTGTGGGGATCCGGTACCAGCGCTACAGACATTGGAGGATGGCGGCATCGGAGCGATCCAAGCTGATGGGGCTGGAGGAAGCCCCAGGTATGTATAAATCTTTTTTTTTTTGGGAGCTCTGAGTCCCTTTAATTAAGAGCTGCATGAATACCTTTCTGATAGCTCTGAAATCTTTTTGAATTTAGAAATGAGGTAAAAGATATCAACATCCTAAAAAAAACAAGAAGATAAAACAGGCATTAATGGTACCTAAGAGCCTCAATGAAACATCCTCATTGTCTGGTAAGCTGTAGTGGCCATTTTTTCCAGAAGTAAACTTCTTGCAAAGGCGACAAAGATGCCCAGGCAACTAAGCAGAAAATTAACTTTTATAAATCATATATTCTAAAAAGATATGCCTTGGAGTTAAGTTGCAAATCAATATTTTTTTTATTGTATTTTATAGAATACTATGTAGCCAAAGGGATGTTTTTTGCACATCATATAATTCAAACATTTGTGTTTTAAGGGTGGCATGCTTGAGTTATTTTATTATTTTAGGAACTTAATTTAATGTAATGAGCAACCCATACTCCGGCTGTAAAATTACATTCTATCTTGACTCTGATAGACCACTTTATAGTTTGTTAAAATTGTAATAGTAATTTAAATGCAGCTTATATAACAGTGAAGTAGTTTGTTAGGTATAGAAGAGACCCAGATAAAACTAATTGAAGTCAGTCCTTGTGATAGCTTGCGTCCCGTTTGTGTTATTTTCACACTGACTCTCTCCTTATGAAGCATTGTAGCAGCATGTGAAGTAGCCTTAAAGAGAACCCGAGGTGGGGATCTTAGAGTTAAATCTATACACAGAGGCTGGGTCTGGCTATAGTGCCCAGCCTCTGTTGCTAGTTGAATATTCCCTAAATCCCCCCTGTGCTCTGCACGAGCCCATAAATTACAGCCACGCTGTCTGGCTCTGTTTACTTTTCTAGTGTCACTCACGCTGCTCCCCCGCCTCCTGCAGAGCGAGTCCCTTCTCTCTAATCAGCGGCGAGGGAAGAGACGTGGGCGGGGATCGGCGCTCTGCAGGAGGCGGGGGAGCGGCATGAGTGGCACTAGAATGGTAAACAGAGCCTGCTGCGACACGCTCAGTGTCGCCAGCGCGGCTGTAATTTATGGGCTTGTGCAGAGAGCAGGGGGGATTTAGGGAATATTCAACTAGCAACAGAGGCTGGGCACTATAGCCAGACCCAGCCTCTGTGTATAGATTTAACTCTAAGATTCCCACCTCGGGTTCTCTTTAAAGTGCACACAGTGCAATACATTTGTGAATGTGGATCATAACCTTCACTTCTTGGTGTTTGCAGTTTTTCATATTATGTTTCATTGTATACATCCTTAATCTTTCATCCGCAGACATTAGTATGTGAGTTATACTGCTCATTTATCACTACTAGATATATTTAACTGTCACTCCTCCTCAGCAATATACTCAGTAGAATCTTAATAGGGTTTTGTAGCGGTATTTAAAAATAAAAATTGTCACTTACCTGGGGCTTCTAACGACCCCCTGCAGATATTCTGTCCTGCGCCATCACTCAAGAATCCTCCGTTACCCGCCGTGGGTCACCTTTCAATTATTCGTCTAACTAGACAAATGTCACTGCAGCTGCGCGGCCATGGCCACATGCGTCCTTGCTCACGCTAACGTCTCCGGGAGCATACTGCACAGGCGCAGTACAGGAAAACGTCATACTGCGCCTGTGCAATGAGGTCCAAGAGACTCGAGCGGGAGCTAGGACGCGAGTGGGAGCGAGGACGTGCAGCTGCAGTGACATTCGTCACTGCAGGCCACAAAATAACAGGATTATTTTGTGAATCTTAGTTGTATGTACGCTCCTCTTAAACAGACAGAAAGCTCAACAGTTTAAAATTACCACACTATTGGAAATGGTTCTCCACACTGTGGGTTGGTATCACCACCCTATAGATGAATTAACAGGAAATAGTGTCGCGCTTAACATTCAACAGTGTCTACACATATGTTATAACTCAACAGTATCTTAGCATGTGCCAACAGTCACAGTAATCATAATCACTGCACTAATCTTGCTGCATCAAAAATAGTACAGTCTCTAGAATCCAGGTGTTGTTCTTTCTCCAACTTTTAGTATAAGCAATATAATACGCTCACCAGAACTTGTGGCTGATTAGTAAGAATCAGCAATGATCACATTTAACCACTTAACATCTCAGTCGTTTTCAGCTTATGCATCCGAGCAATGTTCACCTCCCATTCATTAGCCTATAACTTTATCACTATTTATCACAATGAACTGATCTATATCTTGTTTTTTCCGCCACTAATTTGGCTTTCTTTGGGGGGGTACATTTTGCTAAGAGCCACTTTACTGTAAATGCATTTTAACAGGAAGAATAAGAAAAAAAAATGAAAAAATTCATTATTTGTCAGTTTTCGGCCATTATAGTTTTAAAATAATACATGCCTCCATAATTAAAACCCACGTATTGTTATTGCCCATTTGTCACGGTTATTTCACCATTTAAATTATGTCCCTATCACAATGTATTGCGACAATATTTTATTTGGAAATAAAAGAGCTTTTTTCCGTTTTGCATACATCACTATTTACAAGCTTATAAAAAAAAAATAGAGAGAAATATTTCATCTTTACATAGATATTTAAAAAGTTTAGACCCTTAGGTAAATATTTGTGTTTTTTTTTTTTAATAGTAATGTTTTTTTTTTTTTATTAAACATTTTATGTGGGCATTTTTGGGAGGGTGGGATATAAAAGTGTTTTTTTTGGGGAAATATTGGTGTATTGTAATGTTTTTGGGTATTTACTTGTAGTTTTACTTTTTGGCCACAAGATGGCAATCTCGATTTTTTTTTACATGACGTCACTCTAAGCGTACAATGTACGCTTAGAGGGACACAGCTTCAGAAAGAGCAAAGCTTCCGAGAGAAGCTGTCGCTTTTTCAGCGGGGGAGAGGAATCAATGATCGGGCTCCATAGCCTGATACATTGATTCCGTGGCTACCGACTCCGCGGCCGGGAGTGCGTGTGCACGCGCGCGATCGGCCGCGGGAGCGCGCGGGAGCGCGCCTGTCCTCCTTGATGTTTTTATACGTCAAGGAGGACAAAGTGGATAAAAATGGAATACTCCTCTTGGCCTTCTGGTTGTCAGCAGTTCAAATGCTCAGAGATAAACAGAAAAAAAGCAAACATAGCGTAATCACGTTTTATGCATTGATCACCCCGTGACTCCACCTCACACTGTGTACCACCATTAATAATCACCTTCAACACACTGTGCTGTGACTTTCCCCAGTGTATAAGGAGAAGTTATGTTATCCGCTCACCAGATATATTGACTGATCACAAGGAACCAGCAACCATGCTTGCAAAGATGTTTCACAACTTGATCCAGCATCTTGTTCCTTTAAAAACTCAAATCAAAGGTGGCCATAGCGTAATAACGTTTAATCAAAGCTAAAATAAGTACAGAGTGCACTCACATTTCATAAGAAACAATGTGCATATAAAATCGTCGGACGTCCTAATTGCCGCTGCTGGTACTTTCGCGTCTCCTGCACCACGACCGAGGCCCCGCCAAACCGGTTTCGTCATCAATGACTCATCAGGATGTGATGCCTTTGTCATGCAATTCTCTGCACTGTAGAAACTTACCACGAGATGGAGGGGTTGCCACAAAATCTGAGAAATCTTCAAAATGGAGACCAAATGGATTTATTCTATGCAAACAATGCACCCCAGAGGGTTGAACGTGGAGCTTGATCTTAACTGTTTTAATTCAGATGATTAATAATGATATGGGCAAGCACACACTAGTTCTGACACACACACAATATTGGTAGGATGGTATGTGGCAATTCACATGTCATGATGACTCACATCTAATCACTTAGGTTACTATACACAGCCATTGGGATTATGGGGCATAAAAAGGGAGCTCCCTTATAGGTATATCATTTTTAGTATATATTCACAATTTTTCAATCCATTAATCTATTTTATAATCAATTTTACATTTATACTTGGCACAAAAGTAGAATAATGGAGTTTGGTCACAGGAGCACTTTGCACTTTAAGGTTGTATACTATGTATGTATTTATTATCCATGGTAATATAGGAAGGGGGATAACATATGGGTCAAGAGGTCACGGGGATCCCATGCACATGGAGAGGGGAGCGATCCGATTTATTTAGCAATTAGTTGCACAGCTATGGAGTTGGTATATTTTGAGGCATCATATGTGATATATCTCACTAAATCCTTATGCAGGAAGGCCTCGCATGATTTGTTTTTATTTTAGCTTTCATTTTTAATTCTAAGTTTCTGATTTTTATTACGATTTCTTTAGTAGATGTACGGTTTTATGCGGACAAACAATCTAGATGAGATGCTATGATATAAACTTATGCAAGGATTGATCAACGCTGTGAATATAAGCTGTATGACGTAAAAACTGTGAACATAAGATATGACAGAAAGGTTGAGTAGTACCTGCCCAGTCTGACCAGCAGATGGCCTTAACAGGGAGGAAATGAGTCCCAGCGTGAAAGGAGTCTGACAGATTGTGCTGTATCTGTCAGCTCATGCTACTGCAAATGGCCGCTGCTCTCAAAAGTTAATTTGCATATGCTACGTAGTAAAAGCGTCTCTGCGCCGGCCGGAGGCATGCCCCTGATGAGTCATTGATGACGAAACCGGTTGGGCAGGGCCTCGGTCGTGGTGCAGTAGACGCGAAAGTACCAGCAGCGGCAATTAGGACATCCGACGATTTTATATGCGCATTGTTTCTTATGAAATGTGAGTTCACTCTGTACTTATTTTAACTTTGATTGAACGTTATTACGCTATGGCCACCTTTGATTTGAGTTTTTAAAGGAACAAGATGCTGGATCAAGTTGTGAAACATCTTTGCAAGCGTGGTTGCTGGTTCCTTGTGATCAGCCAATCAGAGCCGGATTTACAGCTCAGGAGCCTATAGGCACATAAGGTCTAGCGCCCTAAACCCCGCCCCTTAACACAGGCCACACCCCTCAAACCACACCCATTTTTATTACATAAAACCACACAAGGCAATGTAGATATTACCAAAGACGAGTAGAGAATACCAACAATGCAGATATCACCAACGGAATGTAGAATTTACCAGAGGCTGATACTACTAGCAACAAACGATAATGAAGGCTGGAGATGCTGTTAGCTTGCCTGTGTAATGTGACAAGAAGAACGTGGCTGCTATCATTGTATCACAGGAAGAATCAATCATATACAGTTTAAGCTGTTTGCAGCTAGATTTGCTGTGCAAACTATCTAAATTTTAGATAAGAAATATAGACAAGTTGTGGTGAAAAACTAACTATAACAAGACTTGTTATAGTTAGTTTTTCACCACGGATCCACTTTAAATGCAGAGTATTACCAAAGCAGAGCAGTCTCACTCGCCTCTCCTCTGTGCTGTCATCTCCCGGTGCATGAAGTGACCCCATGAACTGGCGGGGTAAGTAAGTGCATATTGACTATGTACTCTGTAAAGTGCAGCAGACGATGTAAGTGCTATATAAATACATAGTAATAATATGGTAGGACATTAGATTATGACTATGGTAGGATTAGATTAGATTGTGAGCTTCCCTGAGGACAGTGACATGACTATGCACTCTGTAAAGTGCTGCAGAAGATGTTAGTGCTATATAAAATAATATGGTAGTACATGATTAGACGTGTGTGTGTGTGTGTGTGTGTGTGTGTGTGTGTGTGTGTGTGTGTGTGTGTGTGTGTGTGTGTGTGCGTGTGCGTGTGCGTGTGTGTAGAGTGTGTGTGTGTGTGTGTGTGTGTGTGTGTGTGTGTGTGAGACAGTTTGTTGGTCTCTTTTCAGGCAGCCTGATCTCTGGTCCCCTGTCCATCTGGTTTTTAGTACCTCTCTGTGCCTCACTTCTAGCTGTCCTCCTCTCAGTGTGTTATGGTCAGCTACATGATGATTGATGATGGCTCCCTCATGGCTCCCTGGCCCTTGCACAGTAGCACAGTGGTCTGGCAG
Organism: Hyperolius riggenbachi; assembly: GCF_040937935.1. Taxonomy (NCBI): domain Eukaryota; kingdom Metazoa; phylum Chordata; class Amphibia; order Anura; family Hyperoliidae; genus Hyperolius; species Hyperolius riggenbachi. The sequence continues at coordinate 294,701,779 of NC_090648.1, read as the reverse complement.
CTGGCCTGGCTCCGGACAGAGTACAGACCTCTCTCTGGCTAAGTGCAGGCAGACTGTCACACACAGCGCATTGTGATTCACACAAGCAGCAGAGTCTGTGGAACTCCTCTCCTACTCTCCCCCTTTCCCGCCACAGATAGTGAAGTTAGTAGAGAGACGTCAGTCGTGACAGGATGCGTGTATCCTGTCACGTGTAACTTTACTGAGCCGAAGGAAAGATAATTTTTTCAAATACCTGCATTGTGCACAATCTGAGCCAACCTGCTCTTCCTATCCTCGCACACACTGTACAGTCAGACTCCTCCAATAGCAGGAAGCCGGGTTCTTCTCTCTCCCATGAGGCGCTGGCTTCCTGCAGCGTTGCCTAGCAACGCTAGCACCACAGACGGCCCACGCTGGTCATCTCTTTGATGACAGCGGGGGCTGCGGCATGTGACAGGAGGGCGCCGCTGTCAGGACTGTCACTTCAGGATGATCAGAGGGCGATCAGAGCAGCGAGGAATGCGCCCCACAGAGCTGCACCTCTCCAGGCGCTGCTTCTGGCTATATTAACGGCGCTCTGCTCTCCTCAGAGAGAGAGCGACAAGGGGACACTTTGGGAGGCTACTGGCCCGCCTTTTAGTAACGGGCCGCCTATAGGCACGCGCTTAGAGTGCCTTATGGTAAATCCGGCCCTGCAGCCAATATATCTGGTGAGCGGATAACATAACTTCTCCTTATACACTGGGAAAAGTCACAGCACAGTGTGTTGAAGGTGATTAATGGTGGTACACAGTGTTAGGTGGAGTCACGGGGTGATCAAAGCATAAAACTTGATTACGCTATGTTTGCTTTTTTTCTGTTTATATCTGAGCATTTGAACTGCTGACAACCAGAAGGCCAAGAGGGGAAGGAGTATTCCATTATTGTATGTGATCATTGCTGATTCTTACTAATCAGCCACAAGTTCTGGTGAGCGTATTATATTGCTTATACTAAAAGTTGGAGAAAGAACAACACCTGGATTCTAGAGACTGGACTATTGTTTTGATGCAGCAAAATTAGTGCAGTGATTATGATTACTGTGACTGTTGGCACATGCTAAGATACTGTTGAGTTATAACATATCTGTAGACACTGTTGAATGTTGAGCGCAACAATATTTCCTGTTAAGGATTATTTTGTGGTCTGCTTATTCTGCCACTGCCTGTGAGGGGGTTGTCATATGTAAGACCATTAATTATAATATTAAAATAAATACATGGGCTAGTAAAAACCTGTCAAATCAATCAGTCAGATTTTCTTCACATACTGTAAGGGTCCATTCACACTTGAACGGGAATCGTGTGATTCCCGCTCAAGGCAAACCACTAGCGGTTTTTAAAAACCACTAGCACAAGTAACACTATGGCAGTGTTCTCACTGCCATGTTTGCAAATGTGTTACATGCAGCGGTTTGCCGGCGATCCTGAAACGATCACGATTAGCATGTATAAAACTGCTAATCGTGATCGCTCCCGAACCGCTACAGTGTCCAGTGATTTTTCCGCGTCAATCGCAGAAAATTCACTCCAGCAAAACGCTAGCGGTTATCGCCTGCATTTTGCGGTTTTAGGTGTGAACATAAATGAAGACATAAAAAAGCAATTTAAAGTTTACTCTGACACAAAAGTACATCTTATTTGTATATGTACACTTTTGTGACATTTTAAATGTAGTGCTCAGTAGAACATGACAGCGCTATATACAGTTTTAATTTCATAATGACAACATTATATTACAGATAAAAGGCAACCTTTGACTTACAAGCATAAGCCAATCCAGATCATATGTAGGAAACTGGGTAAAAGAAGATGACATATCAGGCCATGTATCTTTTTTCCCTAACCTTTTGGCTTTTGTGTATTGGCCTTGAATTTAAGTAATTGCCATAGATTCCAGCACTTATTTATTTTGTGGAGTCTAAATCATAAAGTTGTAAAATGGTAACAAGGCCACATTGGCATTGCATGTGTTGGTGAATTTTAGGATTCGTTCTGTGAATTGTGAATCTGTCACCATCATTTTGAGCTTCAGTTTACAACTAACAAGCCACACTTGCTGATGGAGTTTAGAATATGCGGTCATTAGTATTACATCCCTTGACATATTAAATAACTGTGCAGCTTTGTAAACTGAAGCGCCTGCAATCTGAGGAATGACTATTTGACTTCTGGGGAAATCTGTTGCCTCACACTGCTTTGAAATCTCCTATATCAAAGTACTGATTGTCAAAAATGTTAGAGCTGACTTCCTTTTAAATGGTAGTCAACCTAATATGACCCATTTTTACAGCTGCATTTGTAGATGTCCTTCAGTTACATCAAAATCGTTCTCTCTCTTTTTTTCATGTAGAGTTTCTGACATTTTATTCATTTAAATTATATTGTGCCTGGAAAAGTGTTCACATTCGTGAATCATGACTAATTCTCTCACTTCTCTGAACAATAAATCCTAATTTGATATTTTGTTGACTGTGATATTTTTTCTGCACAATCAAACTTACTTATTTCACGTGTCATAGCTTTATGGTAGAAATAAATTCCCCCCCAAAATGTTTGAAACAGTAAACATGCTATTTAAAGGAACCTTGAGCAGGTTATAAAAACATAATTTACACTTACCTGGGGCTTCCTCCAGCTCACCATAGGCCGCAAGGTCCCCCAGCATCCTTCTGGCTCCTTCCCTGGTCCCAGTCCTGGCTCAGGTCTGCTTCCCGCTACAGATGATCGCGTCATCACGCTGGCTGGCTATGCATCATCATGCAGGCTTGCGTGAGAGTCCTGCGCATGCACGGTTCTCTAAGATTGAACCGCACATGAGACATAGTGGGGGATGCAGACTATGTTTGTCTTTAATTGTACAGTCAAATTTATAGTATGCTGATGGATATACAAGCATAATAACTGCAATGTATGGCTAATGTGTGCAATGTGCATTCAATATTCTGTATATAACTGGCCAGCGTAATAGTGTATAACCAGTACATAAAGGCCTAAAGCTGTTTCTTTGCCCTCTTTTTTTCTCTGCTCGCCACCACCCCTACTCTGTCCACCCTCTCTTTAAAATGTTCTCTGTCCATCCTCTCTGTCTGTCCACAGAGGAGCTCACAATCTAATCCCTTTTGGTTCACATGGGCAACAGCTGTGTCTCGGTCAATGCTTTTCTGAAAGTGTGCAGAAACACTTGTAGAAAAAAATTTGATGGCTTTCGCCGTCAATCTGCGTTTTTCACTTCCACAGGGGGACATGGAGACATGGCAGTAAGCGACCCAGGAAGCTGCATGTAGCTTCTAGGATTGGCTGAAACAATGAGAAAATTGGGATCAGAACGCAATGTTTGCACAAACGACAGTAAAAGTACAGAACAGGCAGTGCCCTTCACTTGAATGGCCAATGCTTAACTGATGAGTGCCGTGGCCGGTGGAAAACAACCCGCAATCGCTTATGTGAAACAGCCATAATATCCTCCCATATTATTATGAATTATACAGCAATGACATCTTCTGCTGCTCTTTAGTAGAGATGGCCTGAATGGTTCGCCAGCGAACGGTTGCAGGTGAACTTAGGGTGGTTCGCCTTCGCCGGCGAAGGCGAACTTTCCCGGAAGTTCGATTCACCCCCATAATGCTCTATTGAGCAGAAATTTGAACCTCTACATCACAGTCAGCAGACACATTGTCACCAATCAGACTGCACTCACTCCTGGAGCCCCCCCCCCCTTATAAAAGGCAAGGTTCTCCTATTGTTTTTACTCACTCGTCTGCCTACAGTAATTAGTTAAGGGACAGCTGCTGACAGACTCTGCTAGGGAGAGTTTAGTTAGGCTCTTGTAGGCTTGTTCCTAGCTGATTGTTATTCCTTACATCACTCCCTCCTCCCCAAAGGAGGAGGATCTTGTCTTCCAGGGAATTGTAGTATTTCAAAAGCCAGCTTACATACCTTGGCCGGGAATTGAATCCAGGTCTGAGTGCGTGGTAGGTAGCTCACTTCACCACTATACCACCAACAACACTACATGCTGAAGCCAGCCTAGCATGTACCATTATGATATATCCAAGAGAAAAATGAGCTTGCTTAAGGATTTGTAGTATGTCAAAAGCCAACTCACATTGGCCAGGAATTTAACCCAGGTCTGAGTGCGTGGTAGGTAGCTCACTTCACCACTATGCCACCACCAACATTACATGCTGAAGCCAGCCTAGCATGTACCATTATGATAAATCCAAGAGAAAAATGAGCTTGCTTAAGGATTTGTAGTATGTCAAAAGCCAACTCACATTGGCCAGGAATAGAACCCAGGTCTGAGTGCGTGGTAGGTAGCTCACTTCACCACTATACCACCACCAACACTACATGCTGAAGCCAGCCTAGCATGTACCATTATGATATATCCACGAGAAAAATTAACTTGCTTAAGGATTTGTAGTATGTCAAAAGCCAGCTTACATACCTTGGCCAGGAATTTAACCCAGGTCTAAGTGCATGGTAGGTAGCTCACTTCACCACTATACCCCAACCAACACTACATGCTGAAGCCAGCCTAGCATGTACCATTATGATATATCCAAGAGAAAAATGAGCTTGCTTAAGGATTTGTAGTATGTCAAAAGCCAAACTCACATTGGCCAGGAATTGAACTCAGGCCTACCGTGTGGTAGGCTGCTATCCTAACCATTATACCACCAACACAACACACTACAATGCTACATGCTGAAGCCAGCCTAGCATGTACCAATGTGATATACCCAAGAGAAAAATGAGCTCTCTCTCTCTCTCTAGGACTTGATGCCATTGAAGTGAATTTTCAGCTTAAAACCATCAACAGATACCAGCAGAAATTCACAGACAATTTTGGAATTCTGCCGGATTGAAAAAGCAATTCCGTTCCGACCAAACAGAATGGAATAACCAATTTCCGCCCAAAATTGCGGAAAATACAATTCCGCTTTTAAACAGGCTAAGGTCACTAGTATACTATAAATCGGGGGGTTATTTGGCCACATGTACTATAAACGGGGGGGGGGGGGTCATCTGGTTCCATATACTAAAGTGGGAGGGGGTAATTTTGCTACCTATAATAAAGTGGGGGTTATCTGGGTACCTAATTGCTGCCACATTGTGTGTATTTTGTGGGCAAACACTGCACTAGCGCATGCGCAGTAGAGTGCGGCTTGCTGGAAGAGACCTTTTGAGGAATCCCCCCTTGAAAATCCTGGGCTTGCCCCTGCTTTAGATTGGAGGATAATCTTTGAAAGTCAAAACTCTGCTGTCTATTTACACCAGAGAGAAAGGATGCTCTTTTGAGAATGGTGAGGTGCATATTTTGAATAGAGAAGAAAAGATAAACAGAGGGGAGAAAGGGGAATGTTTGTTGAATTTTTTTTCTCTCTGGCTCAGCTGGTGCCCTATTGTACTGATGGAGAATGGAATAAGGTGCAGTTACATGAGGACTTTGAACAGACATTTTACATCATAACATACCTAGGGCCGGATTTCCTGGAACTCCACAGCCTTGGGCAGTAAAAGCAGAAGGGCAGCAGGACTAGAAGAGATAAGAGGTCACAGGTCAAAATAAATAATTCCTCACTGGCCTCATCTCTCCTTGACAAGCGCTGCTCATATATGAGCATCATTTTATGAAGTATGCATGCCCATAACACTATGGACTGCTGTGCACATCAGGGTAGGAGCAAAATGACAGGGAGTGTGAGAGGACAGAGCATGCACTGCTTCTTTGATCTATGCTGTCATGTGATCATGGGGGGAGGGTGGGGGTTGACTGGTATAGGTACCTCTCCTCATTTCAGCAGTCCGCCATCTGCATGTCTTCCAAATTCCCTTGCTTCTGACATCATCCAGTCTCATTCCGTGTACTGCTCTTTGCTATTGGAGGAGAGCTGCAGTTGTTGCTGGAATTAGGTGAATAATAACTTACCTTACCAAGTGTTCTACTACAGATCTCCACAGGAGGAGAGTTCTTCGGGGTACTGAGCACAGTCCCATGTTATCACACGCGCTGTGGTCATTAGTTGCTGAGGCATATACTGTATATCTGCATCCCCAAGAATTACATGAAATCTCAAAGGACATGGATATGCTGTCCATTAAATGCGAACAAGATAAAATGACACTTTGGATGATAATTGTTTTTCTGTATTAAAACAGCACTTTGTAGTGAAGTATATTTGGATTTGGATTTTGAAATGACCTTGTATTTATTGCTGTAGTAATCAATAATATGTGCCAAACCGAAATACAGAATTATTATTATTATTTAGTATTTATATAGGGCTAACATTTTCCGCAGTGCTGTGCAGAATATATTATCTTGTCACTTAACTGTCCCTCGGAGGGGCTCACAATCGAATCCCTATTATAGTTATATGTCTGTGTATATATTGTGTAGTGTAGGTATCATAGTCTATGGCCAATGTCAGGGGAAAGCCAATTAATTTATCTGTATGTTTTTGGGATGTGGGAGAAAACCAGAGTGCCCGGAGGAAACCCACACAGAGACAGGGAGAACAAACCCCATGCAGATATTGCCCCGCGTTGCAAGGCAAGAGTGCTAACCACCACGCCACTGTGCTGCCCGTGTTATTATAGATTAATAACAAATATTTTCTTATGCACAATTTGTTGATATCAAAGTTTTATGCGCTGAAAATGCAGCCAACAACATCCCTGCTTTACTGTGATGGTATGAAACAAACTTAGCCATAACCATGGTTTATTATAGATTAATCATCAAAATGGTTTCACTGAAACTAACACAAGTTACAGGAAAATGTCAATGGTACAGAGTTATTGAGCCACTGAAATAGCACTTGCACATGAAGTGGTTTACCATTATTTGATATGTTTTCAAATAGCTTTCTGGAAAACTGACACTACAAGAATGTTACCTTGTGAATGCTGCTCGAGCCACTTCATGGATTGAGCCTTTTGATGTTGCTTGTGGCAGAATCTCGGTAGGTGACCAGTATATGTCTCAAGAGCCTACACCTTATACATTTCTCTTAAGCATGATACCAAGCAAATATTTCTATTGCTCCTAATATTTACAAAGTGTGTTAAGAGAAAATGTTGATAATTGTGGCTTAATATTATATTATATGTAGATTTAAAATGTACCTCAAACACTGGGAATCTTTGCCATAAGGCAATATAACTATTTATACTCAATTGTCCTTTCAGTCAAAGGGAGATATATTAAATAAAAGACAAAAGTACTGTATATATGCATGGATAAGCCCTCCCATGCATACACCCCCCCCCCTTCTGCAGCATGCTGTAACACGTGTCACTTGTGGCTCCTGCACACATCACCCACGATATATGGATAGGCCAAACGCTCACAAAGTTTTGGTGTCAAAAAGTTGACCTATCTGCTGTGATATACCATAAGTACATATATTTCTACTGGTATAAAATTGACTTTTTTTATGGGCACCGTAGGCCTCTTGCACACTGCAAGCGATTCAGATTCAGATTCCGCTTTTTAATCAGTTTTTACATCCGATTCAGATTCTGATTTGCAGTTTGCTCCCTGCACACTGCAAATCGGAATCTGAATCGGATGTAAAAACTGATTAAAAAGCGGAATCTGAATCTGAATCGCGTGCAGTGTGCAAGAGGCCTAACACCTGTAAGAACTAGAAATCTGTAATGCCAGCCAAGTTAACATTTCGTACATTAACGTATTTTATACGACTTTATTTTTGGATTTTCTTCTAGTTAAAAAAAAATCTACTTAAAATAATAACTTTGGAAAGTAATAACCTGTGTTATTACCAGGGATGCGCAGAAACTACGCCAGTGCGAATTTACGCATCATAGTTCGCATCTACGCATCGTAGTTCGTAGGTGAAGTTTCAAAACTACGCTTACGAATTTATGCATAGCGAAGTACTGTTACGTGTAGCTTATGCCCACTATGCGTAGTTAACATGTGTATTGTGTAGTGAACTACGAATGCGTTACTCGCGTGCGATTGTATGCTTACAAATTGGAAAGGGGAATGTACGCATAGAAGAGTTCCCGGGATAAGCATTTCAAAAGGTATTAATGCGTAAAATTTTCTGCATACGGGCATCATTTCTGCATACGGGCATAAGCATCCGCATACACTACGCTTCGCACTATGCGTAATTGCGTATTTTACCGCGTAGTCTACGAATGCATACAAAGCGAATATTTTATTTCGAAGCCATAGATTGGCAAAGCGTAATTGCGTAAAACTACACATAGTTCCAGTGTAGCGAAGTTGGCTGACTACGACCATCCCTGGTTATTACAGGTATGTGCAAAATATTAAAACTGTACATTTACATTAAATAGCTGTTCATTGTATAAAAACGGTATAAAATACAAAAGGAAAATTGATATCTATTAGTAGGAAAACATGGTGAGGGATTAGCTTGTATTGCCTAGTACACTCATGACTGTAATTTAATTCACTTTGCACCAGCAGGAGAGAGAATCATTAGTTTCAATAAGCATTAAGTATCAGATATAGCACATGAAAGAGATGTTTTTCTAACAGCTGCTCATCTGGAGAGGGAAACAATGGAGAAGTTCAACAATAAAACATGTTGAGTAGATGGCCTTCATCAATATTTAAAACTGCAGAGGGAGATCCTGCAGTTCTGTGCAGTATACCATTTAAGAATAACAAATACAATTGCATTACACTGTAGACATTTTCACATGAATTCCTGATGTTAGACCCAAAATAAAATTTGAACTGAAACTAGTGTGGAGTAAACTGTATGAATCTCACTTCACTGCCCATTAACTCCTTGTGTACTATCTGAATGAAATTGTTTCAAATCGAAAATAAAAAAAAATATATAAGATGCTACTGTCCCCCTACTCCTTAAAGTGTTACCTCTTGAAGTTCCAGCTTATATAGTTGGAGTCTCTTAGAGGTGTGCATAGTATTCTCTACTCAACCATTTGGGTACTTGCTTTTTGGGTATCATTGATCTGAGGGAGTGGGTAAAGCCCACTAAATGTGTTGTCATTACCTTGTTTTTTTAGCATAAATAAATTGTCTTGTTTAAATCAAGTAGCCATTGGCTTTTTTCTTCAAGAGAGGTCAGTCTCATCACCGCCTCTCCATTTTAAGCCATTTTTAATTGTTTTATATTGTTGGGTGCCTCCGCCCTTTTTCCATAATAACTTACAACTCCATTGGAGTATGTTGCTGTTACCAGCTCAGTCTCCTCTCAGGGACTTGGCTCATAACCAGGAGTATGATATGTGAGGACCTTCTCATACCTGAGCGGTGGCAGCTGGCAGGAATTTCACTGTATTGATCTGAAAAGTGTGAGTAAATCTCCTTACGCAGATCACTACCCAATGCTTTGACATATTGCACTATTGGTTCCTGTTTTTCTCTTTTGTGTTTCCTTTGGTTCCTGGATTGTGCAGGTCCATCCACCTTTTCCTGGCTTAAACAGTTTTTCTTTTTAAATCCAAGGTACTGTATGTACAAACACAAAGAATGGCAAGTTCTCACTAACAAGCAGCACCTGGCTTTTAAATGGGCTGCTGGGAAAGCCTCCTAGCAAATGTAAAGGCACATAAAGTGCACCTGCAGTACCAGATCTAGCAAGGGCTGAACCAATGTCATGGTTTCCTCTATCTTCTTAGAAAAAGGCTCAGGCATCAGTTTCACATAATAATGCAATATTTACATGTTAAGCAGGGGCGTCACATTTAACCTGCCTTATGCCCCCTCCTAACCACTGGTACGTGACTTGGGAACTACATTACGTTTGGGGTGCTCTAAGCCTCTGAACATGAATCAGCACCACCTGGGACAACCACCCACAAGGTATACCTCAGTAGGGTGGGAGCCGTGCCCCAAGTGCCCTTACTACCTGGGAATTAATAACGACCCACAACCAGTGGTGCTCACCGCCAGGTCGTGATCACGCTTACGCGTGGATTCACGACCATTTTGACGCATTCCGCCTCGGACACGAAAATCCGTGAATAGATTTTCAACCACGAAAATCTACTTCGGCTTCGCGTGAATGCGAACAGAAATCCGCATTCACGCTCGTGAAACCCGGCGCTGAAGTCGTGGTTTGCGGAAATGCGTCAAACTATGCGGAAGTGACACATTGCAGGCCAATCAGAGTGCCCCAGCCAGGCCCTAGCAACCAATCACAGGAGGGGAGCTATGCCCTCCCCTCCTGAATATAAAGTGGCGGCCATGATGGAAAAGCTCTGTCCTTGCTAGACTGTGGTGCTGAGAGGATTATCTCCGGGCCATTGTTGTTTGAGCAAGTGCATCTATTGTGTTAAAAACAAAGCGTTTTTTTTCTAACACTGCTCTTATACTGTACACAGTTAGCTAGTCAGTGAGTGATTGCTGTAGTTAGTTGTAGTCAGTGTAGTGTAGTGGGAGTGTGGGAGTCTAGTGATTATTTAACTGTGTGTAGTGCAGGCAGGTTCAGTGCTGCAGTGTAGTCAGTGTAGTGGGAGTGGGGATTATCTGTGTGTAGTGCAGGCAGGCAGGTTAGTGCAACTGCAGTGTTCACTTGCATATTCCAGTGACAGTTATACACTTGTACTATTTGCAGGCAGCCAGTCACACCGCCAGCGCCGCCACTCTCTGCCAGCGCTGTTCATTCATTCTGTCAGTGACCTTGTGCCGTGCCCAGTGCCCACTGCTCGCTCGCTGGCATATGAGCATCTCATTACACAGTGTGACATCCTTGTGTGCCCACTGCATCCTTCAGTGACCTAGTTGTATATCCAGTGCCCACTGCTGTGCCAACTGCATCCTTCAGTGACCTTGTACTGTGCCCACTGCATCCTTCAGTGACCTAGTTGTATATCCAGTGCCCACTGCTGTGCCCACTGCATCCTTCAGTGACCTTGTACTGTGCCCACTGCATCCTTCAGTGACCGTGTACTGTGCCCACTGCATCCTTCAGTGACCTAGTTGTATATCCAGTGCCCACTGCTGTGCCCACTGCATCCTTCAGTGACCTTGTACTGTGCCCACTGCATCCTTCAGTGACCTAGGTGTATATCCAGTGCCCACTGCTTTGCCCACTGCATCCTTCAGTGACCTTGTACTGTGCCCACTGCATCCTTCAGTGACCTAGTTGTATATCCAGTGCCCACTGCTGTGCCCACTGCATCCTTCAGTGACCTTGTGCTGTGCCCACTGCATCCTTCAGTGACCTAGTTGTATATCCAGTGCCCACTGCTGTGCCCACTGCATCCTTCAGTGACCTTGTACTGTGCCCACTGCATCCTTCAGTGACCTAGTTGTATATCCAGTGCCCACTGCTGTGCCCACTGCATCCTTCAGTGACCTTGTACTGTGCCCACTGCATCCTTCAGTGACCTTGTACTGTGCCCACTGCATCCTTCAGTGACCTAGTTGTATATCCAGTGCCCACTGCTGTGCCCACTGCATCCTTCAGTGACTTTGTACTGTGCCCACTGCATCCTTCAGTGCCCTAGTTGTATATCCAGTGCCCACTGCTGTGCCCACTGCATCCTTCAGTGACCTTGTACTGTGCCCACTGCATCCTTCAGTGACCTAGGTGTATATCCAGTGCCCACTGCTGTGCCAACTGCATCCTTCAGTGACCTTGTACTGTGCCCACTGCATCCTTCAGTGACCTTGTACTGTGCCCACTGCATCCTTCAGTGACCTAGTTGTATATCCAGTGCCCACTGCTGTGCCCACTGCATCCTTCAGTGACCTTGTACTGTGCCCACTGCATCCTTCAGTGACCATGTGCTGTGCCCACTGCATCCTTCAGTGACCTAGTTGTATATCCAGTGCCCACTGCTGTGCCCACTGCATCCTTCAGTGACCTTGTACTGTGCCCACTGCATCCTTCAGTGACCTAGTTGTATATCCAGTGCCCACTGCTGTGCCCACTGCATCCTTCAGTGACCTTGTACTGTGCCCACTGCATCCTTCAGTGCCGTTGTACTGTGCCTGGTGCATCCTTCAGTGACCTTGTACTGTGCCCACTGCATCCAGTGATTCATTACTAGCAACATGTCTGGCAGGGTTTCGCGGGGTGAGAGGAAAGGGAGTTCAATTGCCTCAGCCACTTCTGGGACTGCTCCACGTCCAGGGAGAGGACGCCCAGCTGTACGTGGTCGTGATGCAGCAGAAAGGGGGACAGCAAAGCCTGGGCCGAGTCAGCGGACGCCATTGTCCAAATATTTTAAAGTTTCTGGTCCCCGTGTGGTGGTTGAGCAAATGGAACCTGACGTACTCATGGACATCATGACTTCCTCCCAGACCTCTACTGTGAGCACCACTCCAAGCAGCAGCAGCAGCAGAAGCCAACGTCCCACGCTTGTTGTGACATCCACCCCAGCACCCACTGGTCAGCAGCCCTCCCAGGATGACAGCGTTCTGTCCCTCAGTCTGGCTTCTGGGAACCTGCTGATGCAAGAAGCTCAGGACTTACTGGGGACTGATGTGGCAGAGATTGAGATCGGGCCACAATCACAAGCGTTGTTGAGTTCTGGTGATGAAGAAGAGGGGTCTGTGTCTGGGGATGTAGGGACAGAAGAGGAGGCGGTGGAGTCAGAGGAAGAGCTGGATTATGAAGATGCTGCTGATGATGACGACGTTGTGGACCCTAACTATGTGCAGCCTGCTGAGTCCGTGGAAGAATGGTCAGAGGCAGAGCAGGATGACGAGTCTCCTCGGCCTAGGCAAGGATATCGCCATATGTCAGGCAGGGGCAGGGGCATCGGCAGCAGTGGGCGTAGAGGAAGTAGACAGGACACTGCTTCAGCCGGCACCACCACCATGCAACCCCCGGCAACTACTACCACACATTGTTCCGCTGCACCCTCTGCTAGTGGGGGCCACAGTAAATTAAAGTCACCAGTGTGGGATTGCTTTGAGGAATGTACTGATGACAAAAGGTATGCGGTGTGCAGGTTATGCAGCAAAAGATTGAGCCGTGGGAAAAGTCTGAGCAAGATGGGTACCTCATCCCTCCAGGGCCACCTGAGAAGCCGCCACTGCCGCGAGTATGCAGAGTTTAAGAGGAAGCAGGCACTGCTGGCAGGGGTTCCTGAGAGCAGAAGGCCCACCAGCGCAGCAGCATCATCCCTCCCTCAGGGTCGTGAATCCCCCACAGCAGCAGCAGTAGTAGCACGCTCTTCCACCTCGGCTACTCAGGACACAGACATTGAGGCTGGCAGCCAGTGTTCGTCTCTCTCCTCTGTCTCCCCTGCATCCCAGCGTCGTCAGACCCTGCTGAGCGACACCTTTCAGGGTCTGACCAAGCCTCTGCCTCCAAGCCACAGGCAGATCCGCAAACTAAATGGCTTGCTGGCCCGGGCCATGGCATCACAGCTGCTTCCCTACTCCCTGGTGCAGGAGGGGAGCGCCATGCGGACGCTGCTCCAATTTGGCATCCCCAAGTGGCAAGTCCCCAGTCGCCACTATTTCAGCGGGAGCGCGATCCCAGCACTCCACAAGTTTGCGGTGGAAAACGTGGCCCGTTCCCTGGACTACTCTGTGGGCAAGCGGGTCCACGTGACCATGGACTCGTGGAGTAGCAGATTTGGGACAGGTCGCTACCTGTCCTTTACGGCCCACTGGGTGACACTGATGGAAGGGAGGGAGGACAAGAGCGCATCAGCCCAGCTAGTGGTGCCACCACGCGGGATCAGGGGGGATGCAGAAGGGTCCTGTCACGACACTCCCTCTGCACCCGGAAAGCAAGCCCGCCTCGGCAGCAGCAGCGCCAAGCCTCGGCACTGCCAAGCCCTTTTAACATTGGTGACCCTGGGGGAAGGAGAGGCTTACGGCCACCAACGTCCTGGCCGCCCTCAGGAAGCAGGAGCGGAGGTGGCTGACCCCCAGAGGCCTGGAAGTGGGGTATGTGGCAGCCGATAACGGGGCCAACCTGGTGGCAGCAGTGCAGCAGGGAAACCTCCAGCACATCCCCTGCTTGGCCCACGTGCTCAATCTTGTGGTGCAGCGCTTCTTGCGCCCCTACCAGGGGATGAGCGAGCTGCTGCAGGATGCCCGGGCGGTGGTACGCTTTTTCCGCCTGTCAGCCACTGCCTCTGCACTCTTGTCCACCTTACAGCAGCAGTATGGGAGGCCACAACACCGGCTGATCATCGACATGCCATTTCGCTGGAATTCGACTCTGGCCATGTTGGAGCGGCTGTGTCAGCACAGGCTGGCTCTTAGGGCCTACATGCTAGACCCAAGTGTCCCCAGAAACCAGCAAGTCCCCATGATTACTGCCACTCAGTGGACACTGATGCAGCAAGTATGCCTGGTGCTGAGTCCCTTCCTGGAGGCAACCAAGATGGTCAGTAAAGAGCGGGCCTCTGTGTGCCAGTGGGTGCCCTTGGTTTGTCTACTGGAGCAGGCAATGGACAATTTAATTGAGTGTGGGGCAGGGGAGGACTGGGATCTTTTGGCCTGGAGGGAAACACAAACTAGAGGCCCATTTTCATGGCAGCCCGGGCCTAAATTACAACACACACGTGCCCCATGTGCTATATGCCAAAATTCACATGGGAAATTCAGTAAGGACACATGAGGGACAGCGTGACAGGTACAATATAATGCACTGGCAATGGGGGGGCACATAAAACATTTCGAGTTCCGTCACGTTCATTGTTCGTGATTATCGCACTGGATCGACCACATCAGCCCGAGATTTCCCCGCATCTCAGATCGATACTTTCAACCAATTTCCACCCAAAATCAGACAGATATTTTCCCATGGACCCTGCAGGCAAGCCTCTGCTCTGCATCATGCTGTTTATATTTACCAACTTGCCCTCCCTCTAATTACTCTGTTATTAGGCATTGATTTCCCTCGGCCAGCCCAGTGGTTCACATTGCCTTATACAAAAACATGTACCAGGCACTGTACCAGCCCTAAATCATTAAATGAGAGGCAGCCTGGAGGGAAATTGCCCCCTTTCCCCCCTGGCCAGTCCTCCCCTGGCGTGGGGATGAAGCCCTGCGGCAGTTGGAAGAACAGGAGCAGATGACAGCACAGTCCAGCTCAGAGGAGGGCTCACAGCAGGTAGTGGAAGAGTTGGAGGTCCCTAACCTGAATGAGGAGGAGGAGCAGAGTGCAGCAGGCGTTGTACGTGGATGGCGGTTTGAGGAGGACAACGACATGGCACAGGAAGAGGACAGGCATGCGTTATGGGACAATGGCGAGGACGAGGAAGATCTTGCTGGCAGGGCCCACTTGTTTCCCATGGCTGTGCACATGTTGCGCTGCCTTCGCAGGGACCCCCGGGTGATCCAGATGCGTTCAAGGGAGGACATCTGGATTACCTTGATGCTTGATCCCCGTCTGAAAGGGAAGCTGGGAGACTTAATGACGCCATCCACCACCGAGCAACGCACAAGGGAGTTGAAGGAGGCCCTTGTGCGCAGACTACTGGAAGCATTCCCCCAGCCTTCCACCCCCACTGTAACTGCTCTCCCAAGCCAGCAAGAGGTGCCTGCCATTGCCACTAGCAGCACAACAACAACCACCAGCAGCAGCAGCAGCAACTGGCGCCACGGAGACCTGAAGAGCCTAAGCAAGAGCCTGTATGCAGTGCAGCAGCCCAGAACAGAGGTGCCCGCCACAGCATCCACCACCAACCAGCACAAGCAACGACTGACCACCATGGTGTCTGACTATATGGGGTCATCCAGCGGGCTCAATGACACCGACAGCCCCGTGGACCCCTTGGAGTACTGGGTCAAGAGACTGGACATCTGGAGCGAGCTTTCCCAGTACGCCCTGGAACTCTTATCCTGCCCTCCTTCCAGTGTCCTCTCAGAGAGATGCTTTAGTGCGGCCGGTGGCGTGGTCACAGAGAAGCGCTCTCGGCTCTCCCACGCCTTTGTGGACAAACTCACCTTCCTGAAAATCAACCAGGCTTGGGTGGAAGGTGAGTTCCTGGCCCCTATTGTCGGACACAGGGGGACATGAAGTGGCTGCTGCATGTGCTGTTGTTAACTATGCCTGCCTTTATAAAGACAGTTACTACCTGCCTAGTGCCTACCTTGGTTAATTTTTTGGTGTTATGGTACTACTACCAGTAAGTTGCCATGGTCCTC
The DNA here is from genome assembly GCF_040937935.1 of Hyperolius riggenbachi. Lineage (NCBI taxonomy): Eukaryota > Metazoa > Chordata > Amphibia > Anura > Hyperoliidae > Hyperolius > Hyperolius riggenbachi. The sequence goes on along the minus strand of NC_090648.1, from coordinate 294,685,657 downwards.
CTTCTGAGCTGCTGAACTGACCGCCCACTTTGTCCTCCTGACTCAGTCGCTACTACACTCTGCGTTCACACTGCCCGGGTCACCGGGTGCATTTAATTTTTTGGCCAGCACTATGACGCTGTGCTGCTACTGCTACTACTACCACCAGTATGTTGCCATGGTCCTTCTGTGCTGCTGCTGCTGCTGAACTGAACGCCCGCTTTGTCCTCCTCCTCCTTCTGACTCAGTCGCTACCACAGTACCACCAATGTACTCTGTCTGCGTTATCACTGCCTGGGTCACCGGGTGCATTTAATTTTTTGGCCAGCACTATGACGCTGTGCTGCTACTGCTACTACTACCACCAGTATGTTGGCATGGTCCTTCTGTGCTGCTGCTGCTGAACTGACCGCCCGCATTGTCCTCCTCCTCCTGACTCAGTCGCTTCCCGCTGCTGCACTCTGCGTTCACACTGCCCGGGTCACCGGGTGCATTTAATTTTTTGGCCAGCACTATGACGCTGTGCTGCTACTACTAGCACCAGTATGTTGCCATGGTCCTTCTGTGCTGCTGCTGCTGCTGAACTGAACACCCGCTTTGTCCTCCTCCTCCTCCTGACTCAGTCGCTACCACGGTACCACCAATGCACTCTGTCTGCGTTATCACGGCCCGGGTCACCCGGGTGCATTTAATTTTTTGGCCAGAACTATGACACTGTGCTACTACTACTACTACCACCAGTATGTTGCCATGGTCCTTCTGTGCTGCTGCTGCTGATCTGACCGCCCGCATTGTCCTCCTCCTCCTGACTCAGTCGCTTCCACCAATGTACTCGGTCTGCGTTCACACTGCCCGGGTCACCGGGTGCATTTAATTTTTTGGCCAGCACTATGATGCTGTGCTGCTACTACTAGCACCAGTATGTTGCCATGGTCCTTCTGTGCTGCTGAATTGACCGCTGGCATTGTCCTCCTCCTCCTGACTCACTCGCTTCCACCAATGTACTCTGTCTGCGTTCACACTGCCCGGGTCACCGGGTGCATTTAATTTTTTGGCCAGCACTATGACGCTGTGCTGCTACTACTACTACCAGTATGTTGCCGTGGTCCTTCTGTGCTGCTGAACTGACCGCCCGCATAGTCCTTCTCCTGACTCAGTCGCTACCACCACTGCACTCTGCGTTCACACTGCCCGTGTCCACTGACAACTCTGCTGCGATGTCATTGCTAATTGCTGCAAAAAAAAACAAAAAAAAAAAATTACAAAAACCTCTCTGGGGCCTTTTTGGCGTCAGCCACTCATCCTCCTCCAGCGGTACCTTCGCCGCCAAGTGCCATTGGAACTCGCCTTCACCTCTTTGACTGCTTAACGCGTATATCCCTTTTTAAAACCACTTATTACCAATTAATAGCCCCATTTAAAGTGTTGATTTCACTTTAAAATCCATTTTCTCTAGAAATTTTTTTGGGGAATTTTTTATGTTGAAGTTATGTTGCCCCTTATCACCTCGATAATCCATGCAATTTGGGGGATTGTAGCATGTATGGGGGCTTTGTTATTAACGTTAAAAGAAAATCCGCCTCCGGGCGGGAATCCACCTGTGATTACGCCATTCACGGCAGAAAATCTGCGTGGTTGCGTGGACGCGAACGAAAATCCGCATGCGGCGGGGCCGAATGCGGATTTTTTTTTTGCAACCACGCGGATTTCCGAATTCGTGGATGAGGCACATCCGAGCATCCCTACCCACAACTACTTCCCAAAAATACAAACACAAAGAATGGCAAGTGCTCACTACCAAGCAGCACCTGGCTTCTAAATTATTTTAGGGGAAAGTCTGTGAACATATTTAAAGGCACAGCAGTAGGTTCCCCTGCACCTGCAGTAGCAGACCTAGCGAGCTGGAACTCGACCTAGCAAACGATAACACTATCTCCTCTATGTGGAAGACATCTGTTTCACATACTAATACAAATATGCGTTTATCAGGGGTGCCGCGTGCTACCTCCCAAGGTATGCGACAACTGTTAAGGAAAATTGTCAGGCTGTTAGAAACAACTTTACAACATCTTAATTAATTGCTTAGCAAAACTATTTCTGTTTCTTCCTTCCTCCAAAAGTATGTAGAATGTATTTTTTAAAATGTAGGCCTAGTGCACAGGATCTGAAATTGAAGAATATATAGAATATAAATCAAATACTATTTTAATATTTGTAATTTAGCCAATTAATGGCATCATCCTTCCTTAATAGAAATGTTATACTTTTATAATCTTATACATACAGTTAATACTGATCAATGCCTTGTATTGTCCTTATATGATCTACAATTTTTTTTTTAATTAATAACATTTTTTTGTGCATTGAAGACATTGAAGGGCTGCTCCACGCCCTTCCTCATTTTATTAAGAATTAGAAATTCCAAGATATGTGAGGTTTTTAAAGGCTTTTTCTTACTGTCGTAAATAACCTTACAGCATTTAAATGGTATTGATTTGTATTAGGAAACCAATCTGCATGCTTCCTTTTGGTGTTCACTTACATATACGTTGTGTGTTCAGGGTCAGAAACACACAGGATGAGAGTCTGAAAAAAATCTTAAATCGTAAGTTTAGACTTTAAATCTTTTAAAGTTAGCCAATAATCATCCTGCTTCAAATTCAAAACATAATAACTGTGTGTAGGAATGAATTTCATCAGTTTGGAAACTAGCACATTTCTATGCTGAAGATTAGTAACTTTCAGATGAGTGCACAAATAGGTGGCTTCATCACATGGAGCCACTGGGCAATGTAGACAACAACATTTAAACCATGGACCTAGGTTTGAACGTAGATCACAACTGCGTATGTTTCTGTGTCTTCCACCTCCCTATGCGTGCGAACACGCACGCATGCACGCACGCACGCACACACACACACGTATTTTTTCTCTTAAACATCACTGTCTGAGTGAGTTACAAATGTACGATCCCTACACGCCAGGTCAGCCCTTCCAAGGTGTGAGAATTCCTCAACAGAATTTATCAAGCTGTCATAACAAAAGCTTAATGACATTGTGTGAGCAAAACAACCTCTGTGCCTCCCCCTCCGATGTTCAAATCTTTCTGCTTCAGCTGACAGCTTACCTGGTACAATATTCTGACAGCAACAGTGTCCTTGCTCTCCTTTTGCATGCCGTATGATCTTGTCCCATAGTCCGTTCATGGTGTGTCTGGCATCATAGCAGTGTAGCACTTTTTCACTTTTGGCTTTCATTATTCAGAAGTTTTTTTCTACAGTTTTGATATTTTATAATTATTGCTTTGACACATTGGCTCTATTGTTATGTCCTATTTTTGCACTGCACTTTTCTACTAATATTGCACTACCAAATTATATGAGCAAACATCCTGAATCCGGGTTCTAATGAGTACGTTCATTTGTGATCGCATCAGATGATATCTTTGCTATAGGTCATTTATACCTCTATGAAAATACTACTGGTGTATACTATATGAATATGGATACATTGTTGATTTAACCCATTGAAAGATGGTACATTGTTACAGCTTTGAATGGTTTCATTCCTGTTGTGTGCCGATTATTATTATTTCTGTTTTTTGATATACTGAAATACAAGTGTGGTTCTATATATGAGCATTCTAGTCTATTTTCCTCCAATGGTACAATATTCTACTACTGTCAGAAATGCAAGTGAAACAGGAGCTTGAATGGTATTTCAACAGCAAAGCATATTAATTTTAACCTGATTCAGAGGTGAACTTGAAGCTAGTGTACAGATCTGCAGAGGAGTGCGGCAGATCAAAGCAGGCAAAACTGGCACATACAGGAAGCGGTTTAAAAGGGTGCCATATAGATTACAATGTATTAGCGGCTTTTGTAGTGCCCACAGTATAATACGGGCACACAATATTTTTAACGGCAATAGGAAGTCTTAATACAAAAATCATATAGTGGAAGTCCCATGTGAAATCATAGGGAAATTCAAATAATGGCAATAGGAAGTCTGAATCTGAAAATCATATAGCCGAAGTCCCCAGGTGCCCAAATGTCCCTGTAACGCTAGTGATTGAGACTTTGTGGAGGGGGCAGGAGGTGTTAAGGGTTAGGCACCACAGGATGAGGGTTAAGGGTTAGGCACAACCAAGGGAGGGTTACGGGCTAGGCACCACCAAGGGAAGTAAAGGTTAGGCTTCAGTAGGCATCATTAGATAGTAGAGGAAGAGTTGGGGTTAGGCATAATCAGTAATTTTACCAATATTCTACTAGTAGCAATACCTGGTGTAGTAAGAAAGATATGTAAGTCTAGGTAAAGTAGTCTAGGTCTGCGGTGTTTGTACGGCGGCGTAAGGCCAAAACCCGGGCTGCAGCTCAGATTTTCGGGTCTTGGCGAGCCGCTGAAGTCAGTGGAATACAGGGTGGTTCTCAGAGGCCATTGGATAAGCAGAGGACGCATTCCCAGTATGCGCTCCGCAGATGTAAACAGTAGCTCAGGTGTGCCCTGCGTGTCAGCCGATCAGATGACACGCTAAATGATTATTGGTTGGTTTTCAATTCTGTTTGTGTTGATTGGTGCGCTCTTGTATTTAAACTCAGTGAGCCCGTGATAGCATTAGCTTTGGCTTGTTGCTGGGTATGCACTCACTACCTTGGATTCCTATTGCTGATTATTGCTTTGTACCTTGACCACGTTTAACCTCTGCTTGATTTCCTGTTGCCGACTATTGCCTTGTATCCTGACCATGTTTATCTCTGCTGGATTTTCTGTTTCCAACCTTGCTCTTGTACTTGGACTACGCTTGCTTGCTGCCTGGTTTAACCTTCTGCTTGGACACGGATTTGCATGAACTCTGCCTGGACTGACCTCGGATTGTTTGACTACGATATCTCTGGAAAGTAATACCTGGACTTGCTTGCTACTCACCTGGAACTCCTGACACTGCAGTCATCTCAGTCATCTGACTCCCTCGTCTGGATAGCCTGATCCTCCAGGCCTCAAGTGACTATTATATATTTAATGTGCCATTGCTTACTAAGTATTACCAGGTTCTGTATGGTGGATTACTACCTATCAGAATGTATGCTACATCTACCTTCTGGGTTACTTTAGTATTGTGTTAGGTAGGAGTTTACGCAAGTGTTATGGGCTGGGCTCTGGGTCAGTTGTATGGGCATATGCTCTGAGCTGTAGTCATTGACCAGTCAGGCCTGACAAAAAGTCTGTAATTAACTAAATCAGACAATATAGCAATCCAAAACAAGAAAAAAATGAATGTATATACTAGATGATTGTTAGCCTGCGAGGACAGGAAGGAACATATTTTAGAAATATTGTGCGGGGGCAAGTGGCAGGCCCTGGAGATACTCTGCAATAGGGGAGTGTAGGATGAAAGGTGATACCAAAACAGTGGTCTCATGGGTTAGGGAAAATTACCGTGCATTTACAGAGATATTAAGAGGGAGATTTCAAGGTCAGGGAGGAAAGATGTTTGATTCTGTTTTATCAAGGCTGAGTTTCAGCTACCATTCAAATATCCACAATGAAATTGCTGACCAGAAGCATGAAACTTTTTCCATGTAAGAGGGCAATGCGTAAGGATAGGGCAGGTACTTTTGTGTGTCATCTACATACAGATAGTATTGTATATTGAAGGAAGCTATACGTTTACCAAAAAAGGAGAAGAGAAAGGTGTATAAGGGCCAAGCCTTGTGGAACAACAATAGGGAGGGACATCTCAGATTAAGTGTTACCGCAAAAGAAGATTTGGTAAGTGTTTGGATAAGTAATTAAAAAAAAACAAGACCGGGCAGTTTGGTGAAAAGTGAGAGTGCTGAGTCTGGAATAAAGTGGTTTTGGTTTGGGACTCTTATGCAAGACAAGTGGAGCATACCGAGTATTGTCTTTTGTGGTGCCTGGTGCTGATCATTAATTCCACGTCAAAGTGGCTGGAAAATCAGAAAAGACAAAAAAAGAGAGCACATTAGGGACTTCAATGAAAAACGGGGCCTGCCAGCCATAGAATGATCGCACCTTTAACTGTGCGGGTGTTCTAGCAGTTGAGCTTGTGTCCCACTAGCTGGGGAAAGGGCGTGCAGGAACTCACTCCCCTCTTCCTTTAAGCAGTCTTGTCTGTATGTAATTGCTTCGGTCATGGTGCCTCCTCCATGAACCTTGAGTGGTTCCTGCACACTGTGGGCATGCTTTTGCTGGGTGGGTAGAGCTGGATCTGATGCCGCAGGAGTGGCCAGCAGTCCTTCCTACCCCACAAGCGACTCCTGCACTCTGGGGATGCTCTGTGATAGAGTGGATAACGATGGGTTTAGTACAGGTAGACTTAGGTCAAGGCTGGCAGAAAATGAAAACATTTTTTATGTTCACTATCAAGAGGTAGATAGGCAGAAATGATGCAAGCTGAAGTTGGCAATGGGTAAGAGACTAAGGGAAGTGAAGCAGGCTGTGTCACAACAAGAAGTTGAAATTGAGAATGATTAGAAGAACCAGATCTATTTAGCAGGAGCAATGAATTAGGAATCGTCAGACAGTCTGGGTCCCAACAGACAATGAATCAACAATTATGAAGAACAACATAGTACTGTCAGATCCTGTTAGATCTCTCAGCGCCTAAGTACTATGAGATGGAGTAGCTAAAATATATTTTCCCTGGCAGTGGCAGCAAATGACATCCTGATTGCTAAATTGTCAAAATGCATGCACCCTATGTTCAAAGCCTTGTGCCCAGTCTCGGCATACATGTCTGTAAGGACGCTAAGGGAATGTAGGACAATAAGGTAAGGTAATAAGCTGCAATTAAATGCAGATGAATGGCAGCATTTGTTAACACCGCACATGTCACATTTGACTTGCAACCGTGTGACCCATTGGCAAAAAAGTATGTTGTTGCAGCTGGGTATGGCATGGGGGGGGGCGGGGGGGGGGGGGGGGCTGTCCACTGCCTATGCCAAGTGCTAGCAAGCACCTAGCCTCGGGACAGAAGCAACTGACAAGTAATGAATTCTCCACCTGTCAGAAGTTTGTGGAACAGAAGACTTGGCCTGCCTTGCGTTGCCTTCTGATCGCAATGCAACTGACTTAGTGTGAAAGGGTCCATATATTATTATATTATTGCTGAAAATGTATTGTGTCACCTTTAATAAAATCTGAGCTTGCTTTAGACAAAGCATTTTGTGTTTTTATTATGGAAAAAAAAATCAGTACAGGCATTGATTTCAAACTCTGACAGATGAAAGATTTGTGATTGACTGAGAGCCCTGCACAGGCACACAAGTCAAGGCAATACTCAGCACCTGGGAGCTGTTTGACAAAATATAAGGGACTTATTATTTGGAAGACAGAAAATATTATTGTGTAAAAGAAAAAGAAAAAAAAAAGAAAGAAAGAAAACAGTGTTTTGTTTTGAAGATGAAATGATTCTGAGCAAATTGTAAATGCTGAGTAACTAGGAATACTGTATATAAAAAAGTGGAAAAGAATCATTTCAGATGCAGAAATTGTGAACACAATGAAAGTATCCTCTGCAGTGTTTATGTTGTCCAAAGGATTGTTTTCCACTAAGATATTGTGAACCGAAACACAATCGATCTGTGTTTCTTCTATTTTCCACAACTATGATTCTGCTGCAATTCATCCAGGGCCAGATATGTACTTTTCAGCACCCAAGGCTCACTGCCGCCCCCCTCTTCCCCCAATATGATTCTACACCCTGACTAGCGATCACTGGTTTGCAGGAGGAAAAGCCTGTTTTATGCCTGGTACACACAATGCAATTTCCTGTCAGAGCGACAGGTCAAATTGATAATTTCCAACTGATCTGATTTCCATTTGTTTTTCTAATACATTTTTCTGATCACTTATATAAAAAAATGATTTGACCTATAGATATGATGGGAAATTGCATGGTGTAACAGGTATAAGTGACTTGTGTATCTACAAAAAAAAAGGAAAAAAGGCAACTTGGCATAGCTGCAGAAAAAAGTTGCTATTTATTGATCAGGATGCAGCAATATGAATAGGCAATCAATCACAGTGTAAAAGCTGTTGCACAATGCAGAAGCATACCGTGAGAGCAGGGAATAGTGAAGGCGGACAGTGGGTGCAGGCATCGGTAAGCCCGGCGGTTGTTTCACGCCAGGTGGGGCTTCCTCTGAGGCTGTGTCATGTATATGTGTGTATATTTCCTCTCAGCTGACAAATTATTGTATTTCCTGTCAGAGCAGCGAGTCCCTTAGTAGTGAAGAAGAAGAGCTGAAGGCAGATGGAGCAGTGTTTATCTCCTTCTCTGTTTTACTGTAATCAGAGACCTGTTGCTCAGCTATCAAAAGGCATCAACTAGCTGATAGCAGCATTATAACCCATTACCCTCCATCTCAAGGATATTGAGAAAATAAGATGTACCCATGTTTATTGAAGTGCTGATTTTACTGCTGTGCCTTTAGACTTTTACTGATTCTTTTTATGATGGCTAACATGGTGTAATACTCTACCTTTAAAATTAGCCCGCAATGGGTTAAGCGTGAGGGTGCTTCCATAAATTTCTCTAGGAGGAAAAAAAACAATCTTATCTTTTTCTGTTTAACATTTATGAGTTCAGGGGGGAGAGAAGAAGGAATGGAGGGCAGCTAACCAGCTATACTTTCTGACAGCTAGAGTTCTAAAGTAGACTAGAGCTGATATTCCTGTGAATGTGTACTTATTCAAGAGGTCTGCTTCCTATAACTCTGGCACAGTGGCACTAATCACTGAAGCTCAGAACAGGAGAGTTGATTTACTTTGACAAGTGGCCTGTTATCTCATCCCAAGTTCTGCCAACCTTCTTCCCTTCTGCGGCATCGCCCAAGGCCATGGCCTTTGTGGCCTTTCCAGAAATCCAGACCTGGATTCATTGGGTGTATGATGTGATTGTTGTGTGTTTGCCATTTCCAATGGGAGAAAAAGAAACCACCAGGAAAATATTTTGACTTGCTGAAATTCTGAAAAATCATAAAACGACTTGATTGCTATGCAATTTTCCTACGCTTTTATACTTTGTATAGGAGGCCAATTGCACTAAAAATGCCACAGGTATGACGACTACAATCAGGGAAAATTGTGTGCGTATAATAAAGGCTCTGGTTAAATAGGGCGCCAGATATAAACGATATTGAAGTTATCTTTTAGTAAAATGGGTGCCAGGATATGTTGTAAAATATAGTTTATAATATTAATATTTCTCTATATTTTTATGTCCCATTACATTTCATTGTATGTCATAATGTTAATATTAAGGGTACAGGCTCTGTTGACCAGCAATCTAAACTAGCCTATTACCTGCTCATGTTTATAACAGAACCACACATCACGGTCCCGAACTTCTTGAAGGAAGCTGAGCTTTTCGGTAATTTAAGCAATTTTAAGATCAACCTAGCAAAACCGGATTATTGACCATCTTCATACCACAACATAAAGTTGATTCCACGAAAACATCTTTCACATGGCAAAAGTAAGCTATAAAATACTTGGGCATAAACATACCAGCTGATGTAACCAAACTAAACAGACTAAATTACACTCCCCTCTTAAGAGGACCTTAAAGAGAATCTGTATTCTAAAATTCTTACAACAAAAAGCATACCATTCTATTCATTATGTTCTCCTGGGCCCCTCTGTGCTGTTTCTGCCTCTCTCTGCTGCAAACCTGGCTTGTAATTGCCAGTTTTAGGCAGTGTTTACAAACAAACTAACCAGCTTGTGATAGGCTCACATAAGCAGAGTGTGTGAGTCATACAGAGCCTGCAGGGCGCCTGGAGAGGGTGTGTATAGCTTCTATCCAATCACAAGCAGCCCTGCACATTCCAGTCTGAGTGTCTCAGCCCGACAGAGGAGAGAAGATTAGATCATATAACAGAGATAATACAGTCACTGTGCAAGTAGGAAAGGCTGCAGTAAGCCAGACCACAGTAGAACAGGCATAGAAACATATAGGATAGAAGAAATAAGGATGAAAATTTTGTTACAGAGTCTCTTTAAGAAATGTGTTTAACGCAAAATCTCCTAGCTAGGATAGCAAACATATTGAACATGCACATTTTGCCCAGACTTGTATATGTCTTTCAAGTAGAGATGGACCGAACCTCTTATTTTTGGTTCGCAAACTTCCACAAAAGTTCGGTTCGCGCGAACTTTTGCGAACCGCAATAGACTACAATGGGGAGGCGAACTCTGTAAACTAGAAAAATGTATGCTGGCCACAAAAGTGATGGAAAAAATGTTTCAAGGGGTCTAACACCCGGAGGGGGGCATGGCAGAGTGGGATAGGCGCCAAAAGTCCCGGGTAAAAATCTGGATTGGACGCAAAGCAGTGTTTTAAAGGCAGAAATCACATTGAATGCTAAATTGCAGGCCTAAAGTGCTTTAAAACATCTTGTATGTGTATACATCCATCAGGGAGTGTAATTAGAGTACTGCTTCATACTGACACATAGAGTTGGGCCGAACCTCCGATTTTAGGTTCGCGAACCCTGTTCGCGAACTTCCGCAAAAGGTTCGGTTCGCGAAAAAGTTCGCGAACCGCAAAAGACTTCAATGGGGAGGCGAACTTTCAAAGTTTTAAAACATTCTATCAGCTGGAAAAATGATAGAAAACATGTTTCAAAAGCTCTAATACCTGGAGCCACACCTAATTGAGTGAAATACACATCATTGCTGGAGGACCCACCCTCCCTCCCTCCCTCCTCCAAGCAAGGTCCTTTATACCATTTGCCTACCTACACTAATTAGTTATGGGACAGCTGCTACACACTCTGCTAGGGAGATTTTATCCTCCCTCCTCCCTTTCTCCCCTTCTCCCCTCCTCCCTTTCTCCCCTTCTCCCCTTCTCCCCTTCTACCTATTCCCTCCTCCCTCCTACCGGAGGGAGGAGGGTCTCTTCTGCCAGGGAATTATACTATTTTAAAAACCAGTATACATCATACCATAGCTGGGAATACATACATGAGTATACATCATACCATAGCTGGGGATACATACATGAGTATACATCATACCATAGCTGGGAATCGAACCCAGATCTCACTGTGTGGTGGGCACGTCACCCTAAGCACTGTACCACTACAGAAGTAAGTGAAGCTTGCCTAAAATTTAACATTTATGCTCAATGCAATAGAACCATTAGGTTGCTTAAAGGAGAACTGTAGTGAGAGGTATATGGAGGCTGCCATATTGATTTCCTTTTAAGCTATACCAGTTGCCTGGCAGCCCTGCTGATCTATTTGGCTGCAGTAGTGTGAATCACACCAGAAACAAGCATGCAGCTAATCTTGTCAGATCTTACAAAAATGTCAAACACCAGATCATACCATAGAGGGGGGAGGAGGGGGGAGGAGGGGGGAGGAGGAGGGAGGGGGGAGGAGGGAGGCCAATTAAAATCTCCCTAGCAGAGTGTGTAGCAGCTGTCCCATAACTAATTAGTGTAGGCAGACAACTGAGTCAAATGGTATAAAAGGACCTAGCTTGAAGGGAGGGTGGGTGGGGTCTTTAGCACTGAAAGCAGTGTGTTTCACAATAACATGTCTGCTGACAGTAACATGGAGGCGAAAAATTTTGCTCAATACAGCTTTATGGGGCGAATCGAACTTCCGCAAAAGTTCGCCTGATGCAGGCGAACGCGAACCCCCAAAGTTCGCCTGGAACCGTTCGCCGGCGAACCGTTCGGCCCATCTCTACTGACACACCAAACTCACTGTGTAACGCACAGCAAACAGCTGTTTGTGTAGTGACGGCCATGCTGGACTGGTGCGCACCATTTTCTGTGAGATACATTTGTCAGCTTTCCCAAATTCAAAGCAGAAATGATATTACTGCCGTTGTCACACAGAATGTTGCCGATCTCCAGCTGGTGCAGAGTCAGCCACTAATCCACCTGTTTGTTAAGAGCAGTCAGGAGAGCTGCTCCAGTGTGACTCTCCACTTTGAGACAAGATATGTCTAAGATGGCGTGACACCGTCGTACCTGGCATGCAGCATAGGCCCTGGGGAGATGAGGCTGTGTAGCTGGAGAGGAGATCACAGCACCAGTAGAGTTGAACTGCCACTCAGCCAAGGAGGAGGAGGATGACGACAGCGAAGAGGATGTAGCAGGAGGAGAGGAGGTGGCAGGAGGCCTGCCTGCAAGCCGTGGAGGTGTCACAAGTTGGTCCGCTGCACAGCCATGTACTCCCTGCTTGCCATCGGTCACCAGGTTCACCCAATGGGCTGTGTAAGTAATGTACCTGCCCTGAACGTGCTTGGCTGACCAGGCATCCGTGGTCAGGTGGACCCTTGACCCAACGCTGTGTGCCAGAGATGACACCACTTGCCTCTCCACTTCATGGTACAGTTTGGGTATCGCCTTTTTAGAGAAATAATTGTGGTCTGGCATCTTCCACTGTGGTGTCCCAATGGCCACAAATTTACAGAAGGCCTCAGAGTCCACCAGCTGGTTTGGCAACAGCTGGCGAGCTAACAGTTCCGCCAAGCCAGCTGTCAGATGCCGGGCAAGGGGCTGACTGGCAGAAATTGGCTTCTTCCGCTCAAAGATTTCTTTCACAGACACCTGGCTGCTGTGGGCAGAGGAGCAGGAACCGCTCAAGGTCAGAGGCGGAGTGGAGGAGGGTGGCTGTGAAGGTGCAAGGGAGAAAGCGGCTGAAGATGATGAACCTGAAGGAGAAAGAGTAGAAGGAGGGTGGCTTTTCTTTTGTGTGCTGCTTTTGCTCAGGTGCTTTTCCCATTGCAGTTTGTGCCTTTTCTCCATGTGCCTTCATAAGGCACTTGTCCCTACGTGGGTGTTCGCCTTTCCACGGCTCAATTTTTGGAGGCAGAGAGAACAGATGGCATTGCTCCGATCTGAGGCAGACACATTAAAAATTTTTGAAACCGCTGAGCCCCCCTGGGGTGAAGGCACTAAGGTGGCATCAGCAGCTGACGTTGAAGGGCATGTTGGCTGGCTGTACATAGGTGGCCATACATGGTGCTGGACACTGCCCCCAGCTGTTTCTGATGACGAGCTCCCCCTGCTTCCTTCAGGACGTCTCCTCGTACTCCTCTATGACTCCCCCTCTGAACTCTCCCCCTGTTCATCTCCTCTATAGGGAACATACGGGGCATCCGTATCATCGTCATCATCAAAATCATCCTGCCCAGCTTTGCTTGCCTCAGACACCTCCAAAACTGCACCAACGGCAGGTACTTCATCATCATCCTCCTCACATGTTATGTCCATAGTGTCGCCCAACTCAGACATATGAGGTGGTGTAACTTGCTTAGTGTCTTCATCTGGTTGTAACAATAATGGCTGTGCACCAGTGACAGTGAACTGTCAAATGTAGTGGATGTGGTACTTGGAGTAGTGTTGGTGGCTGCGGAAGATGAGGTGTTCTGTGTTAAATAGTCAACCACGTCCTGACAATCTTGGAAGTTGATGGGACGTGCCTGTAACGATTGTGGAATTCTCTCCGTGATCAGCGCACAAGACGTGCGCTGACACTGCGGAAATCCTCCACAAGCGTATAATTTGCGGGAACCCAGCAAAAGGTGCGATGCACCTGTAGAGGGAAATTCCTGTCGACAGGGGGAACTGTGGAGTGCAGAGGAACGGCTCCTCTGCCCTGCCACACACGCCAGACAGGAATTGTACGAAGGGCAGAAACGCAGGGAAAGATAGCCCTGAAAGGGAGAGATCAAAGTGACAGAGGGTATGTGTGTTCACCAAACTAGTCGCCACCCTGCGATGATGAACACCCAACCAGGAAGACAAAGCGAGAAGGCAATCGCCAGAGATGGCGATTGCTAACAGAGACACAAGACCGAATAAGCACAGATGAGGAATGTATGTTTGTCCACCAATCTAGCCGCCACCTGCGACGGTGGACACACAACAGAAGAAACCAAGTGAGAACGCAATCGCAAGAGAAGCGATTGCGGTAGAGAATGAGCACAGGGACAGATTGTATGTGTGTGCACCAAACTAGTCGCCAACCCGCGATGGTGCATACACAACAGCAGATATGAAGTAGGAACGCAATCGCGAGAGAGGCGATTGCCAGAGGTGACACAAGGCTACAGCAAGGCAGAGCACGAGAGTAGCAAAGGCACAGCAATCACACAATGAGGAGATACGGAAAATAACAAACGCTAGCTAAACGCGAACACCGCACTCATTCGCAACAGTGCACGCGTTTATGCGCGGTCTCCATGTGATAAGCACAATAGAGACAAGCACGCCTAACTAACCACTGACAGACAAACATGAAACAGAGGACACGAGCGCTTGCTTAACGGTTACCTCACCGAGCCTCCAGCAAGCGTTCGTAGCAGACATAACAGACACACGAAAACAGGAAATGGCGAGAGATAGGATCCACAGCACCAGCGAAAGAGGTTAGTGCGATCCAGGGAGACAGAAGGATCCACAGCACTAGCGCAAGGCGAGTGCGATCCAGGCAGACAGAACAGAAGGATCCACAGCACTAGCGCAAGAGGCTAGTGCGATCCAGGAAGACAGAACAGAAGGGGCTACCAGTAACAACCGCTGTTCAGGTTAGCACCCAGACACACAGAACGATCTCCTGCCGACCACCGCTGGGACAGGACAATCACAACAGACAAACAAAACAGCTAAGCAATCCTAACTGCACTAGGGAAACCTGCCTAGTGCAGTCCCAGGAATTACTCTAAGCTAATCTTCAAACAATGAGCAAGGCTGATACTCCAGGCGTGTTACACAGGACTAAATCCATATGACCAGCCCAGGTCTGTGATATCACATAGTATTTATAGAGCAAGCCTACAAAGGATGTGGCTAGGCAATCTGCATGACAAACATATGCAAATTCCTCAGCAGCAAGCTGCAATACTGACAAAAGGTCTCTCTTCCAGAGACCTGCAGAATGCAGACCTGAACAGTGGTCAAAAGGCTGCCTGCCTGCGCAGGCAGCCCAGCGGATCCTCACAGTGCCTTCTTCTGAGCACTGTACTTTGGTCGAGGGCCGCAAGATATCACATCACCATGACCTCGCACAGACCTGCCGGGTGGCCTTCCTCTGGGTCTGCCTCTACCTCTGCCTCTACCTGTTTTGTCCGTTTTGTCCATAACGGGGGGATGAAGTGAAAGGTATGCACTGACTTGAGTAATACAATGTGCAGTCACACAGGTGCAGTTAACAGGTATGCACCGAGTGGTATATCACACTGAGTGCACTCACAAAGGTAGGTGGGTGCACTGAACACAACAGGTAGGTATATGCAGTGATGGGTATTACAAATGTGCACCTGTCACACACACACACACACACACACACACACACACACACACACACACACACACACACACACACAGGTACCGAGCAGGTACAGTGACACTGCGTGTGCTCACGTAGGTAGGTGGGTGCACTGAACACAACAGGTAGGTATATGCAGTGATGGGTATTACAATGTGCACCTGTCACAGACAGACAGGTATCCCAGTAGTTAGCTAGACATAGGTAGGTGTCCCAGTAGTTAGCTAGGCATAGGTAGGTGTTCCCGTATAGGTAGGTGGGTGCCCCAGTAGTTAGCTAGGCATAGGTAGGTGTTCCCATATAGGTAGGTGGGTGCCCAAGTAGTTAGCTAGGCATAGGTAGGTGTTCCGTATAGGTAGGTAGGTGCACCAGTAGTTAGCTAGGCATAGGTAGGTTTTCCCGTATAGGTAGGTGGGTGCCCCAGTAGTTATCTAGGCATAGGTAGGTGTTCCAGTATAGGTAGGTAGGTCCCCCAGTAGTTAGCTAGGCATAGGTAGGTGTTCCCGTATAGGTAGGTGGGTGCCCCAGTAGTTAGCTAGGGATAGGTAGGTGTTCCTGTATAGGTAGGTGGGTGCCCCAGTAGTTAGCTAGGCATAGGTAAGTGTCCCAGTATAGATAGTTAGACAGGGCTTGGCACAGTATAGCGATTACCAAGGTCCAGCTGCAACAGATAGGGCTGTATAACGCAGTGTCAGTGGGCAACACAACAAAAAAAAATAGATCACAAGAACAAGATTAGCTCTCTAAAGAGCTGTTGTGGGGTGCTATTTTAGCAATCAGCAAGGAGCAAGCTAACAAACCTACAAGAGCCTAACTAAGCTTTCCCTATGAGAGAGTCTACAGCATCTGTCCCTTCTCTATTTACTGCAGGCACATGAGTGAGTCCAAAGCCTGACATTGCCTGCCTTTTATAAGGGGGGTGAGGCTCCAGGAGAGAGTGTAGCCTGATTGTCTACAATGTGCCTGCTGACTGTGATGTAGAGGTTCAAAGTTGACCCTAATGGTGCATTATGGGGGCGAACCGAACTTCAGCAAAAGTTTGCAGTTCTCCGCGAACGCGAACCACCGGAAGTTCGCCGGGAACCGTTCAGGCCATCTCTAGTCACACACAGACAGGTACCGGACAAGCACAGTGACACTGTGTGCGCTCACGTAGGTAGGTGGGTGCACAGTGAACAACATGTAGGTATCTGCAATGATAGGTATTGCAATGTGCACCTGTCACACACAGACAGGTACTGGACAGGTACAGTGACACTGTGTGTGCTCACGTAGGTGGATGGGTGCACAGTGAACAACAGGTAGGAATATGCAGTTATGGGTAATGTGCACACACAGGTAGTCATTGAATGTGCTGGGCCTGGTAGTGTCACACGGAAGCGGGAAAAAAGGGCGCAGGCAGCTAGTGGACAAAAAGGGCGCCGCCATTCACTCTCATAATAAATACCGTTTAATGGGCGCCGAGCAGGAAAAAAGGGCGCCGGAGTTAAATAACGTTTACAAACGGCGCCCGGAGATTTTTAATGATTTATAACTGTGCTTGTGGTGATTTAAGTTTATAAAATGCACCCGTGCCGAATTAACGTTTTTATATTTAACTAATTAAAACATTATTTAAAGTTTTATCCTTTACTGTTTGTAAAACATTATTATTCACAAAATAAAGCGATCTGTACGGAACGTAAATTGCAATATATTTTTTGCAGCCACAATTACTAAAACATTATTATCCACATAATAAAGCGATCAGTAAGGGGGGTGGTTAGGGTTAGGCACCACCAGGGGGTCTTAGGTTTAGGCACCACCAGGGGGGTCTTAGGTTTAGGCACCACCAGGGGGGTCTTAGGTTTAGGCACCACCAGGGGGGTCTTAGGGTTAGGCACCACCAGGGGGGTCTTAGGGTTAGGCACCACCAGGGGGGTCTTAGGGTTAGGCACCACCAGGGGGGTCTAGGGGTTAGGGGTTAGGGATAGGTACAGGGAGGGTTCTGTGTGAGAGTAGGCTTATATATTATATTATAGTTTTAGTAAAATTTTAGTAATACTTACTAATGTTTTACAACACTTATTACGAACGTAGTTATATTTATATCATCGTTATAAAGAATATTTTTAGATTTTATTATAAGAACAAACCATAAATGAAGGTTATTCACAATAATATACAATTATAACAATTAAACATATATTATTTTTTTTTAATAAACATAATTATAAGTTTAACTTTTGAAACAGGGAAGATTAACGTTTTCACAATTGCCGATTTCATAAACATTATTTAATGATTTATAATTTTGTAAAACATTATTTGTAAACGAAATATAGCACACTATTTTTGTAAACGCTATTAATGATTAATTATTAATTAGCGTTTACACCCCGCGCCCTTTTTGTCCGGGCGCCCTTTTTGTACGTACGCGTGTCACACACAGTAGGAATTACCAAGGCTGTCTATGCAACACAAGTGTCAGTGGGACACACACACACAAAAAAGATCACAAGAACAAGATTAGCTCTCAAAAGAGCTGTTGTGGGGTGCTTTTTTAGCAATAAGAATCAGCAAGGAGCAAGTTAAGAAGCCTACAAAAGCCCAACTAAGCTTCCCCTATGAGAGTCTGCAGCAGCTTTCCCTTCTCTAAATAATGCAGGCACACGAGTGAGTCCAAAGCCTGACGCTGCCTGCCTTTTATAAGGGGGGGGGGAGTGGCTCCAGGAGGGAGTGTAGCCTGATTGGCTACAATGTGCCTGCTGACTGTGATGTAGAGGGTCAAAGTTGACCCTCGTGATGCACTATGGGTCTGGAAAAGTTTGCGGTTCTCCGCGATCATGAACCACAGAATTTCGCCGGGAACCGTTTGCCGGCGAACCGTTCGGGCCATCTCTACTTTCAAGCAGATAAATGCCCACAAAGAATTCTTCCAGATATTCAACAGTTCAATTATCAGATTCCTATGGGGAGGTAAAAAATCCTGTAGCAACCTTCATTTACTTATTAGAGCCAAAGAAGAGGGGGGTCTAGGTGTCGGAAAATATACTACATTGCAGCTCAACTCGTATTGATCTTAGATCTCTTCCATAGCAGTGACCAAAAGCATTGGGCATCTCTGAAAACGGTGGACTCCCCTATCAACCCAAAATCATGCATATGGACCCTGAAACATTTTAGACCTGCATCTGACTCCCTCCCATTTTTAATGAAAGAGCTTCTTCTAGGATGGTAAGGCCTCTATACAACCTCTCCACTATACCAAGCCCACTAAAACACGTCCTAGATAACACATTTTGGCCCTTACATGAATGCCCCTCATTTTTGGCAGAAATAGAAAGGATTGGCCACAGATTAGGCATTACCTACGGGGAAGAGCACTGGCTCTACCTGAGAATTGGTTCAAGGAAGGAGAGACCATTCCTCCCCCCAACTCGTTTGCAATGATACAATTCTAAAAGTTCTTCAGAGAAATAGCTAAGTTAGGCAACATTCATAGAGATCTAACTTTTTTTGAATGACTATAATCCTTACAAAAAAGACCCGAACCATATGATATCCATAGTCCATACTGATTAGCCTAACTGGGGAAACCAATATTAGTAACATTTAAAATTGCTGGCACAGGGAGTTAGGCAAGATCCTAGATCCAGAAGATTGCGAGAAATCTTTTATCCTCTCCCACAAATCAGCAGCTCTCCCTTCTCTAATTCCATTCTCTAGCACAAGAGAGGAATTAAAATATTTTCTCCAGATGGTACAGGGATCCAGTGACAATCCATAAATATGATCCCCAAACACCTGAAACTTGTTGGCGCTGCAACCAAAGCCCAGGCACTTTCTTCCACATATGGTAGATGTGCAGTGCCATCAAGCCCTTCCGGGAAAAAAATGTTCAAATTACATTCTATGCTATACCTATCCATAATACCTTGTACACCTGAAATAGCACTCATCAGTCCTGCCAGGATCCCTTAAAAAGGCCAACAAATCCATATTCAGGTTCATCGTGATATGTGCTAGATTTCTGGTTGCCAGACTTTGAAAAAATACTAGATTTTCCTCTGTTTTGGAGCCCAAAACAAACAGGAAGTTTGGCTCAAAGATGAGCAGTATGGATCGAATTCTGAAAATCTGATCATGCTAACAGCTTCTGTAATGATGCCTGAACCTTTTAAACTTGATAAATATCTCTAGATACAGCCTCATATGGTGTTTTTGATTGTCTAATTTGACTGTATGATGATCAACAAAGTGAAGTTACTTTTTAGTGGAAAGGTATACATTCTGTTCTCCCCCTTGCCACGTTACCTACCCTCCCCTCCTCTTCCCCTTTCCCCCAGTCCTGTCTCCCTCTTGCTATACCCTTTTCTGACAAAATCTGAGATCAGCAGGTATGGTATTGTGGGTAATACCTCAATCCACTTATACTCAATGTCCAAGTAAGGACATACATGGTTATAGCATTTACAAAACCCTGTAATGCTTGGGTGTATCAAAATTTCTCTGTCCTATTGATATGCTGTATCTGTTTGTTTTTCTCAATAAAAACTTATTATTAAAAAACCGTACACATACTTTATTTTCATAGCATGAACATTTGATATGTTACACACTGTTGAAAGTTTGTTAGGATAATGCAGTCCATTATAGTGTAGAGAAAAGGAGAACATGACCATACCATGGGCAGAGAATTCACATGCAGCAACACAGTGCGATGACACCTGAAGCAGATGTGCTGGGATAGTTAACAGGCAGCTCTGTGGTAAGAGTTTAATCTGCTTTTTGACTTGTAGGCTTTGATGACTCTTACAGCATGAGGGTAATGGTACGTACACACCTGCGATAACAATCGTTCGTTAGGATTGATAGTTCCGCGACGAACGATAGTTGGCCGAGCAGAGCAGTAAATGCAAGTTAGGCAACTGAGAATGTAGCGCAGCGATTGTTATTGCAGAAACGAACGTTCAGTGAAGAATGGTTGCGTGCGCACACAGATATGACGTAATTAATGTTTTACAAAACATTTGGATTAACAGCAAGATTGATGTTTTTTGTTCGTTTTTTTTTTCAAAATTCTCGTTACCAAACACAATACACTGGAAATACATAGGTTCCAGCTATATGCGCAGTTGCGCACTACATTCTGTAACGATCGTTCTCGCACGATTGGGCTGGGAGTTTAGTTGCCCCAGTATAATAATAATAATAATGGCAGTATTTGTATAGCGCCTTTCTCCTGTCGGACTCAAAGCGCTTGCGAGGCAGCCACTAGAGCGCACTCAGTAGGCAGTAGCAGTGTTAGGGAGTCTTGCCCAATGAACTCCTTACTGAATTACTGGCTTACTGAACAGGCAGAGCCGAGTTTCGAACCCAGGTCTCCCATGTCAGAGGCAGAGCCCTTAACCAGTACACCATCCAGCCACTGCTGGTATAGCTAGTATAGTGCCCCAGTATAGCTAGTATAGTGCCCCAGTATAGCTAGTAAAGTGCCCAGTATAGCTAGTATAGTGCCCCAGTATGGCTAGTATAGGGCCCAGTATAGCTAGTGTAGCGCCCAGTATAGCTAGTGTAGTGCCCAGTATAGCTAGTATAGTGCCCCAGTATGGCTAGTATAGTGCCCCAGTATAGTCCAAGTATGGGTAGGTAGTGCCCCAGTATAGCTAGTATAGTGCCCAGTATAGCTAGTATAGTGCCCCAGTATGGCTAGTATAGTGCCCAGTATAGCTATTATAGTGCCCCAGTATGGCTAGTATAGTCCCAGTATGGGTAGGTAGTGCCCCAGTATAGCTATTATAGTGCCCCAGTATGGCTAGTATAGTCCCAGTATGGGTAGGTAGTGCCCCAGTATAGCTAGTATAGTGCCCAGTATAGCTAGTATAGCCCCAGCATAGCTATTATAGCCCCAGTATAGCTAGTATAGTCCCAGTATAGCTAGTATAGTGTCCAGTATAGCTAGTATAGTGCCCAGTATAGCTAGTATAGTGCCCAGTATAGTCCAAGTATAGCTAGTATAGTGCCCCAGTATAGCTAGTATAGTCCCAGTATAGCTAGTAAAGTGCCCAGTATAGCTAGTATAGAGCCCAGTATGGCTAGTATAGTGCCCAGTATAGCTAGTATAATGCCCCAGTATGGCTAGTATAGTGCCTAGTATATAGCTAGTATAGTGCCCATTATATCGCTGGTATAGTGCCCAGTATATAGCTAGTATAGTGCCCAGTATATAGCTAGTAGTGCCCAGTATATAGCTAGTATAGTGCCCAGTATATAGCTAGTATAATGCCCAGTATATAGCTGGTATAGTGCCCAGTGTATAGCTAGTATAGTGCCCAGTATATAGCTAGTATAGTGCCCAGGATATAGCTAGTAGTGCCCAGTATATAGCTAGTATAGTGGCCAGTATATAGCTAGTATAGTGCCCAGTATATAGCTGGTATAGTTCCCAGTATATAGCTAGTATAGTGCCCTAGTATGGGTAGGTAGTGCCCCCCGCGGCCGCCGCTCCTCTTACCTTATGAGCGGGTGGCCGCTTCCTTCCCTATATTCCCACAGCCGCTCTCCTCTTATTAGCATCTGGTATTGTAGCATCGCGTATTGCGCCTGCTGTAAGGAAGGGAAGGAAGCAGGGCAGCGGCTTCCTGTAGCGGCGATATGCATCGCCGTTACCATAGGAACCGCTGCCGTGCTTCCTTCCCTTCCTTACAGCAGTCTCAAGACGCGATGCTGTAATACCGGATGCTAATTAGAGGAGAGCGGCTGGGGGTATCTAAGAAGGGAAGCGGCCGCCCGCTCATAAGGTAAGAGGAGCGGCGGCGGTCGCCAGGGGGGGGGGGGGATGGGAGGCCAGACACGCCGCGGCCCGGTCGAAAACTGCCAACGGACCGTCAGTGGGCCACAGCCCGGTGGTTGGGGACCCCTGGTCTAAAATGTTTAAGTTTCCAATCCGAAATATGGTTTCTGATTGGAAAATCGGAGCCCCTTAATCACCATTCGGTAATCGGATTTCCGCAGTAATTTTAGCCCAATCACAGAACACGGAAGCATTGGACAAATCATCCAAAAAGCTTAAGTAGTTAAAGCAAGCCTGAAAAAAAAAAAAAAAAAAAACACAAAAAAACCCCTTATGATATAATGTATTGTATGTGTAGTATGGATAAGGAATAGAACATCAGTAGCAAACAAAAGAGTTTAATACTATCATTCTGTCATAGTTTCAATTTGTATTTTAAACTATAAAACAAAGAAGAAATATTGACTCTTAGAACTTTCTTGCAGTAAAGCTTTATCTCAAGCTGTTTGTCAGGGCTGGTGCTCTCCAAGAACACTTCTAAACGCTTTTAAAACGGCTAGCGCTCTAAAAAGCACTTGGATCATGTGTTTGCATGAGCTTGTTCACACCAGAGCAATGTGACTCTTTTCCCAAATGCAAACACGGGTCCTGCAGAATTTTGGGGGCAATTGCACCTCAATGTACAATATAGGAAAAGTTGAAAAATTACTTTAAAAAGAGCTGAACGGAGCAATTTTTAAAAGTGTTTTTTGCCCACAGCTGTTCACTTCCATATCAAAGTTTACAAGAACTGCAAAAATCACTACCATATCAAATCCTACAAAATCGCTAGTCATACAGTAAATAGAAATCTCTAGCCACATACCCAGAATCACTACTGTAAATCGCTATAAACATTTCTGAGCATTTGCGATTACGCCTATCGCTTTTTTGTTGTGCACTAGGTCTCACTATTTTTCGCTGTTTAAGTGCTTCAGAAAACAGGACTGTATTCAACCCAGTTGGTCGAAGAGTTTAGAGAAGCTCTATTGCATAGATAACAACTGAAGTTTAACTCTTTCTGCACTGGAAACAATATGAGACTCTTCTTTGCTACTAATGTTCTATTTATTAGCTGTACTACACATACAATTCACTATATCATACGTTTATTTTCACTTCAGGCTTGGCTTTAAATCTCACTGGAGCCGGCAAAAATCCATAGGATAGCCTACTGTGCTGAAGAATGATTTTTTTTATGGCAAACTACAGCAATCTTTTTCAGTCATTGCTACTGCTCCATTAATGGCAAAAAAAAGCCATTTTCCTTCCAGCTGCTACAGACATTTCCGGCTTCCATCAATTCTACCTTGTTTCCAAAATGAACCTTTTTTTATCAGTTTTCTCAACTACTATAAACTCACACGTCATGACCCGAATGTCGGACATGTCATTTCCAATACCTGCTTCTACACAACAATTTCTAAACCCTCAAGAAGCAGAAACATCTCATCTTAATTGTCTACAGCAGTGACAAGTCATGCGTCTTCAATTCCCTTAACTACCCTTAAAGCAAACACTATGTAGGTCAAACAGAATATTTTTTATATTTGGGGCAAGTACAATTAAATGCTTTACTACTGTCCTGCAAAAAAATAATTGATCATTTGGAGAAAATATTTGTGTGATTTGCCTAGAAGTTTGGACTAAAATTTCAGAAGTCATCTTCCAGAACCTCTCTTATTTGGTATGTTTCAATACAGTCTCTACAAAGAGCAACAGATTGAGGGTTGGCATATAAAGCTACTGCCTCAGGCCCCATTCTCAGCACGCAACATGCTGCTGCTCAAGTAATCCTATTGGATTATTCTCATTGCAGTGATTGCAGCACACAGGGGGGTTGCTAGCCACAAAGGTCAGTGGCACATGCCCCGGATGTCCCCCATGCAGAGTAGAGCCACCACAGCACCCAGCAAGGCACCACACAGTACCCAGCATTCCCACAGAGGCACCACAACACCCAACATGGCACCACAGCACCCAGCATGGCATTACAGCATTCAGCAAGCCCCATAGAGGCACCATAGCACCCAGAATAGCACAAGATCAGACAGCAATGGTAGGTATGCTGGGTGCTATGGTGCCTCTATGTTGGCATATTGGGCATTAGAGATGGCCCGAACCTCTGGTTTTCGGTTCGTGAACTTCCGTGAACCGCAATAGACTTCAATGGGGAGGCGAACTTGGAAAACTAGAAAAATTTATGGTGGCCACAAAAGTGAAGGAAAAGATATTTCAAGGGGTCTAACACCTGGAGGGGGGCATGGCGGAGTGGGATAGATGCCAAAAGTCCCGGGGAAAAATCTGGATTGGAAGCAAAGCAGCATTTTAAGGGCAGAAATCACATTGAATGCTAAATTGCAGGCCTAAAGTGCTTTAACTTTCCTGGCGGTAACCCCGAACGTAGTTCGGGGTAAGCTGCGCAGGAGGTTTTCTCAGGCCCTGCTGGGCCGATTTGACAATTTTTTTTTTTGCTGAACGCAGCTAGCACTTTGCTAGCTGCGTCAGCACTTCGATCGCCGCCGCCCCGCGCTCGATCGCCGCTATCCGCGTCGCAACACAGCCCCCCCCTAGACCTTTGCGCTGCCTGGCCTATCAGCGCCAGGCAGCGGCAAGGGGTGGATCGGGACTCCCTTAGACGTCACGACGTCCATGACGTCGGTGACGTCATCCCGCCCCGTCGCCATGGCGACGGGGGAAGCCCTCCAGGAAATCCCGTTCTTTGAACGGGATTTCCTGATCGCCTATCGCCGGAGGCTCGCCCTAGGCTCGCTACATGATTTTTAAAAAAAAAATAAATAAAAAAAACGGCTGCGCTGCCCCCTGGCGGTTTTTAATATACCGCCAGGAGGGTTAAAACATCTTGCATGTGTATACATCAATCAAGGAGTGTAATTAGAGTACTGCTTCACACTGACACACCAAACTCACTGTGTAAAGCACCGCAAACAGCTGTTTGCGTAGTGACGGCCATGCTGGACTGGTGCGCACCATGGCCAGAGTGCAGGCCGTCGCAGTTTTCAAGCCCATATGGTCGCCGGGCTGTGGTAGCTCAACGATAGAACAACAGTGACTGTCCAGCTGATCAAATTTGGTCTGTCCACAATGAAGCAACAACCTTATTATCTTTGGTGTGCCACCTCCCCCGAGACACTCATATAGCCGGCGGTCATTGCTTCATTGTGATACGCAAGCCCCTTCACTGCGGCAAGGTAATGATCACGAAGGGGACTGGGCACATGTACATGCCTTTTGTTTTGTTGTTGCAGCTGCAGTGCAGCCAGAAAAATTAGGCAGGCATGTACACGCACCAGAAAAACTATTATAGCGGCCGCTCCTAGCAGCAGCCTTAAAAGTTCAGGAAGCCGCCTGGAGTCCTGGACCCTGTTGGTGGTGGCGGAGAAGGCAGTCAAGCGGCCTGCGGGCAGAGGTGCTGTGTGGGGAGTGACTAAAGGGGCAAACACACATCAGACTATAGTCTTTGGAAAATGAAAGATCACAGACCTATCTTACCACCCTTCATGTAGTATGAGAACATTTCTACACAGTCTATTCTATGGAGCTGAACTCCCCATCAGAAAAAAATCTTTGCTAGATGCTGCACACACAGATGCTGTACAGACACAAAAGATCAGTATCTGCAACAGATCTGTTCCTGCCAAAGATCCGTTCTTGCAAATTGTACTTTGTGCAGGAGTCATCAGGGATCTTAAAGATCCGATCCACCATGACAGTCGTTATTGCCGTGCGATGCGACTTTCGTGTGGTTGTGCGCCTGTACCCACGTCGTGATATTGTGGAAATTACTGCACATAGGGCTCTATCCATAACATTTTTGCGGTAAAAAAATCTTGGAGGGAAAATACCGCATCAGTATTTTAGACTTTTGTGTTCTAATTCATAAAAATGTTTACACTTGCGATAAAAGGTCAGGGAATTCCTAAACTAAACTGGTGGTGCTGCCTGAGTTGATACATTTTCTCTGTGCAGAGACAGAGTTACAATAAACGAGGGAGCCCCAGCTTCCCTTTAGATGTGCATTTTTTTTTAAACTGCCTCTCCTTGCCCTGATTCTGCGCTGAATCTGTGTAATAGTCTTTCTAAGCTATTTAATTGCCACAGCTTAGAACTTCAAGAAATGTTACACATGCAGGCTTTCTGATGTGAAATTTATCTGAAAACAGGTACCCAAGAGGTTAAAAAACACAACCTGGGTATTCCGGAAAGCCTTTTTTGTTCCCTCCTCTCTGCTGCTGCCTGGGAGATCTGTCCCCATTAGCTTGGCTTTTATCTGCATCCTTATCGCCTTTATTCTCCGTCCCAATTCCGCCTGCTCTAATGTTTATGAATTGACATTAGTGACATGTATTGAGATAATCACCACACAAGGCGGTAATTTCCTGCACTGCTCAGGAATGTCAGCTTTTCATGCGGTAACAGCTTTTATGAATGGACACTTTGCTAAATGGTCGGTAAAGTCAGCTGTTTTGAGCATTACCGCATGCGGGAATGCTTTATGAATAGAGGCCAAAGGTTTTTTTGTTTTGCTTTTTTTTTTTTTTTTTTGCCTAATCAAGCAGCTGTAGCTCTCACTTTTTCTGCAACTTCACCAATTAAGGCCTCTTTTCCACGGACTGTTGATAGGCAGTGAAATGCCTCTCAAAGGGCTCTATTCTCGATGGCTTCCCGCATGCGGTAAAGTACATGCGGGAAGTTTGCGACCAAAACATCGGCAAGTTCACATTCACAAAGGTTTCCGTATGTTTTCTCTGCATGTGGAAAAAGTGCGGTAAAAGTGCGGGATTCATGCGGAAAAATTTCCGCAAAAGTCGGTATTTTCTGGCAAAAAAAATCAATTCTCAAAACTGTTCAGGCGCATCATTTCGTCATTATTTACCGATTATTTATCACCTGCAAGTAGTAGGTGATATATTCTGCATCCCATTGACTTTAATGAAGTCTGGAGGCTTATGGGCTGTGCTTGCTGGACTTTAACATTTTTTTTTTAAAACACTTTTTCATGCGACCTTTTTACCACATGATTTGCACATGAATAATGGCTGTTTCCGCATCTTTTTTCCCGCATGCGGATAACATGCGGAAAATATTAGTGAATGTGGAAAGAATGCGGAGTTTTCCGCTGGCGGAAAATTTTCGGTAAAATTTTTCGGTGTTTAGTCATCTTTGTGAATAGAGCCCAATCTCTCACAACAAAAAAGGCCTGAACACGGTAGGACATTTTCCAGACTTGCTCCAGTTCGCTTTGCTCTAGTAAACAGTATGTTTTGTTTTTGTTTTGTTTTTACTGGCAGCAAGCATTTTCACACTTTCAGGCCTCATTCACATCATTCAGCACAGATGGCTGTGCGATCGGAACGCAACATGTACAATCGCACACCATTTTCGCTTTTTTATTTTTTTAGAACGCTCAGACAATGCTCATGGTCAGAAAAGTGCTCAGAAAACGCTCACAGTGTGGCTCAGGCCTTACTTGAAGGCTAGATTCACAGTGGGATGTTGCGGTTTGATGCGACGTTAAAGTCGCAACGCAAACTTACAACGCAATGCGCCCAAAAAGTCACAACGCAGCGTTACCATTGCATACAGCAGATACAGTAGAGCATACAGGCAATGGAAAGTATGCTTCCAAGTCATTACTGAGGATTTGGAAACAGTCTAACGCAGGTAATAACGTGTATACCGCACTGCATGCAGTACTTTCACTTAACGTGCAGTGTTAGACACCAACGCAACGTGTGCACTGTGAACGGCGCATTGATTTTACTTTGCAGTGCGCTATTCTGCATTACATTTTGTTTAAACGTGCAACTTTAATGTCCCACTGTGAACTTAACTGAACTCTTTAGGAGTTTACTGTACAGTGCTTCTGATTAGTGATTCGTGTGGGTGTTTTAAAATAAAGGTTTATTATACTTACCAGGTGTCCAACTTCCATCCATAGCCCCTCCTTCTAAAGGAAGAGGATAAGAAAAGCGTCTGTGACCTCTTACCTTTAGGGGTAGAGCTACAGACAGAGGCAGGAAATCCAGACACTTGGTGGGTATAATTTTATAATTTTTGTTGTTGTTGTTTGTTTGTTTGTTTTTCAATTTGGCCCCCCAAAGTGCTACCAACTCGCTTTGCAAAAGTGATTTTGCAGTGCTTATATATTTAGCATTGATTGCAAACCTGCTCAAACTGCTACATGTGTCCTGCCATTGTGATTACCCCTAATCGCAATCGCACCGTTGGGTTCCCCTCCACTCACTTTCATTGGCAAATTATTTTTTGGAATCGCCAGCAATCCAAAAAAGCTGATAAAAACAACTTAGTGTCTCCTGGCCCTAAGAGCTTTTTCTAAGCCCTTTGAGATTTTAAAAATTCTTGTTAATGTTATCCTATGTGTGAGTTCTCACTGGAACGCTGTGATTTTATAAAAATCCCCCAAAGCATTGCATTAGCATGAGCTTTTTTAAAAATAACTAGTGCTTAAAAAACTCTTGTAGTATGAACAAGCCTGCCGGGTCTTCTCAGCGTTCAGGAATTGCAATTGCACTAGGAATTGCTGTACACAACGCTGCAGTGATTTTAAAGTGCTGCAGCAATTCCTAGTGAGTTCCTGGCCTTTTAGTTTGAGCACCAGCCCTTACTGTATGCATTGAATTACATGCATAACACAGTGCAACTTTCCCTTCAGTTGCATCCTGTTTTTAGAGGATGTGCAATACAATGTCCTAATGTGCAAGTAGCCTAAGCATAGGTTAAGGATTTGTATAGAGCATCAAGACATTAGATTTCACGGTGATGCATTTACACCCAGCCAGTTTCACCAATGTAGAATTTGTTAGGACTAGGAAACGGCACTACTTCTGATATTGCAACTGGGAAGTGTCAGTCATGAACCCTATTTATTATTTCATTCGGAGGTTGAAATCATTTGAGATTCTCTTATTTGAACAGGGAATAAGTAATATCCTTTTACTAAATTCTTTGTTAAGCTCTGTAAAGCTAAACTTTTTTTTTTTTTTAATGCTCTACCCTTTCCTTAAGTACTATAAAACCAGACCTGACATTTTCAATTATTGTAAGAAGGCAAGAGACCTGCAATGGCCTCATTTAAATACTTCAGACCTGCTTCTTACAGGTCATGCAAAGCCTCCTTATCTGCAGCCTGGTATATTAATAAGAAAAGATCAAGGAGCAAAACTTTAGCTGCTTAACTTTTCAGATGCTTATGACAGAGATGTAGGTAAGCAGGTCTGGTTGGACTTTTAGGTGCCGGGTCTTCTGTACTTAACTTATTTTGTTGCAGCTTAAAGTTCTGAGAGTGCTATGGGAATGCTTTACATGCATGCTTTAAGGGCTGGGACCCACTAAGGCGATTTTAGCAGCGGGATCATCGACAATCGCCTGCGATTCCCAAAAATGCTTTGCCAATAAAAGTTAGTTGTGGAGAACCCACTAGTGCGATTGCGAATAGGGGTAATCGCAACTGCAGGACATGCAGCATTTTGAGTGCTCAATCCTGTGTATAGTAGCACTGCAAAATCACTTTGATAATCGATTTTGCAGCGATGGGGGTAGGTGAGCGTTTACTAGGAATTGAAATAAAGTTAATTATACTTACTAGGTGTTATTCCCAGCTTTCTTCCATAGCCCCGTCCCCTAGTGGAAGAGGTCACTGGCGCTTCTCTGATTGGTCTAAGAGAAGAACTTGTGACCTCTGCTTTTAGGGGCCAGGGCTATGGATGGAATCTGGACACATAAGTATAATAAGTTTATAAAAAAAAACAAAAAAAACTTGAATCTCTTATCGGAAGCACTGTACAGTTTACTGTCCGGTACGTCTAAGCGTCGGGAATCACAAGTGCAGTTGCCCTAGAAAAATGCTGCACACAGCACTGCGGCAATTTTTAAGTACTGCAGTGACTCCTAGTGGGTTACAGGCTTAGACTGGATTCACAGTGGCACATTGCATAACGCACACGTTATGAGTGTGAACTGAAGTGGTGACTGGACATAGGCATTTAATTCAAAGTTAGAATAACGTGATCAGTTACAATGCGTTACTGTGAACAGGCCCATAGAATTCTATGGGCAGTGTGTTGTTGACATTCAGAATTATTTTGTAGTGCAAATGAGCTCTGTGAACTTACCCTAAGTGTTAAAAATTTCACATCTGTATGATACAAATAGAATGTAGACAGTTGGAAGAGAAATTGGCCCATATGCAATTAATAGAGATGTCACAAACCTAGAAATTCCCATTTGCGAATGGGAAATTCCGCAAATGTTCGCAAACATGTGAACCGCCATAGACTTCAAAGGGCAAGCAAATTTTAAAACCTGCAAAGACTGTTTCTGGCCATAAAAGTGATGGAAAAGTTGTTTCCAGGGGTCTAACACCTGAACTGTTGCATGCCAGAGGGGGGTCTATGCCAAAAGTCCCACTAAAAATTAGGGAGTTGACGCAAAGTTGAGTTTTAAGAACTCACATTACATTCCTACAAATAATGCACTGGAGTGGTACTGTGCGTGCAACTTAATGTAGCAACAATATCAGTAGTCTGCAGACAGGTCTGGGTGTCAGTGGGCTGTGAAGTGTCACACACAGAGAAATGCAATAGCACTATCAGAATCCAATGAAATAAGAATGCACTGGAGCGGTACTGTGCCAGCAACTTAATGTAGCAACAGCAATAATAAAATAGAAAAAAAACGAGAGCCCAATATGGTGTAGTATGTTAAAGACAATTGGTAAGTGGTTTAGTGAGAGAATTTATACTCACAAACATGGGTTACCATTCAGGCAGTCACTCAATAGGCAGGTGAGGAGATTAGACCTGTCCTCACTCAGGATTAAGAAGTCGCTCTCTGTAGTAAAGAAACAAGAAAGGGGATAGCACTCCCCTCCACCAGGAGTGGACACAGAGTATTTGTATGTAGAACAGAGGCGCCAGCAGGATAAAAGTCAATAAAATTTTTAAAAATTGCTTGGAGGAAGTGGTGGGCTTGCCTCCCAAAAGCAGACACGAGATCCTGTCTTCATATAAATCAATACATTTATTTTACGGTACCCCAAAAACATGCTGTGTATCTGACATGTGATGGATTATTAAACGACTTTCTTGCTCTACTGAGAAGCTGGTGTGCGAGCCCACTCTTCAACCTCATTACAAGCATTGGATGTCTGCTTAGCATCCAGGACTCAGCACCCAATCTTTAAAAACGGAAAGGTGTGCCGCTCCAACCCTTGTTGCGGTACCCCAAAAACAGTGCAACGCATTTTGCAGGCCCAGCCCGCTTCATCCGGCAATAAAAGTGGGGACAAAACAGAATTTCGTCAATAGCAGGTGTAACAGCAATAATGTGCACACAGCTCTGGGTGTCAGTGGGCTGTGGAGTGTCACACAAAAAAAAAACACAGGAGACTGATGTACTAGCCCTCAAAAGGGCTGTTTGGGGTGCCTTCACAGTAAGTGAGGAACAAGAACACATGCCTAGCTAATTCTTTCCCTACTTATCTGCAACAAGTCTGACCTTGCTCTCACTAACAGTCAGCAGCCAGCAAAGAAAGAATCCAATATGGCCCATGCAAATGCTTTTTAAAAAAAGGGGGTGGGGGACCAGGAGGGGTGCTAGCTGATTAGCTGTCATGTGTCTGCTGGCTGTGAGGTAAGGGGGTTAAAGTTTGGCTCCATGATGATGTATAGGGGGAGGGTCGAACGTGCCATATGTTTGCAGTTCGCCGAGAAAGCAAACAGAGGAAATTCGCTGGGAACTGTCCGCCAGTGAACTGTTCGGGCCATCTCTAGCAATTAACATTTTCTCATGAGCTTTCTCCTAGGAGATAACTTTTCATCTTCTGTACTGACTTCTGTCAGTACTTTATCAAAATGATTTTATTTTCTTGATTGCAGATGGCTTAAAAGGCATTTTATTGACAAGGTATAAAAATATAAACTTGAAGAAAACTAAGGAGAATAAGTTGCATATGGGCCCATGTCCATAATGCCAATTAACCACCAGAAAGTACTCAACATAACTTTCACCTACTTTTTGTTACATTTTTTTTTTAATTTTTGCAAAATGTTTAAAAGGGAAGTTGAAAAATGATCTCCAAGAAGAAAACTCAAGAGAAACAATTGTATTTAATAAGGGCCATCATCTTTAAAGAGAGTCTGAAGTCAGATTAAAAATGGCTTTTTAGCTTATATTCAGCAGGGGCATGTTTGTCCCGCATGTTTGTCCCGCAGCATAATGAGGGTTATGGTCGTGGATTTTGCTGCACCTGGTCGTGGCTTTTTAGCTTATATTAAGCAGGGTCAGGTTTGCTCTTCGCTGAGAGGGGCGGGGGAGAGGCGGAGATCCGCCGCTGACAAACGCGTGTGAGGCAGGGCTGCAGTTCATAGCCCTGCCTCACACGCGTTTGTCAGCGGCGGATCTCCGCCTCTCCCCCGCCCCTCTCAGCGAAGGCAGACTGACGCTGATAGACGTATGTGAGGCAGGGCTGCAGTTCATAGCCCTGCCATACACGGAAGCGCTCCCCGGAGGTAGCAGGGGGGATTTGGGGGCTACAGACCCCTCGTTATGCCGTGGGATAGTGGCGTTTTAGCAG
The DNA here is from genome assembly GCF_040937935.1 of Hyperolius riggenbachi. NCBI lineage: Eukaryota > Metazoa > Chordata > Amphibia > Anura > Hyperoliidae > Hyperolius > Hyperolius riggenbachi. The sequence goes on along the minus strand of NC_090648.1, from coordinate 294,652,935 downwards.
AGGCAAACCTGCCCTGCTTAATATAAGCTAAAAAGCCATTTTTAATCTGGTATCAGACTCTATTTAAGTCTGAAAATTCCTTTGTACATAAATCTCTTGAATGGTTGCATTGAAGAAGAATACAGCAGTGCAGCATTTCATTTCTTAAAGGCATTTAAAGCACTGTTATCTTCTATAATAAGTAAAATTTAGTGTTGTTATGCATTTCATAATTGGTGTTTTTATGGTTGGGTAATTTTAAATTTCCTCTTTTGCATTTATAAAATGGCTTGCTTTAAAAATAGAATCTGTATGTTGGACATAGTATAACATGCATATCGATATACATCAATGCTGCACTAGCACCACAGTGATCTAGTTCCCCGTGGATACCCATCTCTGCACGCAAAGTGTTGCAGGATGTTTCCAATTTAGGAACACAAAGAAAAATACAAATCAACTCCTGACAGACCTGTCAATCTGAAATGTGTCCATAGCATGAGCATGGCCACATATAGAGACTGGTTATTACATTCTATGGATGGGTCTCACTAGTGTTGGGCGAACACCTGGATGTTCGGGTTCGGGCCGAACAGGCCGAACATGGGCCAGATGTTCGGCATGTTCGGCCCGAACGCCGAACTCAATGGGAGTCAATGGGACCCCCGAACATGCCCATTTTGGGGGCCCCATGGGGTCGCAGGCATAAGGGGGGAGCATGCCCCGGTCGCGGGGGGGGGTCGGAAATTCCCCCCACCCCCTCCGCTAGCGCTCCCCCCTCTGCCCGCTTCCCCATACAAAAAGTTTGAAACAAGTTCAATAGTACCTGGGCTGGTGGCACTGGCTGGCAGTGGAGTGAGGAGGAGGAGGAGTCCGAGTAGCAGAGTGACGTTGAGGCCGGGCAGCGGGCGGTTCAGCGCTAGTACCCTTGTGGTACTTCCGCCCTTTCTCTGACCTCACGTCCTCTGCATACGAGGGTACGCATCACGCGTACCCTCGTATGCGTCATCACGCAGAGGACGTGAGGTCAGAGAAAGGGCGGAAGTACCACAAGGGTACTAGCGCTGAACCGCCCGCTGCCCGGCCTCAACGTCACTCTGCTACTCGGACTCCTCCTCCTCCTCACTCCACTGCCAGCCAGTGCCACCAGCCCAGGTACTATTGAACTTGTTTCAAACTTTTTGTATGGGGAAGCGGGCAGAGGGGGGAGCGCTAGCGGAGGGGGTGGGGGGAATTTCCGACCCCCCCCGCGACCGGGGCATGCTCCCCCCTTATGCCTGCGACCCCATGGGGGGCAGTATTCGGCCGAACAGGGCCCTGTTCGGCCGAACAGGGGCCCTGTTCGGCCATGCATTCAGTAGTTCGGCGAACCCCGAACAGTTTGGCCGAACACCACAAGGTGTTCGGCCGAACTCGAACATCACCCGAACAGGGTGATGTTCTGCAGAACCCGAACAGTGGCGAACACTGTTCGCCCAACACTAGGTCTCACCACAAGAAATTTAACTCCTTGCTGAAAAATGTTCACTTGTAAATCCTTCACTTAATATGAGAAAACTTTTGTCGATGTATTCAGTGTGAGAATGTGTGGAGACAGTGGATGGCTTTCTTGGTTTTCCAGGTTCATGGAATTCAGCTTTAAAAGATATTTGGGATAGTCAATGAGATGCAAATAATTCTGAAATGTATGCAGTTTTAAAATGAACCGCTAAGGTGGAATTTTATTCATTTTCAGGCTGCATTAATTTGCTCATTATGCCTACACAGTCGCAGCCAAAAATATTGGCTCCTCTCTCCTCTCCCTCCACATGCTGCTCCCCGAAGTCTGCTTCAGAACCTTAACCACTTTACTACCAGCCAGCATGTATACATGGAGCACTGCTGTCAGTTGTCAGTGCTGTTTATAAACACTAGCTGGGCTTTTCATCTGCCCATCCCTGCCAATAAGTGTAACTCATGGAACCCGGCAGTACACGGTAGCCAAGTCCTCTGGGTAGTGTTGGTTTAGCAAATCTCTGCTCTGCAAGTCACATGATGGCAGTTATCACTGTGATCATAAAAATGGAGGTGAGCTGCACGGACAGTGCGGGATGTGCCTCTTCACCCAGCAATGTACTACAAGACCCGTCTATGTACTGTAGCTGTACGGCTGTACGGGTCCCATAACTAGCAGCAGAGCAGCCGATTTGCTGCTTTGTAAGTCACATGATCACAGAGATCGTGTGATCAAAAACGGAGAAGAGCTGCAGGATGGTTATGATCTGTTCTCTCCACAGATAAAGTGGTTTGCAAAAGTATTAGGCCTCCTTGAAGTTTTCCACATTTTGTCATATTACTGCCACAAACATGAATCAATTTTATTGGAATTCCACATGAAAGATCAACACAAAGTGGTGTACACATGAGAAGTGGAACGAAAATCATACATGATTCCAAACATTTTTTACAAATAAATAACTGCAAAGTGGTGTGTGCATAATTATTTGGCCCCCTTTGATCTGAGTGCAGTCAGTTGCCTATAGACATTGCCTGATGAGTGCTAATAACTAAATAGAGTGCACCTGTGTGTAATCTAATGTCAGTACAAATACAGCTGCTCTGTGACGGCCTCAGAGGTTGTCTAAGAGAATATTGGGAGCAACAACACCGTGAAGTCCAAAGAACACACAAGACAGGTCAGGGATAACGTTATTGAGAAATTTAAAGCAGGCTTAGGCTACAAAAAGATTCCCAAAGCCTTGAACATCCCAACGGAGCACTGTTCAAGCAATCATTCAGAAATGGAAGGAGTATGGCACAACTGTACACCTACCAAGACAAGGCCATCCACCTAAACTCACAGGCCGAACAAGGAGAGCGCTGATCAGAAATGCAGTCAAGAGGCCCATGGTGACTCTGGATGAGCTGTAGAGATCTACAGCTCAGGTGGGAGACTCTGTCCATAGGACAACTATTAGTCATGCACTGTACAAAGTTGGCCTTTATGGAAGAGTGGCAAGAAGAAAGGCATTGTTAACAGAAAGCATAAGAAGTCCCGTTTGCAGTTTGCCACAAGCCATGTGGGGGACAGCAACCATGTGGAAGTAGGTGCTCTGGTCAGATGAGACCAAAATGGAACTTTTTGGCCAAAATGCAAAACGCTATGTGTGGCAGAAAACTAACACTGCACATCACTCTGAACACACCATCCCCACTGTCAAATATGGTGGTGGCAGTATCATGCTCGGGGGTGCATCTCTTCAGCAGGGACAGGGAACCTGGTCAGAGTTGATGGGAAAATGGATGGAGCCAAATACAGGGCAAACTTGGAAGAAAACCTCTTGGAGACTGCAAAAGACTTGAGACTGGGGCGGAGGTTCACCTTCCAGCAGGACAATGACCCTAAACTTAAAGCCAGGGCAACAATGGAATGGTTTAAAACAAAACCTATCTATATGTTAGAATGGCCCAGTCAAAGTCCAGATCTAAATCCAATCGAGAATCTGTGGCAAGATCTGAAAACTGCTGTTCACAAACGCTGTCCATCTAATCTGACTGAGCTGGAGCTGTTTTGCAAAGAAGAATGGGCAAGGATTTCAGTCTCTAGATGTGCAAAGCTGGTAGAGACATACCCTAAAAGACTGGCAGCTGTAATTGCAGCAAAAGGTGGTTCTACAAAGTATTAACTCAGGGGGCCGAATAATTATGCACACCCCACTTTGCAGTTATTTATTTGTAAAAAAATTTGGAATGTTGTAGGATTTTCGATCCACTTCTCACATGTAAACCACTTTGTATTGGTCTTTTACGTGGAATTCCAATAAAATTGATGCATGTTTGTGGCAGTAATGTGACAAAATGTGGAAAACTTCAAGGGGGCCGAATACTTTTGCAACCCACTGTACATGATTCCAAACATTTTTTACAAATAAATAACTGCAAAGTGAGATGTGCATAATTATTCAGCCCCCTTTGATCTGAGTGCAGTCAGTTGCCTATAGACATTGCCTGATGAGTGCTAATGACTAAATAGAGTGCACCTGTGTGTAATCTAATGTGAGTACAAATACAGCTGCTCTGTGATGGCCTGAGAGGTTGTCTAAGAGAATATTGGGAGCAACAACACCGTAACAATAGGGGAAGCGACCCCTGCCCCCGCGGGGGGGGGGGGGCAGGGCCCCCCTCCTAGGGCCCGCTCAGGGACTTTTGGGGGGCAGGAGAGGTCGCAACATAAGAGGAGAGCGTTGCCACAGATCGGTAGGGAGGGGGGACATTCCCCCCTCCTCACCTTGGGCTCTCCTCTCAGCGCTCCCCCTCCTGCAATAATTAGCGTCAGCGGGCATGTGGCGGTAGACTGAATACATACCTCCTTAGCGCTGGAGGTCTCCCATCAGTAAGTGTTTCATGTTACTTCCTGTTTACACAGGAAGTAACATAACAGGAAGTAAAATGAAGCACCTACTGATGGGAGACCTCCGGTGCTAAGGAGGTATATATTCAGTCTACCACCGCCCGCCCGCTGCCGCTAATTATTGCAGGAGGGGGAGCGCTGAGAGGAGAGCCCGAGGTGAGGGAGGGGGGGGATGTCCCCCCTCCCCACCAATCTGCGGCCACACTCTCCTCTTATGTTGCGACCCCTCCTGCCCCCCAAAAGTCCCTGAGCGGGCCCTGGGGGGGGGGGCTGTTTTTTTTTTTTTTTTTTTTGCAAGGGGGCCTTGGGATTTCTAGTTACGCCCCTGACTGGGGACATGTACCGATGCCTACATATACTGGGCACATATACCCCTGGCTACATATACTGGGCACATATACCCCTGGCTGCATATACTGGGCACATATACCCCTGGCTGCATATACTGGGGACATTTACCCCTGGCTGCATATACTGGGGACATATACCCCTGGCTACATATACTGGGCACATATACCCCTGGCTACATATACTGGGCACATATACCCCTGACTACATATACTGGGCACATATACCCCTGGCTACATATACTGGGCACATATACCCCTGGCTACATATACTGGGGACATATACCCCTGGCTACATATACTGGGCGCATATACCCCTGCCTACATATACTGGGCGCATATACCCCTGCCTACATATACTGGGCGCATATACCCCTGCCTACATATACTGGGCGCATATACCCCTGCCTACATATACTGGGCGCATATACCCCTGCCTACATATACTGGGCGCATATACCCCTGCCTACATATACTGGGCGCATATACCCCTGCCTACATATACTGGGCGCATATACCCCTGCCTACATATACTGGGCGCATATACCCCTGCCTACATATACTGGGCGCATATACCCCTGCCTACATGTACTGGGCGCATATACCCCTGGCTACATGTACTGGGCGCATATACCCCTGGCTACATATACTGGGCACATATACACCTGGCTGCATATACTGGGGACATATACCCATGGCTACATATGCCCCTGGCTACATATACCCCTGGCTACATATACTGGGCACATATACCCCTGGCTACATATACTGGGCGCATATACTGGGCACATACACCCCTGGCTACATATACTGGGCACATATACCCCTGGCTACATATACTGGGCACATATACCCCTGCCTACATATACTGGGCGCATATACCCCTGCCTACATATACTGGGCGCATATACCCCTGCCTACATATACTGGGCGCATATACCCCTGCCTACATATACTGGGCGCATATACCCCTTTCTACCTGTTCTGGGGACATCTCTACCCCTGGTTACCTGTTCTGAGGACATCTATACCGTTGGCCACCTATTCTGGGGACACCTATAGACCTGGGGTTACCTATTTTTGGGGAACCACTGCTGTCAGATTAAGTGTATTTTGGGGAACTACTGCCAGATTATTTGTATTTTGGGGGAATCAAATCACTGCTGCCAGATTACATCTATTTTTAGGGAACCACTGCCATATTATCTGTATTTTTGGTGAAATGCTGTAAGATTACATTTATTTTGGGGTAAGGGGGGGGGGACACTATGGCAGAGCTCAAACTTCCCCGGTAGACGTTTTACAGCACTACTAAAATCATGTATATTTGGCCCCACCCATGACCAGGCCCACATTCTGTTGCGTGACCACGCCCATTTTTCGGCAGGGGATTTTGTCAGTAAAAAAAAATCTTTTGGCAGTACATTTTTAGGTATTTGTCAGTAAAAACAACGTGAAAGGTTGGCAACACTGCCAGGAAGCTGTTATGGGGTAATGGCCATTTTCAAAATGGAGGACAGAGAATTCCATTGATATTAGTGGACAAACAGGACGCATGAGAGGAGAAAGAGATTGATGAGTACACTACACAGGAAGTAAGTATGACATGATTATGTTTATTTTGACTTTTAATTTTCAGTTCAGGTTCTCTTTAACCACTTCCCGACCGCCTAACGCACAGAGGCGGCCGGGAAGTGGACCCCACAAGGACCAGCTCATGCCCAAAGGCGGCGGTCCTTGTAGGGGCATGGGCGGAGCGATCGCGTCATCCGTGACGCGATCCTCCGCCTCCGCCTGACGCCGCTCACCCGCCGCAACATCCCGCCGGCCATACGGAAGCGCCGGCGGGATGTTAACCCGACGATCGCCGCGTACAAAGTGTATAATACACTTTGTAATGTTTACAAAGTGTATTATACAGGCTGCCTCCTGCCCTGGTGGTCCCAATGTCCGAGGGACCACCAGGGCAGGCTGCAGCCACCCTATGTCGCACCCAAGCATACTGATTTCTCCCCCCCCCACCCCAGATCGCCCACAGCACCCATCAGACCCCCCCCTGCCCACCCCCCAGACCCCTGTTTACACCCAATCACCCCCCTAATCACCCATCAATCACTCCCTGTCACTATCTGTCAACGCTATTTTTTTTATCCCCCCTCCTGCCCCCTGCCCCCTCCTGATCACCCCCCCACCCCTCAGATTCTCCCCAGACCCCCTCCCAGACCCCCCCCCCATGTACTGTATGCATCTATCCCCCCTGATCACCTGTCAATCACCCGTCAATCACCCCCTGTCACTGCCACCCATCAATCAGCCCCTAACCTGCCCCTTGCGGGCAATCTGATTACCCACCCACACCAATAGATCGCCCGCAGATCCGACATCAGATCACCACCCAAGCACAGTGTTTACATCTATTCTCTCCTCTAAACACCCACTAATTACCCATCAATCACCCATCAATCACCCCCTATCACCACCTGTCACTGTTACCCATCAGATCAGATCCTAATCTGCCCCTTGCGGGCACCCAATCACCCACCTACACGCTCAGATTGCCCTCAAACCCCCCCCCTCCCTTATCAATTCGCCAGGGCATTATTTACATCTGTCCTTCCCTGTAATAACCCACTGATCACCTGTCAATCACCCATCAATCACCCCCTGTCACTGCCACCCATCAATCACCCCCTGTCACTGCCACCCATCAATCAGCCCCTAACCTGCCCCTTGCGGGCAATCTGATCACCCACCCACACCAATAGATCGCCCGCAGATCCGACATCAGATCACTACCCAAGCGCAGTGTTTACATCTATTCTCTCCTCTAAACACCCACTAATTACCCATCAATCACCCCCTATCACCACCTGTCACTGTTACCCATCAGATCAGACCCTAATCTGCCTCTTGCGGGCACCCAATCACCCGCCTACACGCTCAGATTGCCCTCAGACCCCCCCTTATCAATTCGCCAGTGCAATATTTACATCTCTTCTTCCCTGTAATAACCCACTGATTACCTGTCAATCACCCATCAATCACCCCCTGTCACTGCCACCCATCAATCACCCCCTGTCACTGCCACCCATCAATCAGCCCCTAACCTGCCCCTAGCGGGCAATCTGATCACCCACCCACACCAATAGATCGCCCGCAGATCCGACGTCCGATCACCTCCCAAGTGCAGTGTTTACATCTGTTCTCTACCCTAAACACCCACTAATTACCCATCAATCACCCCCTGTCACTGCTACCTATCAGATTAGACCCCTATCTGCCCCTAGGGCACTCAATCACCCGCCCATACCCTTAGAACGCCCTCAGACCCCAGCCCTGGTCACCTCGCCAGTGCATTGCTTGCATCTATTCCCCCCTCTAATCACACCTTGAGACACCCATCAATCACCTCCTGTCACCCCCTAGCACACCTACCCATCAGATCAGGCCCTAATTTGCCCCGTGTGGGCTCCTGATCACTCGGCCAAACCCTCAGATCCCCCTCAGACCCCCTTCCGATCACCTCCCCAGTGCATTGATTGCATCTATTTTCCCCTCTAACCACCCCCTGAGACACCCTCAATCACCTCCTGTCACCCCCCTAGCACTCCTATCCATCAGATCAGGCCCAATACAACCTGTCATCTAAAAGGCCACCCTGCTTATGACCGGTTCCACAAAATTCGCCCCCTCATAGACCACCTGTCATCAAAATTTGCAGATGCTTATACCCCTGAAAAGTCATTTTGAGACATTTGGTTTCCAGACTACTCACGGTTTTAGGCCCGTAAAATGCCAGGGCATAGAAACCCCACAAGTGACCCCATTTTAGAAAAAAGACACCCCAAGGTATTCTGTTAGGTGTATGACGAGTTCATAGAATTTATTTTTTGTCAAAAGTTAGCGGAAATTGATTTTTATTATTTTTTTTTTTCACAATGTGTCATTTTTCACTAACTTGTGACAAAAAATAAAATCTTCTATGAACTCGCCATACACCTAACGGAATACCTTGGGGTGTCTTCTTTCTAAAATGGGGTCACTTGTGGGGTTCCTATACTGCCCTGGCATTTTAGGGGCCCTAAACCGTGAGGAGTAGCCTAGAAAACAAATGCCTCAAAATGACCTGTGAATAGGACGTTGGGCCCCTTAGCGCACCTAGGCTGCAAAAAAGTGTCACACATGTGGTACCGCCGTACTCAGGAAAAGTAGTATAATGTGTTTTGGGGTGTATTTTTACACATACCCATGCTGGGTGGGAGAAATCTCTCTGTAAATGGACAATTGTTTGTAAAAAAAATCAAACAATTGTCATTTACAGAGATATTTCTCCCACCCAGCATGGGTATGTGTAAAAATACACCCCAAAACACATTATACTACTTCTCCTGAGTACGGCGGTACCACATGTGTGGCACTTTTTTACACCCTAAGTACGCTAAGGGGCCCAAAGTCCAATGAGTACCTTTAGGATTTCACAGGTCGTTTTGCGACATTTGGTTTCAAGACTACTCCTCACGGTTTAGGGCCCCTAAAATGCCAGGGCAGTATAGGAACCCCACAAATGACCCCATTCTAGAAAGCAGACAACCAAAGGTATTCCGTTAGGAGTATGGTGAGTTCATAAAAGATTTTATTTTTTGTCACAAGTTAGCGGAAAATTACACTTTGTGAAAAAAAAAACAATTAAAATCAACTTCCGCTAACTTGTGACAAAAAAATAAAAACTTCTATGAACTCACCATACACCTAACGGAATACCTTGGGGTGTCTTCTTTCTTAAATGGGGTCATTTGTGGGGTTCCTGTACTGTCCTGGCATTTTAGGGGCCCTAAACCGTGAGGAGTAGTCTTGAAACAAAATTTCTCAAAATTACCTGTGAAATCCTAAAGGTACTCATTGGACTTTGGGCCCCTGAGCGCAGTTAGGGTGCAAAAAAGTGCCACACATGTGGTATCGCTGTACTCAGGAGAAGTAGTATAATGTGTTTTGGGGTGTATTTTTACACATACCCATGCTGGGTGGGAGAAATCTCTCTGTAAATGGACAATTGTGTGTAAAAAAAATCAAACAATTGTCATTTACAGAGATATTTCTCCCACCCAGCATGGGTATGTGTAAAAATACACCCCAAAACACATTATACTACTTCTCCTGAGTACGGCCATACCACATGTGTGGCACTTTTTTGCAGCCTAACTGCGCTAAGGGGCCCAAAGTCCAATGAGCACCTTTAGGCTTTACAGGGGTGCTTACAATTTAGCACCCCCCAAAATGTCAGGACAGTAAACACACCTCACAAATGACCCCATTTTGGAAAGTAGACACTTCAAGGTATTCAGAGAGGAGCATAGTGAGTCCGTGGCAGGTTTCATTTTTTTTTTGTCGCAAGTTAGAAGAAATGGAAACTTTTTTTTTTTTCCACAAAGTGTCATTTTCCGCTTACTTGTGCCAAAAAATAATATCTTCTATGAACTCACTATGCCTCTCAGTGAATACTTTGGGATGTCTTTTTTCCAAAATGGGGTCATTTGGGGGGTATTTATACTATCCTGGAATTCTAGCCCCTCATGAAACATGACAGGTGGTCAGAAAAGGCAGAGATGCTGGAAAATGTAAAAATTCACTTTTTGCACCATAGTTTGTAAACGCTATAACTTTTACCCAAACCAATAAATCTAGGCTGAATGGGTTTTTTTTATCAAAAACATGTTTGTCCACATTTTTCGCGCTGCATGTATACAGAAATTTTACTTTATTTGAAAAATGTCAGCACAGAAAGTTAAAAAAATCATTTTTTTGCCAAAATTCATGTCTTTTTTGATGAATATAATAAAAAGTAAAAATTGCATCAGCAATCAAATAGCACCAAAAGAAAGCTTTGTTAGTGAGAAGAAAAGGAGCCAAAATTCATTTAGGTGGTAGGTTGTATGAGCGAGCAATAAACCGTGAAAGCTGCAGTGGTCTGAATGGAAAAAAAGTGGCCGGTCCTTAAGGGGGGGTAAAGCCCTAGGTCCTCAAGTGGTTAAGGCCTAGCTGCAGGACCGCACAACACAGCACACACGTGATTTCCTCCTGACCAGAGCTCTCTCTTGGTGGGGTCTGATTGCTCGCCGTGTTTATTTTTTTATAAATATTTTTTCTTATTTATTTTTTAATACATATGCTTGCTTATTTATTTATTTCCCCTCCCTCCCTGCAGTCAGCCAATCGTGGCGATCGGCTGTCATAGGCTTCTGCCTATGAGAGCCGTTCACTCTCTAGTTTCCCAGGGGGACAGCCATGTGTCACATGGCTGTCCCCAGTACAGTGCTGCTGCAGATCGCAGCGCTGTACAAGGTAATTAGACGGTGGTTTAGCCATCTAAGTCTCCGAGTGGTGATCGCCGCTGGGAGACTGAAGGCGGAGCTCTGCCCACCAAGCAGGAGATGCGCGCAATCTCCTGCACTGCGAGCCCCAAGGACTTTACGATGATCGGCGTTAGGCAGTCTTGGGGCTGCTGCCATGGCCACACCCATCGGCGTGACGCGGTCGCCAAGCAGTTAAACAATACCAGTTGCCTGGCAGCCGTGCTGATCTGTTTGGCTGCAGAGGTGTCTGCATCACACCAGAAACAAGCATGCAGCTAATCTTGTCAGATCGGACAAAAAAGTCAGATACACCTGATTCGTTGTTTTCTCATTTAGGGTCTATGGCTAAAAGCATTACAAGCAGAGGATCAGCAGGACAGCCAGGCAACTGGTATTGCTTAAAGCAGGGGTCCCCAACTACTGTCATCTGTCATCTCCCCCCTCTTCCCCCCCCCCCCTACCGCGGCCGCCGCTCGTGTTACCTAATGAGCTGGTGGCCACTTGTTCTATTAGATTCCCAGGCGCCACTCTCCTCTTCGCAGCATCTCCTATAACAGCAGTCAGCAGAGCATCTTGCGGCTGCTGTAAGGAGGGAAGGGAGCAGGGCAGCGGTTCCCATGGTAACGGTGATGCATATCGCTGCTACAGGAAGCCGCTGCCCTGCCTCCTTCCCTCCTTACAGCAGCCGCAAGATGCGCTGTTGACTGCTGCAATAGGAGATGCTGCGAAGAGGAGAGCGGCGCCTGGGGGAATCTAATAGAACAAGTGGCCGCCAGCTCATAAGGTAACACGAGCAGCGGCCTTGGGGGGGGGGGGGGGGTTGGGAGGGGATCACTCCCTACCCAAAGTAGGGTGCTATACTGGGGCACTACCTACCCATACTGGGCACTATACTAGCTATACTGGGCACTATACTGGGCACTATACTAGCTATACTGGGGCACTACCTACCCATACTGGGCACTATACTAGCTATACTGGGCACTATACTAGCTATACTGGGGCACTACCTACCCATACTGGGCACTATACTAGCTATACTGGGCACTAAACTAGCTATACTGGGGCACTACCTACCCATACTGGGCACTATACTAGTTATACTGGGCACTATACTGCGTACTATACTAGCTATACTGGGGCAACACCTACCCATACTGGGCACTATACTTGCTATACTGGGGCACTACCTACCCATACTGGGCACTATACTGGGCACTATACTAGCTATACTGGAGCACTACCTACTCATACTGGGCACTATACTAGCTATATTGGGGCACTACCTACCCATACTGGGCACTATACTAGCTATACTGGGCACTACCAACCCATACTGGGCACTATACTAGCTATACTGGGCACTATACTAGCTATACTGGAGCACTACCTACTCATACAGGGCACTATACTAGCTATACTGGGCACTATACTAGCTACAATGGGGCACTACCTACCCATACTGGGCACTATACTGGGACACTACCTACCCATACTTGGCACTATACTAGCTATACTGGGCACTATACTGGGGCACTACCTACCCATACTGGGCACTATACAAGCTATACTGGGGCACTACCTACCCATACTGGTCACTATACTAGCTATACTGGGGCACTATGCTAGCTATACTGGGGCACTATGCTAGCCATACTGGGGTAACTATACTAGCTATACTGGAGCACTACCTACTCATACTGGGCACTATACTAGCTATACTGGGGCACTACCTACCCATACTGGGCACTAAAGTATGTCTGGGCACACACTACCCTAATCCAGTGCACTTGCCTATGGAGTTCCACAGGGTTCTGTGCTATCACCATTACTCTTTGCAGTCTGCATGTTCCCACTGGGAAAAATAGGATACCATTGATATGCAGATGACACACAACTGTATCTGCCCTTCAAGCCTGGCACCCAAGACCCATCAGCATCCATAAATGCGTGTCTAGTGTAGGGATGGTCGCTGGATTCCGTGTAATTAAAAATTCTGTGATTCTGGCTGGAATTTGATGATTCCGTTCCGTTGTGATGGAACGGAATTGCTATATCACTATGACGGAATTTCCACGGAAAAATATGAAATTCCGCGGAATTTTACGGAATTAAATTTTTTTTCCCACTGAACTGATTTCGGCCTAATAAGAAGAATTTCTGCTCAACAGGCTTCCTTTTTCCCTCCCTTCCTCCCTCCTCCCGGAGGGAGGAGGGTCTTGTCTTCCAGGGAATTGTAGGATTTCAAAAGCCAGCTTACATACCTTGGCCGGGAATCGAACCCAGGTCTAGTGCTTGGTAGGCAGCTGGTTAGGATAGCAGCCTACCAAGCGGTAGGCCTAGGTTCGATTCCCGGCCAATGTATGTAAGCTGGCTTTTGAAATCCTACAATTCCCTAAGCAAGCTCCATTTTTCTCTTGGATACATCACAATGGTATATGCTAGCCTGGCTTCAGCATGTAGCATTGTAGTGTGTTGTGTTGGTGGTATAATGGTTAGGATAGCAGCCTACAGAGCGGTCGGCCTGGGTTCGATTCCTGGCCAATGTATGTGATACATCCTACAATTTCCTAAGCAAGCTCATTTTTCTCTTGGATATATCATAATGGTACATGCTAGGCTGGCTTCTGCATGTAGTGTTGGTGGTGGTATAGTGGTGAAGAGAGCTGTCTACCAAGCACTAGATTCGATTCCCAGCCAAGGTATGTAAGCTGGCTTTTGAAATCCTACAATTCCCTGGAAGACAAGACCCTCCTCCCTCCGGGAGGAGGGAGGAAGGAGAAAAAGGACTGAGGGAACAGTCAATAGGTTCTATGGGCTACCATTTAGCATAAATAAGGTTTCATTTGCGATTATTTTAATTTTTCCGCCGGAATTCAGCGGAATTTCGCAAAAATCCAGCGGAATTTTCATAGCGACGGAATTCAGCGCTGGCGGAATCCGCGAATTCCGGCGGAACGGAATTTGCTCTTACCGATCATCCCTAGTCTAGTGGATTTACAAAATAGGATGAACACCAGCTGGTCAGGGCCGGTTTAACCTTCCTGGCGGTAACGTTCGGGGTAAGCCACGCAGGAGGTTTTCTCAGGCCTGCTGGGCCGATTTACTTAATTTTTTTTTTTTTGCTGGACGCAGCTAGCACTTTGCTAGCTGCGTCAGCACACCGATCGCCGCCACCCCGTGCTCGATCGCCGCTATCCGTCGCGCGCGTGCCCCCCCCCTAGACCCCGTGCGCTGCCTGGCCAATCAGTGCCAGGCAGTGCCGAGGGGTGGATCAGGACTCCCAATGACGTCGGTGACGTCATCCCGCCCCGTCGCCATGGCGACAGGGGAAGCCCTCCAGGAAATCCCGTTCTTTGAACGGGATTTCCTGATCGAAGCGGGGGGATGCCGCTGAGCAGCGGCTATCATGTAGCGAGCCCTGGGCTCGCTACATGATTTAAAAAACAAACAAACAAAAAAACTGCTGCGCTGCCTCCTGGCGGAATTTTTTATACCGCCAGGAGGGTTAAGCAACAATGGGGCCCCAGGGCAAAATAAACCTGGGGGCCCCCCCCCCCAACAGTTACACCGAAACAAATCGGCATTAAGGAACCTTTTTTGCAGCTGGTATAGTCAGGGTGTGAAGCCCCAATTAGTCGGAGCTCCACAATCTGGCTACCCCAGCCTGCATGGGGGACAAGAGTTAAAACTTTTCAGGAGGGGGGACCCCACATAATTAAAAAAAAAAAAAATTCCCACACTCTAAACATAAAAAAATGAATTGGGAAAATAGCAAAAAATGCCAGGGATCTTCATACAGCCATATTGCGGCTGTATCGCAATCCCTGGCCAAAGCGCTGTGGCTGCATATGGACCCCCTGGAAACCCCGTCAGGAAATGTATTGCTCTTTCTTTTGATGCCTGTAAAATTACACTACCGTTAGGCTTGCTACTAAAAGTGACATTAACTGCATTTAAAAGTATACTTTTTTCTTTCAAAACTTTAAAATCGATTTTCTCAAAAACTATAAGGTCTTTTTGAAAAATTGTTTTTCCTCTTATTCCCGATGATCTCCTTAACATATCCTGCAAATTTAAGGTTTCTAGCATTTAAGGTAGATTTGCTATTAACCATTAAAGTCGGCGGGTTTTTAAATGTGTATTTTTTTTTTCCTTTGAAACTTTAAAACCGATTTTCTCAAAAACTATAAGGTCGATTTAAAAAAAAATGTTTTTCCTCTTGTAGCCACTGGGGGCCCATACAAGCTCTGGGGCCCTGGGGCAATTGCCCCCTTTGCCTCTATGGTAGCGCCGGCCCTGCAGCTGGTTGAGGCTAAACTCTGACAAAACAGAGGTGTTGGTGGTAGGTGGTCCACACATGATGGATAAAGTTCAAAACGCTCACCACCTCAAACTAGCAATTGGGGGAGATACCGTACAGTATAAAGACTCTGTGCAAAACCTTGGGATGATCCTGGACGTAAATCTAAAACTCAGATAGCAGGTATCAGCTGGTGTCAAGTCTCCCATCTTCCATCTAACAAATATAGCAAGAATCATACACCTTATCCCAGCTGTAAACCTACCTGCCCTGGTTCATGCATTTGTATCCACCCGCCTAGACTACTGCAATGCCCTGTTCATTGGATCTACAGATAAGGTTCTGCGCCCCTTATAATTAGTACAGAATGCTGCAGCCAGACTCCTAGCCAATGCCCCCCGCAGCTCACACATCACCCCAGTACTGCAAATTATTCACTGGTTGCCAGTAAAATGGAGACTTTATTTTAAGATCTGCCTGCTGACATTCAAGGCTCTAAACCACATGGGACCCAAATACATAGCGGATCTATTGGAACTTTATGTCCCTCCACGCACCCTCTGCTCTGCCAACAAGATGAATCTGTTTATTCCCAGGATAAACTTAACATTTGGTGCTCAGGCTTTTTCCTATGCAGCCCCTACTCTATGGAACTCACTTCCACAATCAGTGTGAGAGGCTGCTTCTCTGGACAGCTTTAAAAAAAGGCTAAAACCTCATCTCTTTTCCCGAGCCTTTGAGACTGTATAATGCAGGATCAGAGCGCTTTGAGACCCCAGGGAGAAAAGCGCTATAAAAATATTATTGTTGTTGTTTCCTGCTTTTAGAAGCCATTTTCTGCTAGGAAAGTGTTTTATAGTTGGAATTTCTTATCAGTGAGGGTCACACTGTAGTCACTTCCTGTCTGAGTCAGCCATATACATACCTGATATTTAACTCTTTCAGGCAGAAAAAGAAAAAAAGGAACACAGCATAGTTATTTGTGTGCTTGGCACTGTACATACCCATGTCTATCTCTTCATGTCACATTTCACCTCGGGTATCCTTTAAAAGGAAATACATATGGCAGCCTCCATATCCCTCTTGCTTTAGTTGTCCTTTAACTGCTTTGCAGATTGTTGGTCTGCAATTTGAGTTTACCTGGTTTGTAAATACTTAATAAACAATTGATGATTTCAATTTACTAAACCCCAGTAAAACTGTCCGCAGCCTATTTTCATCCAACAAGGTTTATCTTCTTTAATATTAGACTTTTATTAAGATTAAAGAATTGCAGTGAAAATAATGTAATAAAAAGTGCTTAATTTTTGCAATAATTATTTATAAATGATGACTTAGTCAGTGTTTGCCCATTGTAACATTTTTTTTCTCTCTCCATGATTTACATTCTGAAATGTATCACATGGTGACATCTTTACTGCTGGCAGGTGATGTCTGCGGAAGGAGATGCTGCATTTTGGGATTTGGAAACAGCTGTTATTTCCCACAATGCAAAAAGGCTCCCACAGACAGTGTGATGGCAGTACCTAGGTGCTGACATCACACTGTGGGAGGGGTTTCACCACAATATTAGCCATACAGAGCCCCCTGATGATCTGTTTGAGAAAAGGTCAAGATTTCTCATGGGAAAGGTTTATCGGCTTCTGATTGGGATGAAGTTCAATCCTTGGTTACGGTTTCTCTTTGTTTTCTTTAACCTCCCTGGCGTTCTATTAAGATCGCCAGGGCGGCTGCGGGAGGGTTTTTTTTTTAATAAAAAAATACTATTACATGCAGCCAACTAGAGGGCGCTCCCGATGCGTACTTCTGAACGCCTCCGGCCGTCCTTGAGCAGCCTTCCTTGTTTCGCTTTCCTCGTCGCCATGACGATGAGCGGAGTGACGTCATGGACGTCAGCCGACGTCCTGACGTCAGCCGCCTTCGATCCAGCCCTTAGCGCTGGCCGGAACTGTTTGTTCCGGCTGGGCTCGGCCGGCTGGGGGGACCCTCTTTCGCCGCTGCACGCGGCGGATGACCGCGCTGCGGCGGCGATCAGGTAGCACACGCGGCTGGCAAAATGCCGGCTGCTGTGCACCTTTTTATTTGAAAAAAATCGGCCCAGCAGGGCCTGAGCGGCACCCTCCGGCGGTAATGGACAAGCTGAGCTCGTCCAGACCGCTAAGGAGGTTAATAGTCTAGTGCAGGGGTCCCCAACCCCTGGTCCGCGGCCGACTGCTGGTCCATGGGCTGTTTTGTGCTGGGCCACGGGTCTAGCCTCTTCTCTTCCTTTTTTCTTTCTTTTTTTTTTTTTTTTTTAACGCTGTACTTTAACGCTAAGACAAAACATATGACCCTGGACGATGGATAAAGGTGAGAAAATACTATTGGTAGAGGACAGATATAAACATGACAATCAACCATTAGGACATCATTTCAAGATGCAGGACTGAATTGCAGGGGAAAGTACAAAACTAGTGTCAGCCCACATATATGCATTTTCCTTTGAAAAAAAATAAATAAAAGATTAGCAGTTGATGCACAAACTGGCTTTGCATGATTTTCAGAACACTTGTTTGATGTAAATGTTTGTCCAGGGTAACCCTGCTAGCTCCCACCAATACATATGGTGTTATTTGGATGGATCATCTCCTCTCTTATTAGAGGGGATGACAAGATTTGGGATGAAACATGAGATAGAAAGGAAGCAGCTGTAATCTGTATGGCAGCACGGATGTTGTTTTTGAGGCCCAGTGGTTTTCCGTATGCCGGCACCATAGCCCTGTTCCCTGCCCAATCCAATGTGCTAACAAGTCCCCCAACCCAACCTCCACCCCCCACCCAGTCCCCGGACAAGTGTTTGGACGGGAAAGCGGTCCCTCGGCCAAAAAAAGGCTGGGGACCCTTGGTCTAGGGCATGTGTTCCCATGGCTTAATTTGTACCTTATATCTTACAGATAGGCTGTATGCAAATTATACCTTGATATGTCCAGTTTTGTATGTGATTGTTTATCAGTTTTTTTCCAGATGACAGTGCATTTCACTGCTTCTGTTCCAATCATATGTGATCTAAGTGTGCATTTTTGAAAACATACTGCAATTGTGAATTAGTATCAGTTTTGTGCAGAAAAAAACAGTCACTCTAGTTAAAGTGAACCTCCGGACTAAAAATCTACTCAGCAGAACTGAAAAGGCTTGGTGTTTCTTTAACAGTTTCACAACATCAGAACTTTGTTTTTCTTACCAAAGCATCTTTTTTAGCTTTATTTTTACCTAAGCTCCACCCATCAAAGAAAAAAAGCCCGGGCTTTTTTTCCCTGATGCTGTGCAGAGCATGATGGGATTTCCTATGATGTTATTCACGTTGCCTAGCAACTGGAGAGGTGCTCAGGACACAGGACAGTTGGAACTGTGTCTCATACTCCCTGTCACCTCCTTTCAACCAAAAAGATGGCTGCCATCATGAAATCAAACATTTGCCTGTTCTTTTAAAACAGTATGGGCAAGAGATTACATTACCTATCTATTTTAATTAACATAACTAATGTAACTTAATGGCAGTATGTTTGTTTAGGCTGGAGTTCCTCTTTAAGAGACTGTTAAAGCTAACCCAAAAAGGCACAAAACAACTGATAAACTCTGACATGCACATTTTTTTTTGTCATTTGTGCACACAACTGTACATACAACAAAAAGTGTGGAAAAAAGTTTCACATTGCTGGGGATTGTTATATGGGGGCACAACTGTATTTGTTGCTTATAGTAAGGTGCTGGTTGCAATTATTTTAAAGATCTTTTGCTGAATTTTGGTATATTTAACTTTCCTACTTATTTTTTTTTTTTACTATTATTAGTTACAGTGGAGGACATTCTGGCAAGCAGATGTTAATTATTATTACATTGCTGTCTGTAGTGTGTATATTAGTACTTGCAAGCTTTTTTTTTTGTTTTGTTTTTTTTACACATTCCGTGCTGAAGTTTGCAAAAGGTTTATAAGTCCAGTTTTACTAAGGGCCCTTTCAGGCCTGGGACCCACTACAAAACGCTATCTCTAATCGCAATCGCTAGCGTTTTGTATGAGCAGTCTGTAAGCGATTTCCTGAGCATTTTAGGGAGCGATTTTAAAAAGTGTATCAATTTGCCAGCAGTTGTGTAGCGATTAGCGATTCACGTTTTAAAGTCTGATTGGTCCTTCCAATTTTTAATTTTGTTACAGTGTGCAGTAACCTCAAAACGCTAGCAAAATCTCTCCATGCGGGTTTTGATGAGCGATTACGCCAGCGATTATATACTTTACATTTAAGAGCAAACGCTAACAAAATGCTGCATGTCCTGCGTTCGCGAATTTTGCTAATCGCAATCGCTTCAGTGGAATTTGCACCATCCATTTACATTGGCAGAGCGTTTAGGGAAATCGCTAGCGATTTATCACGCTCCCTAAAAGCTCAAAAAATCGCTCTAGTGGGTTCCAGCCCTTACACTATGCCCACTTTGGACAAATGCAATGATAGTCTTATACCACACCTATCCTGATTCAGTCCCATCAATTCATTTGAGCTGTTCCAAAAATGTGTAAGGATCTCAACTTTCGAGGACTGGAGCTGGACTACCCTGTCCTATGGGGTTATCATATGTGTGCACTGCAACAGAGGGGTGTGATGTAACTTCTTGGGAATGGTGCTGCACAATTGACAGATCATCACCACAACAGATCATAGTGTATAAGTTGAAACAGAAAAACGGGCACTGCCATAGGCTTCCGTTACAAAAGCGGCAACAAGAGGAAATTTGGGCGCAGGGAGGTGCCCAATAAAATCTGCAATCTGCATAGCGGGAAGACTTGGCATCTGCCATTTTATTGGGCCCCACCCTGCACCCAAATTCTCATAAGCTTGCCTCAGGCAGCAAAAAGTGTAAAACCCTGGGTTCAGTCACAATAAAATATTGGTAAAGATTACCTATATTTTACTATTGGAATTAAGTAATAGAATATTGCTAATGTAACAATACTCTACTAACGGCAATCCACTATGCCCTTTTTTGCAGGCTTCTTTTTCATGGATGTGTATAAAGAGCATAAAGGCTCATGTTAGAGTGGTAGTGCTTTTTGTTACATGAAGTTAAGATTTATGTGTTGCATGCACTGGTAATGCTTTTTATTAGTCGGAGTTATTACTAATTACAATTTTTTTTTTCAACAGTGAGTGCATTGTACATTCATGGGATGATGGAATAATTGATGTTATTTCATAATCAATGGCTATACAGTATGTTGCAGGCATTTATTATTCATATCAGTCTCTACATGCTTGCAATCTGTATGTTCATGTGAAGTTTACTGAAATAATCGTTTCATCTGTCTATCTCTGAACATCTCATCACTTATATATGTGGGTGGGGCTTCTTTGTGCAGGCAGTGCCAAGTTTGACTAGGGATAGACCTTTGCGACCCTACCGCATCAGTCAATACAAGCTAATGCCTGATGTGGTACCATAAATATCAGACAGAATCTCTGCTGTAATCTCTTTCAAGGGTTGAGTTACACTGCCAAGCATTTTGCGCAGTGTCTGCACTGCATTTGCATTTTGAAAATTGCATTGTCATTAACTTGAATTGGAATCATGGCTAAATTGCAGCAAATCTTTTGGTGTAAGGGGGTAAATGAGGTAAACCAACAATATTAGGAAAATAGCAATCATTTACCTGATCTACCACATAATTGTACAGTGCATGCCTAGTTTCAGTCCAACCATAAAACATTATCTCTAAGCAAAGCTATGAAATGGGAAAAAAACTAAAGAAATTTGATCCATAGCAATAGTTCTAGTTTTCTGCATCTTCGCTTTATAATTCTCTATCTTGCAGAACATCTTTAACTTTATTGCTCATTTTATTTTCCTTTGCAACCAATACATTTATAAAAGACATGACCTTTTACAGTGTTATCAAACAGGAGTGATGGCTGAAGGAGCTTATGTTGCTGAAGCACAGTCTATGTAGTTAATTGATCTACCTTCAAGGTCCCCAGTGCCTTGGAGAATTACCAGCTTAGGTCACCTACAGCTTCTGTTCTGTTAATCATTTGTGCTTTATTTGACAAGTATCGCAAGCATACTGTGTGTGACCTCTCTGTTGCCAGGACAGCTTCAAGGGCATAACAATGTCTCTCTTATATTTTCCATGCTAAAAATGTCATTAATTTTCAATTCAAGAAAGTAAGTTTTAGTAATAATAATAATGATAGCAGAGAGAGAATTTATTTTATACTGTTTTCTAGGTTGTGGTTTCAATTTTTTAAATTTTTATGGGCAAGGAATAACACCAAGTCATGACGCTAACAATATAATAAAAATTATAAATAGGGATAGCTGAACGCAATCGCTGGCAAACAGTTCCGGTGAACAGTACCCAGCAAACAAAAATGGGAAGTTTTCGCACACCCTGTACTTTCCCTTAGTGCCATTTTTACCTTTCACCCTGAAGTAAGGTGGGACAGGATGGCCAATCAGACATGATCACCACCCAGACCACTCCTCCTCCCCCCCCTATAAAAGGCACTATCCCGGCAACTATTTTAATTCTGCATTAGTCAGTGTAGGGAGAGGTGCTTCTGTAGATAGAGGGACAGTGAGATAGGCTTTTATTTGATATTGTTCTGTGTAGC